>NC_137206.1:8449499-8746999 GCF_960531495.2 Zeus faber | reverse complement strand
TTTGAATCGCGCAGATGTCGTGCTTTTTGTCCCGCTTTTGCTTCCGTAGACGGGCCAAAATGGCTGCCAACGTGGACAACGTGAGTGTCTTTTCAGTGTATTTGGTATTACTGTTACTAAAAAGGGTTTAAAGTTATAATTTCACTAAACATGCTAGTTGATTACTATTTATCCGGTTTTCACTGTAACCGGCGATAACTAATGTTAACCAAGTCCTCCGTAGCTTTTTGGAGTTAGATTAGACTAAATTTGAATTTGGCTGATGCTTTTCCATGTATATTTTCACTTGCCTTACAGTATTTGATCGACAGCGATTTGCCCAAAGCAGAGCAACTGTTGAATAATCTCACAGAGCAGGTAAGACAAAGCCAAGCAGGGCCCATATACTGTGTGTATATATATATATATATATATATACACACACACACACACACACACACACACACGCGCACTGATCAGCCACAACATTAAAACCACCTGCCTATTACATTAGCAGCAGATCCTTCAACTCCTGTAATGCCATGGACACACTACAAGACTTTCAAAGTGGTCAGATCGCTGTACTGTTCACACTACACCACTTTCTGTCTTGTGATCGGCAACCTTGCAGTCCTGTGGTTTGCACACTACATGACCGCAAGATCTTTAATCGGGAGGAATCCGGGACAAGTCTGTCGGGTCTCCAAACTACGCGTTGTCACCAGAAACGCGATACCATGTGCAGGAAAGGGTATATTTATTTTTTATTATATTCTTGATCACGGTTAAAAAACCCTGAATAAAAGCAGAATCTAAATAAGAAATATATAAAAAACAAACAGAAGAAAAGTAAAATGGGTATGTTGTGTGTTTCTGGCTGCTGCTCCGTGCACTGCTGGCTCTCCTTCTGGATGGGGCTTGTTGTTCCAGCACATCCCACAAATGCTCGATCAGATTGAAATCTGGGGAATTTGGAGGCCAAATTAATGCAATGAACTCTTTATCGTGTTCCTCAAACCATTCCTGAATATTTTTTGGAGTGTGGCAGGGTGCATTATCCTGCTGAAAGAGGCTGCTTCCATCAGGGAATATGTTCCCTTGAAGGAGTGTACCTGGTTTGCAATAATGTTTAGGTCTGTGGTACATGTCAAAGTAACATCCACATGAATGCCAGGACCCAAGGTTTCCCAGCAGAACATTGTTCAGAGCATCGCTCTGCCTCCACCGGCTTGCCTGCAACCTGGTGCCATCTCTTCAACAGGTAAACGATACACACGCTCCCAACCCTCCGTGTGATGTAAAAGAAAACCTTATTCATCAGACCAGGCCACCTTCTTCCATTACTCCATGATCCAGTTCTGATGCTCACGTGCCCATTATAGGTGCTTTTGGAGTTGGACAGGTTGGCATGGACCCTCTGACAGGTCTGTGGCTACACAGCCCAAGACGCAGCAAGCTGTGATGCACTGCGTGTTCCGACACCTTTCTATCCTAGCAGCATTAACTTTTTCAGCAAATTTTGAGACAGTAGCGCTTCTGTGGGATTGTACCAGACGGTCTAGCCTTCACCCCCCCCTTTACACCCCTTGACAGGTGCCATTCTAACAAAATGATGGATGTTATTCACTTTACCTGTCAGTGGTTTTAATGATCAGCCCCAACATGTGTCTAATGGGCCCGTGAGCATCAGAACTGGAGCATATGTACGACCGTATGTGTATGTATGTGACAAATAATCTCTTGAACTTGAACTTGGAGCAATGGAAGAAGGTGGCCTGGTTTTATGAATCATGTTTTCTTCTACATCATGTGGGTGGCTTGGGTTAGGGTCCAATCGAGCATCCGTGGGATGTGCTGGAACAACAAGCCCGATCCATGGGGGCCCTACCACACAACTTACAGGACTTGAAGGATCTGCTGCTAACGTCTTGGTGCCAGACACCACAGGACACCTTCAGAGGTCTTGTGGAGTTCATTCATTGACGGGTCAGAGCTTTTTTGGCTGCACAAGGCGGAGCTGCACAGTATTAATTGTTATCAGTTGTGTGTGTGAGTGTGAGAGTGAGTGAGTGAGTGATTAGGTGGAAAGCCCTAAATGTTAAAATTCAATGTTTGCTAATAACTAGGATTTCATTAGGTGTTGGCAAAACTCCAGTATGTGAGGTCTCTCTTTCATTCTTTAGGTGGTTGCAGTCACTGGCCATGTCCATGATCTTCTTAAGAGGGTCAAAGATGGTGTATTTCAAACGTCGAAGGTGAGGGAAAATATTATCCGTCTATCTTTATTATCACAACACATTTGTGATCCAGTCGTTTGAAATGAGTTATTTTTAAGGGGTTGATCATCACCATCTCACCTATAAAAGTCCCTCCTTAACTATGACAATAAGCTTTATTATTAACCTCTATTCCCCGTCCACTTCCTCAGGGTCTGTCTGTCTTGGACCTTCGGTACCAGCTGCTGCTTTTCTACCTCCAGGACCTCACTCACCTGATCAGCGTCAAATCCGAAGGGGGCAAAATAAAGGAGAGTGAGGCGCTGGACAGGGTGGTCACCATTAGAACGGTAAAGTGTCTGAGTTAGAGCTGTATTATCTGGATAAAACACAACGCTTAGTTTGGCAGATATTGCACTTGTGATAGATTAAGACATTCAATTTAAAAATCTTTAAATAATGTAACTGCTGTCTAAACACCGCAATATGGCATATCACAGACTTTCCAGTGCATAGCCATCTCCATTTACAAAGCAGGCCTAGGAATTCAATATCAGTGTAACCTATGAGCATTAATATAAACAGTACTGCTTGCAAGAATATTATTTGCATACTGCGTTGGCCCCTTGTTACAGGTGCTGGAGAAGATGCGTCCTCTGGACCACAAACTGAAATACCAGATCGACAAACTGGTGCGCACGGCGGTTACTGGGAGCTTGGGTGAGATCATGTCACGTTCACAGAATGCATTTCATTTCAACTTGAATTAGCTTGAAAGACACATTTAACATCCAAGCATACTTGGATGTTAAATGCGTCCTTGTGTTTGTTGTATACAGACATTCAGTTACAATAATGATGTGACTTTCCACTACTGTCCATTTTTAGCCGAAAATGATCCCTTGCATCTGCGTCCGAATCCCGAGAACCTCATCAGCAAAGTAAGAGTCTGAACAGCACTTCAATCTTTAATTGTTTTTGGTTTTCATGAGGAGATGAGTCAGGTCTGCGTTTTCTTTTGTCCACTCCATTGTACTGGATTGTGTGTTCATAGCATGACATATATAAATACAACATAAATGCTGCATCTTGGACACGTGGTCAGGGAAACTCTTAAGCGTACCTGAAACCGAATGCCCAATCGTATCCGACGGTCGGATCCACTGAGTTTGACATCCTAAAATATGTCAGGAAAAACGGAAGTCGTTTTTTTCCCCAGAACAACTGTTGTTTGCTCAGCTAGATGTTCACCATGTTCCATGAATGAGAGTCTAAAACTCCCTTTATATAGTGTTTGCAAAGCGCTTACATAAAACATTTGTATAAAAGTTGATTTATTGATGGTGAATATGGTGACATCCAACGTTAACAAATATTATTTTGAAATACCTGACTTAAGCGCAGTTCCAATAATACTTTTTGGTAAAAAAAAAAATTGACGTTGGTCAAATTTTTGAAAAGTGAGAGTGCATCCCTCAGCGTGACAGATTTCCATGTGCGGAATGCGACTCTCCACAGGAAAGAATGGATTTCCGGTTTGTTCTTGTTCTTTGAGGTGTGAAGCAAGGTGGAGGTACACTTAAAAATAAGTCAAAGTTTTGGACCGTAAAGACGTGTTCAGAACAAAATTGACACGGTGACGTGCGGTTCTTGCGGTGTTCTCAGTTTCTACTTGTATTAATTGTGTGACATTGTGTGACACATTGTTTGAGTTTGATTTCATAATTTATTTTCTTTTTTTTCATATTTGTGCAAAGCAAAGCCACTGCCTCCTCCTCTTGCTGTGGAGCTCATGCTTCTTTCACCGCCGTTCTTATTGAGTATCCTGCTGACGGTGTTCTGGGACATCTTCTCCTGTGGTTCATACGTCTTTTGTTCTCGCGTCTTTTTAAGTGTAGCCCCAGATCAAGGCAGGCTTAAATGTTGTTTTTTTTTCAGCATTTCAATTGACCTGGAAAAGTCAAGTTATTCAAAGGGACAAAAAAAGGCAATGTTTATTTTATTCATATATTCAGTCAGATAAACATTATTTTGTAAAACTTACTGGGTCTGTTCTTTCATTTTGCATAAAGCTGAGTGAATCGGAGGAGTCTGGTGATGATGGTGAAGCTGGCGCCAAGACGGTCTCTGAGAACAAAGCGGCACCCTCGGGCGACAAGAAATACGTACCTCCCAAGATCGCCCCCATGCACTACGGTAAAGCCTTAATGAGTTACTTTATACATTATTCCATGATTGAATCATGTTATATTTTACTTATTATCTACACAACTTAATATAAGCAACTGTTGGTAACTGTTTATATGGGTAGATGACAAGTAAGGGTCTTAAAGGTGAGTACAAAAAAAGACAACATTTTAGATACACAGGGTTTTTACCAGGTCCTTGAGGTGCTTGAATTTTGTCCTCAGATGTTTAAGCACTGGAAATGACCAGTACTTGTAAAAAATGATCATTTAAAACCTATGATATCCTCCTGGTTTTCTTATTCAAATCGCAACATAACATATTCCAGAATGGCTTTTACAACAGATGATGCCAGGGAAATGTAAATTGAAATCAGCGTGGTTGGAAATGGTTTGGACACTTATAACAGTAGATGAGAGTGAGAGCGAGTTAATTATATATATATATATATATATATATATATATATATATATATATATATATATATATATATGTGTGTAATATAAATTATAGACAAAGATTATATTATATTTTAATAAATAAAGATCACATTGAAAATTGATTGTATATGTTTTGTGTGTAGTCCTTCAAAATGAAGAAATAGTGCTTAAAAAAAATACTTCAAAGTCCCTGAATTTCATTATGTAATGCCAGAAAAATCCCCGGATACATGCATGTATTTATTTTTTCACATGTCAAAAGACTTAATATGTCCGATGTGGCAGTTTCGCCACCACACGCCACCCAAGTGGCGTTTTCAGGGCCCTCCGGCACAGAGACACAGAAGACAGGGTTGTAAACAACAGTTTATTGTAGAGAGGGGGCGAGCTGGAATTAGCCCAGGAGCAGATAGAACATGTCAGGACAGGGCTCCTCTCCTGAGTATGTGGGGGGATGGGGGTTTTAACCTGCTGCTTGTTAGACCAACCAACGAGCAACAGGTATGCAGCCACTCTGACCCAATTACCTAGATCCAGGTCTAGTGCGGCTGCTCAAACCATCCTATCCCCACAGCACATCCGATTTTTGACATCATTTGTAATTTCTTTTTTTTTTTTTTTTTTGTGTTCAGCGGTACAACCTTTTAGATTTTTCACTGTCACCGTCTGACCTGTTTGACTTTTAAGCCAAATAACTCCCAAAATGAATTAACTTGTGTTTTCAAATTGAGCATGCTTTATAGGAATGTTTTCCTGGTTTACATGTCTTCATATCTAGTTTATTTAAATGATTATTGATACGGACACAAAAACCAAAAGAGCGTAGTGTCATGGATCTTCAGCAAGCTGAGAGCTCCTCCTTTGAAAATTTTAAGTCTCTTTAAAAAAAAAAAGTCCAAAGTATAGCTGCTCTGCAGCGGAGAAGCCATGAAACTGCCACCTCGCCCACCAGAGCAAAACCTCTAACCTGTTCCTCCGCCCGGCTCTCTCAAGGTGGCGACGTGACGGCTGCCGACCGGAAGAAGGAGCAGGCGGAGCGTCTGCGGCGGGTGGCGCTGCGGAGCTCCGTCATCCAGGAGCTGCGGCAGCAGTACAGCGACACGCCGGAGGAGATCCGGGACCGCCGCGACTTCCAGACGGAGAGCGAGAGCCGCGAGGAGCAGCACAGGTCCCTCTCTTCGTCTTGTTTTTATATATATATATATATATATATAAACACACACACATAACAGACAAGTACAAATACACGCGCACAAAATGACTCCCGTAAAAGTGAAAGTACCATGTTTACCTTTCTCCTGAAGTAAAAGTAGATAAGTACTAGCTCTTAAATGTACTTAATGTATTAAAAGTACTTGTCATATTCAGTCTGTAATACGGCATAAAGTACTACTGTAGCTTTTCATTCTGAAGATGAGCATAAACTCATTTGTCTTGCTTTTGATAGATAGAAATATTTATCCATATTTTCAAAACCAAATGTATATAAATATAAAGCCAGATTAAAAACAAAGTAACACGACGTGACATGAGAATTAGGGGTGTAGCGATTCACCGATACGAGTTGGAAACCGGTTTTAACGTTTAAGATGCAACGCCATTGATATGCGTTCCCCTGGATCGATCTAAATGTACCATGAACCGGCCGATGGCCTGATTGGCTGAAGCTTTGCTGCAAATTCTACTTTCGTATCAACTAAGCCGCTGTGGAAGACTCAGTGATCTAACGTTACAGGTCATGTTACTTTCACGCCGTTGAAGCGACAATCCAACACTTCAGAGACCCTCGCGCTCCCTGTCCGACTCCGTCTCCCCACACTCACCCCCAAACCAGGGCACGCACGCACACTCCCTCTCGCGAGACTTGTGAACCGCCCGCAGTAACCGACGCATCCAGGGTCATAACAATATTATATTATATATTACTATATCAGAATCACAATATATTATATATTATTATATCTCAATGCCATAAAGTAACAATATATTTTTTGTCTTTTATGAAATATATCTACTTGAAGGAAAGCAATGCCACCTTTAGAATTAGAATCGGTTTATTTTCGCCAGGCACATTTACATATACTAGGAATTTCTTATAGTGAGATTTGGGGAACTTCTGTACAGACCACAGGCATTGAATAGCTACAAAGCCTAAGAGTCTGGGGGGGGGGGGGGGGGAAAGGAAAATAAAAATAATAATAAAATAGGATAAAAAAATAAAAAACAAATAAATACAATTACAATGTCGGATTGTGGTGATTGGGTCAGAGTGGCTGCATACCTGTTGCTCGTTGGTTGGTCTGACGAGCAACAGGTTAAAACCCCCATCCCCACACACACTCAGGAGAGAGGAGCCCTGTCCTGACACGCGTCTATCTGCTCCTGGCTCACTCCAGCTCGCCGGTCTTCTGTGCCGGAGGGCCCTGAACACACCACACGGGTGGCGTGTGGTGGGAGAAACTGACACACGGATATATATCTATAATAATATCTATAAAATATATAATTAATATGTATAGAAATTGCCCAAAAATACAAAACTGAAATTGTCAGATATTTAAGATGTACAGTTAGTTCCATTAAAAAAAAAAGATAAAATGCAAGAATAATCATAATCTTTTTTTTTTTTTTTTTTTTTTGCTGCATATTAAAGTCAATACAATATTTCTTGCTTTCTCCCCGTCGCAGGAAAAACTACGAGGAGACCATGATGGTGCGTCTGAGCGTGCCGAAGAGTCAGCGCAGTGCCCGGAAGAGGAGCATGATGGGAATGTCTGGGCAGCTGGGCGGCATCACGCACTTCAGTGACATCACCGCCCTCACGGGCGGCGAAGTCAGACGGGTGAGCTTCCGCCATTGCGGGTCAACGCTTGAACTCAAACCCATGTCGCCTCGGTTTTGAAAAACGAGGAAAAAAAAAACAACAAAAGAAAAAAAAACGACGACGGCTTCACTTGTTTGTAATTTCCTAATTTAAACACACGATCCCGAGTATTTTGAGATGTCACTTAAAACCCTATTTACCAGAACCTCGCTTTCGCAGTGATTTTAAGTTATGGGTCATACTGGATAAATATCATTAATGTTCACATCTTACGTTTAAATGCACGTTTTCATTGTGCGTTTCTTCACGTCTCTGTCTCCAGAAAGTCATTTTCGAGGGTTCAGATAAATCTGGCTGTGTACGAAAGTTAAGATCAAAAGATTTGGGAAGCACTTGTTCCCATTGTCAGCTGTGAAGCTCCCTTCATTAGGCGTCCAGCCCCGAATCTGCTATTGTTAAGAAAAACCTGATGTCATGGATCCGCCTCACTCACAGACAAGATGAATAAAATGTGTATTCAGGGCAGTTCCGACACGCCATTGCCCAAGTTAGAACCACATGGTTCCACTATTCCGGAATAATTCAGTAAAGAAAGATATCACAAATGTGCATGTGCAAATGACGTCGTGCACAGGTCACATGATGGCATTGTAGTCCGACTGATTGGTCAACAAGTGGGACCTCACCAAGAAGGCGGCACGTGCATTGACGTCGGAACTTTGTGGAGGTCACGGATCCGACGACTCCACAGACAATCTGAATAATAATAATTTGCATTCAGGGCAGTTCCAACATGGCGGGGGGGTGGTAGCTCAGGAGGTAGAGCTGGTGGTCTAGTGATCTAAAGGTTCCTGGTTCGATCCCAGGCTCCTCCTGCTAGCATGCTGTAGTGTCCTTGAGCAAGTCACTTAACCCCTAATTGCTCCTGATGGCTGCGTCCGTCGGTGTTTGAACAATTGTAAGTCGCTTTGGATAAAAGCGTCTGCTTAATGACTAAATGTAAATGTAAATGTAATGGCGTCGTTGTAGATGGAGTTTGTGATCAACAATCGCAACGCAAACTGCAAGCCGGTGCTTGGGAACCTCTGCATTAGAGGACATTTCGTCGGTGATGGTCGGTTTTATTCCCAACTTTCATCGCCGCATCTGTGAAATGACTGGACACTTTATTTTTAATATTTTAATTTCCTTCCCGCAGCCCTAATGTCTACCAACGTCCTGAATTATAGTTACTGGTAACAAGAACCATAAAAAAAAGTGTATTTATTGTGGATGTGTGTTTGGGTGTTTCCTTCCAGATGCCTCGAGGATTTGTTACAATTCCAACAAAGGAGTGGCCCCTCTACACACAATCCATTTCATTATATATCCTCTATAACTGAAGCCAGTTCAACCACTTACCTTAGTTTATGAAGTACATTACCATGGTGAATGTAGTTTTGTTGATTTTACAAAGTGCCATAAAGTAATTGTTTACCAATATGAATTTATAATTACGATAATTGTGCTCACAATATTGACTAAAATGATCGTTATCACTGCAGCCGTACTCCAGAATGGCCGCCGCAGTTGTGACTTAGGAAACCCAAACAGATCAGATGAGAATGACAATGACGCGAGCGTCTGCCGTCACAACGGAACAGAGTCAAAGCACTCGTCCATCGTTCTTTAACAAAGGGCCGACGACACTGGACCCCGGCCCCGCGTATCGCCGCCCGTAGCTGTATTTGACAGATACTTTGCCCGTGCCGTGTTGTGCCCTGGTCAATAAATGGCCAGGATATGAACTTCTTGACTCGCTCCTCTCTGAATGGGACCATTGTGGCACGGCTGTCTATATTTAATTTTCTCATTAAAGCCCCAGCTTCAAGGCCGGTTCTCACACAGTCTTGTTCATCCCAGCAGGACGGGGAATCCCCGGGTCCCAAGAAGAAGAAACTCCCGAAGAAAAGCAAAAAGAGAGGTGAACTTTAATATTTTAGGATGCCTTCACGAAACTGCACAGGGGGGGAAAAAAAAACAAAAAAAATCACCGTTTGAGTTGCCTCACAACAAGCAGTCTAGTTTAAAATATAGACGCACCGTTTCACTGAATCTAGGCACTGGGTCAAATGAACGTTTTATAAATAAATCATTTGTAATTGATATAGTTTAATTTGCTGGTTGAGATTTTCAGTCACAGAAAAATGCAAAACGCATCTCAAATCTTGAAACAAAATCAACATGAATGAATTTATGTTTTCACTTGTGCAATACAATTTCCCAGTGAGATCTCGCACCTGAAACTATTTTCCTCCTCTCCACAGCTTTCAGGAAACACTAGGAGGACAGAGAAGCGACAAAGGCTGGTAGAAGATACCCGGAGCTCTGGCAGCCTGTGATTTGCCTTTTTTTTTTTTCTTTTAACTTTTCCAAGTTAATACGTATGAATTGTCTATCATTAAGAGTATTAAGCTCGTATTCAATGTGGAATAAATTTTATAAAATAAATGTTATTTTTGAGCACTGCTTCTGGTTCAACATGACATCAGGGATTCATGACCGGCTGAAGGGTCATAGCTTGCCAACGATTGAGACACTCATGCAGATTAACAGAAAATAAATGGAAATATTGGTTATTTTTTGGAAAATAAACAACTTGCACCAGTAATGCATGAAGTATGGTTTCAAAAAGTTGCAGTTTTGGCTTTAAACCCTGAGATGCAAGCACCGCACTAACCCTGCATTCCTAAACACAAGTGCTGGTGAAGTTACTGTAGCTGCATTTCAAGGACTCTCATTGGAGGAATCTCCCTGGAACGAATAACAGTTGCATGTTTCTTTTGAGTTGGCCAGCTTCATTCCAGATGGAATGTATCTGCATCAGATGACTACCGAGAAGCGCAGGCAGTCCCAGGAATCTACAGGGCTGACAGACAAGCTCATTGGTCTTAAATTCTCTATCTGGCTGCACAAACTCAGACCCCCTTTCCCACTGAACCAAAAAAAACAAAAACCCCAAAAAACCTGGTAACATCGAGCAGTTGTCGCCAGCAGGAAGGGAAAAACCTGGGTCTCGGTCCCGGGTCAAATGACCGTGACAGGTTTTAATCGCCGCTGATGTGAACAGGACACCCGGGTCAACGTGCTAATTTTGGCCCCTTTACCTGTGCAACGCATGTCGGGAGTTCCAGACGCATGAATAGATGGGGATATCTGTGCATCATTCAATATCCCATTTAGAATCCAAAATCAGATGTTCTTATACTTGTCTCCACATGGAGGACTGAAATGTTACGAGTGTAGGGATCGCACCGAGGGCCCTGCTCCACGCTGCTTCTACGGTAGTGTTGGGTCCGTTCAGGACCGATCCGAATATTTTGAACGGCACAAAATACAGTCTTACAGTTTTGTTTTAAGTTGCTGTCTCCCCTTCTGTTTTATTCCAAATCACGCTGGCACCGTGACACGCCCCTTTTCCAGCACATTTGTGAACAGCATTTCTCCTGGCAATGAGAAAGACGTCAAGCCACACCTTATTTATGAAGCGCATTTCATACCAGGGCAACACAATGCACTTTATAGAGAAATACAATTAAAGAATATATAAGATGTATGTGATTAGTTATATTATTAAAACCCACTCTAAGTATGTAAGCGTTTCAATCAAGATTCATAAAGCAAAGAAAACACTTACCAAAAGCCATTTTTACACAATGTCTTTATTTTTTTTTTCTAATTACAGACTCATGGGTTAAAAATAAAAATTAAAAAAAGGAAAACATTTTTTTTTTTTTTTCTCTTCCAAACCCACTCCCCAGTTTCAAAAAAACCTATTCACCTCGTCACACGTACCCCCGCCTCCTGACCCCGCCCTGCACCCCCGCCCCGCCCCGTCGCCCCCAAAAAATAAAAGCTCTTTTCCTCTGCTCCAATATTAAATTAAATTCTCACACTTTCCTTCCCCCAGACAAGCCGTGACTGCACTGCGCATAGTCAGAGAAAGGTGGCGCCCTAAAGGTTCTAGATGCACCCCAAACGCAAACGCTAAAAGGAGAAAAAAAAAAACAAAACAAGAAAAAAAAAAAACAACCAAAAACGCCCCATTCTCTGGTTTCTGCCCGGCACTCGTCCAGCGCCGCCTCAGCAACAAATTAAGCGTTGGGTGGGTGACTGTGTGGAGTGCCGTCTGTAATGGATGTTCGCCTCCCGTGTTAAAATGTGTGTGTGTGTGTGTGTGTGTGTGTGTGTGTGTGTGTGTGTGTGTGTATACGCTCAGGTAAGTGATGTGTGCGGAGAATAAAAGTGTTTGTATTTTTTTTTTTGCGTGTTTTTTTTTTTTGTTTGTTTTAACTCGTCGCCCGTCAGCGCTTGCTGTTGTAGTAAATCCCCCCCGCCGCGGGCCTGTGGTCGCCCTGCCCCCCTCCCCCGCCCCCCCACACGGACAGGATGGGGTGAGTGTGCATAGCGGGAGCAGAGAGAGAGAGAGACGCTGCCGAGACAGTGGGGGGGGCCGGCGCCACCTGGGGAGGGGTAGTCAGCCTCCACTGGTCCTGAAACCTGTAACGACAAGAAGTGGTCTAATATACAGAGAGAGGAGGGGAGGGTGGGGGGGGGGGGGGGGGGGGGGAGGGTGAGGTACGAGGAGAGGGAGGGGGACGACTGACGACACGGGTGGTGGGGGTGGGGGTCGTGGGATGCGGGAGGTCGTAAAAAAAAAAAAAAATAAAAAAATAAAACCAAAAAAGCGTGAGGCTACTTAAGAAAAACCCCAAAACAAGACAAAGAAAAGAAGGCGGAGCTCTGGCCATGCCGTGGTGGGGGGGCTGGGGAAGGGAACCCCAATCGAGAACCCAAAACTGGAACCGCCGAACCCCTCCCACGGTGCATGCAGCAGTGGGTGGAGGAGCTGACGAGAGCAACAAGCTAAACGGTGGAGTGGGGGGGTAGACGGAGTTAAAAGACAAAAGGAGGTGTGGCGGGGGCGGGAGGGGGTGATGCGCTACGGTAACAAAAAAAATAAAACACCATTTACAGACTATTTTGAAGGGAGGTGGGTGGGACGGACACACACACACACACACACACACACACACACACACACACACACACACACACACACACACACACACACACACACACACACACACACACACACACACACACACACACACACACACACACACACACACGGGGAGGGAGACAGGAGGGGGCAGAGCTGTGATGGTAATGAGGTGATGTCACAGCCAGACCAAAGGAGACACATCTGCAGCCTGAGAAACCATCATCTCCCCTGGCGGTGGCTCTTTCTTTTTTTTGTTGTTTTTTTTTTTTTTCTTTCCTTTTCTCCCCCCCCCCCCTTGTCCCCATCAAAACTAAATCAAAACAAAAAAAACAACACCAAAAAAACAACAACAAAAAAAAAACAAAAAACACTTAATATTTAGAAATATGCCACAGAATTTTTCTCCGAAAAATGGCCAACTTATACCTTACCGGAGGAATGGGGGGTGGGTGGGTGTGTGTGTGTGTGTGTGTGTGTGTGTGTGTGTGTGTGTGCGACCGCATCAACCTCCACACACACACGCACGCTCACACACAAACAATCTCACACTGCGGCCCAGTCAGTTTCTGTCCAGGAGAAGCTTTTTTTTTTGTTTGTCTGTTTTTTTTTTGTCTTTTTTTGTCTCCTTCCTGGGAGCTCTTCCTTTATTGGGGGGTGGGGGTGGGTGGCGGGGGAGGGGGGGGGGGGGTCAAAGGATGGTACTTTTTTTTTTTTTTTACTCTTTTTTCTTTTTTTTTTTTCTTTCCAATGGGAGCAAAAAAAGGGGGGGGGGGGTGATAGTAAAGGAGTGTTGGGGGGGTATTAGTAAGGGGAATACCACGATGTTGTTCGCCCTCGGCCCCTGGAAAAGAGAGAGAGAAAAAGAGGGTGAGTTGCTTCCTGACGGGCTCGAAAAGACTGACACCAGTTTGCTCGGTGTGGTGGCGGTGTCCTTGGTGCTGGGTAATGTGTTTCAATGTCGTCCAAAGTGGAATAATGTTATTAACAGGAAGGAGCTCAAGTATGTCTCTTTAACAAAGGGTGGTGTCTGACAGAGACGCGCTACGCCGTCTTAGCGGCTCTGTGCCCGAGCGTCTACAGGACGCCGCTCGCCGCCCGTTCGCCGAGGAGTGAAAGAATCAATCGACCTGCAGTGCCGAGAGAGCGCTGCCAAAAAACAAAGTGGGGAAATGTGCCTGGAATTTGGAGAAATTAAAACGATCAGCTTGTGTGTGTGTGTGTGTGTGTGTGGGTGGGTGGGGGGGGGGGGGAGACAGTAAAGGCACTCTCTCTCCCTCTTTCTCTCTCTCTCTCTCTCCCCCACAAATTTCTGGGAGAGCCGCCTCTGTGGGGGGGAGGGGGGGTCACTGTAGGGAAAGACCTTGAGGACAAACATCACCATACATATGCCCCCAGCAGGACACGGGGTTCACGTCTAAGTCACAACACACGGCAACTGGGGGGGGGGGGGGGGGGGCGGCGGGGTTAACACAGCTCGGGAGTTAAACATGGCCTCTAATCTACACACACACACACACACACACACACACACACACACACACACACACACACACACACACACACACACACACACACACACACACACACACACACACACACACACACACACACACACACACACACACACACACGTGTCAGGCTGCAGGAGTGAACCCTTGTTTCTGGGCGTGGATTTGTGTATGAATTTGTATGGGTTTATGCAAAATGTACTTTCTGTGAGAATATCCACATTCACATTAAAAAAAAAAAAAAAAAATCATCATGGGGTGTGTGTATGGCTGCATGCACGCGCCTTTCAGGCCCAAATCAAAAAATAAATAAATTTTAAATAAAAAAATAAAATAGATAAGAGTTTGTCTGAACACAAAGCAAGAATTTTTTTTTACTGTTTGGGCATTTGAGACGGGAGCAGTTTTGGCAGCAGCACACGTCAAGATGACCCGTGTCTGCACCGCCACACACCAAAAAACACACGGCATCGAGCGATCATTTCATTCTCTGGTCGGGAATCTATTTTTAACAAGGTAAGGCAGAACGAGGCCCTTCCTGGTGCGCTCATTCTGCCAGGGGCCACAAGTTCAACCACTCTTGGTCCAGGATTTTAAAGGGCTCCGTGCACTTGGACGGCTGCAAGTGAATTTAAAAATCTGGCAGAGTCGAGACCTTGGTATGTGTAGAAGTGAGCACACGGGAGGAGGATGACAGACTCTGAACTTCACAACCAGACAACTACCTACACTATGCAATGCAGAGTGATGACAGCTTCTGATTGGTCAAACTCTGAGCGCGCGCACACACACACACACACACACACACACACACACACACACACACACACACACACACACACACACACACACACACACACACACACACACACACTTTTGGCCACTAGGTCCGGGAGACCTTCAACCCAAAGGCCAAAATAAAACCCAGTTGTGTGTTTTTGGCTGGCAAACATAACTTTCTGCATTGCTGTGAAGTGCAGGCTTCAGAACTCACACATCCATACAAATGAATATTCTAAACCAATCGAGTAACCACGGCACTCGTCTGAATAAGAACACTACAGCTTCCTAAAACACAAGACAGAAGAAAAAATGGGATGCCGCTCTGTGTGAAAGGCCAGCAGTAGAGGACATTGTATAAACTAGGAATGAATATTCTTTCAAGGGCAGATAAGCGGGACGACCCGGCTGCTGAACTTAGGGCGGGGATGAAGCTCCATCACAACGCCACACTGCTGTCAGCTCAGCAGGAGATCGCTCAACAAGGAAGAAAGATTCAAACCTTGTGGACAACTACTAAAGACGCTGGGCAGTGTTTCCCACAGGTCCGAAATAATAATAAATATAATCCGACGCGAACGAGTTTTCAGAGTTCCTGTGGAACGCAGCATCGCTTCGATACGAACGTGGAGCGTTTTCTAACCCACCTGAACCAGAGAGTGCAAGCAGTAGGGCTGTCAAACCATTCAAATGCTATTCGAATTGTAAAAGGAAAGATTTGACAATCAAATCTGAAAATTAATATTTGGAAATCGTGTAATTATCCCAGAAAGGAGCCGTCCCAACACCGGTCTGGGTCTCTTCTCCCCGGAGGGGGAGGTGGAGGCTGCGGGCCACGCGGTTTTCTCGCCTCAAATTGGTTCCGACAGATTTTGGTTTTACTGATAAGGTGAAATACGTGAACGTTACGGAGTCAATACAACACAAACCCGGTTGGCTGACGTCACTTCAGAGTCCCAGTGCTGTTCGAATACAACCAGGAAAAAAGCCATTGATGGTGTTTAGTTCTTGCTGGGGGGGGTCCCAGGACTGTACCGTGTGAAAGTGGCTATACTCTACAGCGGTGAGAACCGGCTCCAAAAGCCATCAACGAAGCAAATCTCTAGTGCAGCTCCAGCCCTTGGAATCATGAATCAATCGATTCCATAACCACTCCTGATTAGCTGGATCAGCCCCCTCCTCTGTGGCGCCTGTTCAGTCAGTGGCTGATGTGAGATGAGGTGTGTTTCGTGTGCCAGGGATGAGAGCGCCGGCTCACCTGAAGGCCCGTCCTCTGCCCCGGGGTGGCGTGTAGCCGCTGTAGTAGCGCGCACGTGACGAGGAGAAGCTTCCTCCCCGTGAGCGGAAGCGGGCACGCGGGAACCCGCGGTCTGTGGTGCTGATCCCTGGTCTGTTTGTTCTCTTGGCACCCACCTGAACAGAGAGCGGCGGATGAAAATATTACATCATTGAGAACCGTTACACCCCGTAAGTACATTTTACATTCAGAGTTAAATCTTCTAAATAACAACATACTCAAATACATCAGGCAGAAAAACAAAATCTTGGCAGAAAGTTGAAGTTGTTGAAGCTAAAATGGCGATAAAAATATTTGGTTTGGAGGCATTTGAGGCTTGCAGCTAATTTTCCTGGATGCATCCATATAGAGATGTCAGACCGAGTGGGAAGCAGGAAGTATTGAGCAGCTATCATGGGAGAGGATGTGGGTGCTGAAATGTTCTCACCTTTATCTGTCTTCCTCTGAACAGGGACTCGTCCAAAGCCATGGCTGTCCGAACAGACTCCTTGTCTGCAAATTCAATATAGGCGAACCTGCAAATCAAGAGAAACACATGGGTAAGTGCTGAGAATGTGCAGCACACTAAAGTTTGTGTAAACATCCTCTATTACATTGAGCAGAACCCCAACCATGTAATCAAGAGCAAAAAGGAAACGCCACCAGTCTCCCTAAATGTCTGCAAAAACTTACAATTAGCATCTAATAACGTCTCGTAAAAGAGGTTTAATAACAAAAAACAATGGCAGCCCAGATGCAACGAATGGAATGCAGGGAATTTCTGTGCAGTTTATTATTTTGCGCAATTTAACTGCTTTTTAAAATGCCAATCCAGATTAAATAAATTTTGAATTATCCTATGAACTACCAACTACAACCACTTTATGTCTGTGTTAAGTAAATTCAGTGATTTGTCTCTAGATACATTATAAACATATACAGTATACATGTAAGAAAATCATTGCTGAAAACATGTGAAAAGACCACTTTGCAGTACTGAATTGTGGAGTAAAGACAGTTAAACAGTTTTTCACTATTTTTGTTGTGAGGATTATTTGGGTGGGTCTAAAACAGTGGTTCAATGACACACTGGGGCCCACACTTAGCAAGGCCCCTCCCCCAACACTATAGAAAACCTAGAGCACATTAGCATCATTGTCGAGAGCAGAGGCTCCCAAACCAGAGCAGCTCCGGGGAGATCAGAGCTGTTTTCTCCAAACAAAGCAAATGTGTTTTTATTGTAGATGTATTTAATTTACTCTGTTTCCTAATCGAATGAAACAACAAAGAAGCCCTCTGCTTCCTGTGTTGCATCACGCATGGCCACTTTAAGCCACCCCCACTCGCCATTTTTAACTGCACCCTCAGTCACTTCACCCTGGCGCCAGGCCTGCATTTGAGAGGCTGCACCTCTCCCATGATTGGCAGGGCACCACACACCCCCACAGCATTTCACCATTTTGAAACCCAATATAATATACTGATGTTTATTTTTTTGTTTTTGAAATTATTCAAATTTGGCTGGGTGGTTAATAACACATTTTCTGTGGAATGACCAATTCAGAGCACATTTATTTTTGCATTACAGACTTTAAAAGACAAATACAGAATGGAGGACGGTTAAAAATAAATACACACACAAACTACAGTGAAAGACTTATAACAAATGGACTGACCGCAACAACGCCACAATGTATTTTAGCCTTACCCTTTAGGATGCCCTGTGAATTTGTCACACAGGATGGTGACTCTGTTGACTGAACCACACCCATGAAAGTGAGCTTCCAGCTCTTCTGCCGTTGCACCATAATCCACCTGGACACGCAGAGGGCAAAGTGGTGAAGAACCCACCAGGACACAAAACACGAGCCCACTTTGCAATAACTTTCACTAAATCATAAGTCATTGTTATTTGAGCGATGGATGTCTTCTTGAAACACCAACAGGGGGGTCAATATAACATAACATTTGGGATGGGCCAGGGACCCCAAAAAAAATAGTTTTATAAAAAAATAACAGAATTAGTACAAGTACACTTTTTGGTACTTGCCAATAATTCATTTACAATATGTGATTATAACACACACACACACACACACACACACACACACACACACACACACACACGACAAAACAATGTGTAGTTACTAACAATATCACGGCCGAATGGAAAATGAACAGTCGAAGTTCAAAACTGTCCCTTGAAGCAAAAAGAAGCTTACATTTCCAACGTAAATAGATCTGCCGTCTGCTTCCATCTTCTCCTCGATGGACATAATGACGGGACCAGCTGCAGGAGAGAAAACCGCACCAACATGAGCAACAACGTCCTCTCTGCGGTGACCGACCGCAGTGGGTCGGTCACAAACTCTGCAGAACACAAAGACTAAGATAAAGAAAACATATTCCAATACTAAATGAAGTCCTGGTGATGCCCTGATAAGGATGGGTATTGTTGAAAAGATACCAAATACCTGGATTTGGAAACTTTTCCCCAAATGACACCAATTCAAATTTTTATTATTATTTTTTTTTTTTAAACAGCAATACGAATGAATGCTTCTTTAAAATATACCATATACACCATTCACCATGGAGAAGATGACTTGGCATATATACTCCAATTGTAAAATATAAATATTTGGTTTGTTTTTGGGCTCATAGCAACCGAGTGGCTTCTGAGGTATTGAAATTTGGCATCAAAAGCCACAGAATTTCTTTGTTCTCAATGGTGTTGATCAAATTCAGCTGGTACCCTTAAAAAAAGGCATCAAGCGACAACCTCAAGCACTACGTTCTGATAACGCATCCCAAAGAATGCACATCTACACACGCCTCACCTGGTGGGGGGCTGAGGTTCATCTGTTTTTCCACCTCGTTCTGGAGCTCCTTCAGCTTCTCCGCTTCTTCCTCCATTTCCCTCACCCGGGCTTTGATTGCCTCCAGCTCCTGCAGAACAAACAGTCAAAAGGTACGGTTGTGAGTCCGCATGTCAAACGGACCATTTTAAAATGTTAATGTGATTCATACTGTCAGGGGCGTGGAGTGCCCTCAGCAGACAATGTATCAAGGCGTTGATTGACAGAATGATGTCAAATTTACTCAGACTTGTGAGGTTTACACATTTATACCTCAGCAGAACTGGGACCAATTTATAAGAAACAGGGAAATTTGACACACAAACACACACACTCACTTCAAAGCTGTATTAACCAGCTTAAAATGACCTTATATGCGAAAAAAAGCTTTATTGAAATCTCTGATCACGTGTCGATGACCAAGGTGCTTGATAGCTCTTGTTGGCACATTTTTGGTGTGAACTGAATCTAAAGCCCCTTTCCCACATGGAATCCGTAACATTGCTGAATAAAAAACAAAAATAAAACAGGCAATGGCAGTAGGTAATCAGTCCCACATTGGCCTCCTTTACGGAAAAGTTTTGTAGGGAGTCTGTTCCCACATAGATGACCGTTGCGGCTCCATTACGGAATTCTCGCGAGAGGTGCCTTATATATACGTGAGACTAGGCAACAGAATCTGTTTTGTTTTTAGACCAGTGCCTCGCTCCCCGTCTTCGCGCAGCTCCAAGATTGTCTCGGTTCCCTCCGCTGACAGAGCCCCCATACCCAGACGCAATTACCCTAAACCAAAGTTACCAAATCATGAAGGAACGTTTTCCACCCATTCTAACTCTCCCTGTCCGCTCATTCCCGCCCGCTCTGTGATGCGATACAGGCCGCCGGGCAAGGGAAGCGCTTGTGCTCGCTGTCCCCCACTAGGGATGTTAACAATCAGACTATTGATTAATTGCTAATAAGAATTTAATAATGTTATGATTGTCTTATAGATAACAACTGGACTTTCTGTGGTTTGTTGTTACTGTATCAACGGGAGTCTTTGCGGCGCAGGGCTTTTTGAAAAAGAGGGAGGAAAAAAATAAAAAACCCCAGCCAGGAAGTAGTAGTACTCACTGGAATGACAGGGGGCAATCGAGAAAAAAATGCCCAGTGGAGCAGGAAGTGGTAGAAGTAGACGGGGGCTTCCAGAAGGATACAAACATGGCCGCACGTAGAAAACAGGAGCTTCTTGATGCCAAGGTGGATACTATTTGTTTATTGTTGCTCAACAACTAATGCTGCGCTCAGATGGAACATGGTAGACAGAATGGGATGACGGCCCTTTCTGAACGGCACGGGGGATGAAAAAAAATAATCTGGGCGAGGGAGAGGTACGACAGCAAAACGAAACAAGTGATAGTAAATATTCCTGTATGGCGAACCAGCTCAGTGGGTCTTGCCCAGAACGTCTCCATTTTGAATTGAAATGAGGAGAAGTGCGGCCTTGTGCCAAGTCACAAAATCTTGGAGGTGCACAGGTCCCCATGCAACATTGCTTCACCGCCCGGTGACAAACGTTTGTTGTCAATGAATCTACGATTGTTTAAGGTTAACAACTATCGATTAAAGAAATTCCTTTAAATTTGCATACCTGCCCACACCACTAACTCGAAAAGACATGTCACTCAGATCCAGATCCAATGTTTTTTCCCCTTCCCAAAAACAAATAACGTGAAATATTTGTACGAAATAAATATAAGTTTAAAAAAAACCCCCAATGTTCTTCATTTGGATTCGGCTTCACCCGTACTTCACCGCAATGTTACTGCTTCCATTCACAAACGCTTCCATTCAAGGCCGTACCGGCATTTCCCCCGGAAATTATACTTGGTCGAGAGCAGGGAAATTTCCGGAACGACTATCACAGAACATCGAGACCGGCTTTTACCACATGACGCTAATACGGAACATTGACAGTAGATTTACGGCTTTCAGTGCAAGTGGGAAAGGGGCTTAACAGTTGCAGACAGTCGATATAATAGGCAAAGGGAGCTGTGAATGCAGGACACAGCAAAAACTCATGGAGAAACATTTGGAATACAGGCAGAGTGTGAGATCTAGGCCTGGTTCATTGTCGAAATGAGCCGTTGTGGGCGATGCGTGAGCCAAGCTTTCACACTCCCGGCACCAAGGCTGCTGAATATGCAAGTATGAATTTAAGGTACTTTAAAAATGGAAAATCCAAACAATTAGTTCAAATATTGCTGTCTTCTCCATCTTAAGTGATGATTATTATAAGCTGATATGAACATGTACAACTGCAAAAACTAAGACAGAAAAGTATAAAATTGCTGCACGTTTGCTCAGTACGGGCACAAGGCAATAGGTCACTCTACATTATTCAATACTGAAACTTGCATCTGGCCCAAATAAATACACACACACAAAGTGACCCCAAAACCTTAGTAAGCACCGGCAGATGAGTTTTAACTGCACAAGCACTCCTAGAGATCAGGCACTGCTCACTGACAGTGGTGCACTGCAGCACATTGGAAGTCGCTCCAGCTCCATCCCGGGCAGCTGCCGACAGTGTTTTTAGAAGCCATCCCATACACACAAGAGGGTGCAGTGGCCTGGCATATAGCCTTTTTCCACTGCACCAAAAACCTGTTAACACCCACTTACATCTTGCGTTTGTGGGAAAGATTACACACGGGTTTTATTCAAATGAATGTGTAATAGTCACAGGTATTTATCGGCTCCAATTGGCTGTGATTGAAACATGACACCCTGGGTAGAAAGGACAATTTTCGCCCCTTCGGCACGCAAATAGACAAGAATGTCCGTGTATAATGCAATCATTTCATATTCGATTTAGAATCCCAAATCAAAATTCTCGACCTAATTTAATGTTGAACCAGCACACTCCCCACTGGGCTATAAGCCACTCCAGCACACCCCAAGCATGTGAACTGGAGGAGCGTCTCTGCTCCCGGCCACCAAAGGACCGGCATTGGGCACAGCCGGTTGGGGCACGGGTACTCCATGCAGCTTCTACACCCCCCCAAATAAATAAATTAAAAACAAATTAAATAAATAAATAAATAAAATTTGAACCATGGCACACCCATTTTGAAATTTTGAACCTGACACACGGGGGAAAAAAGGCATATTTGTCTTCTGGCAATGGGAAAGGTCAATCGCCAATTTTAGCTGGGTTAAAAAACCTGGCTGTACCGAGAAACACACCCACCACCCCCCGAAAACAGACAGGTAGGCCACAGTGTAGGGCAGTCAACACAATCGCAATTATTTGCGCTGATGATCAGCAATGACTTATCAAAACCTTCAAGACTCCATGATTACGGTATGTTTCCATCCAAATGTCGATGCAATTTCAAGCCTTGGTGAAAATGTTGCAACAAATAAAATATGAATAAACCATTGATAGTGATCTAAAAACGAAAACGTAAAAAAAAAAAAAACCAAAAACAAAACAAAAAACACGGAATGTTCATTGCAATTGAAAATTAATCGCCGCTAAAATTCCACAACCGGGGCAGCTTTCGTCCTTTTCGACGAGTCACGGGGAGGCCCATTTAATCGCATACGGCACATGATTATCAGAGTCGGGCACGATAATTGGAACCGGTGTCGTTTCAATCTAATACCAATGTGACCTAGAGCCGCTCGGCGTCGCCGACCTTTGGACGGTCCTTTTTTTCGGCCGCACTCTGCGGATCGGCGGCGTGGCAACGCACGGCCACGGCGAATAAAGCACGCCGGTGGGGCCGTCGCGTGTGCTCGAGCGGCGTTGGCACATGTGTGTGTGTGGGTTTTTTTTTTTGTCGCATATGCAGTGCACGCTCAGTGGCTCCGGACCCAGCCCTGAGAATACCGCAGCCTCCTGCCTCCCTCTCCCCGCCCGCGGACCCACCGTGTGAGCCTTCCAACGCTTAGAATCCTCACTCAAACACACACACACACGCGGACGCATCGAAGGCAATCCACGCCATTTCTGCGTTCGACGGCGTTACAGCATCACAATAACGTCAACCCATCCACCCACCAGCGTGTTATTGTATACATACAGAATTACTCCATCCGTATCTATGCCCACAACCAATACTAGCAACCATCCACAGGCTATGAACGTAGTTTTTCTCCACCACCCCCCCCCCCCCACCCCCCGACCGCGAAGCTTTTCGATGATTAGCGTCCGCACAACAGCGCACAAACCTTTCAGCGAGATAAACCTGTTGTACGTTCAAACATAAATCAAACACTCGGTCGAAGAAACGATTCTGATTCGGGGTTTAACAAATCCGACAAATCCACTCGCATACCCTGCAACACCCACCTCTCCAGCCAGCCAGCCATCCACCCACCCACCCATCCACCCATCCATCCACCCATCCATCCGCGGGAGAAACGTTCAACCTGCACTCGATACCCGTGAAGATACCGAGGGATAAAAATGCAGCATATTCCACGCGGTGTCCGGGGATAACGCCAGGATGCTACCGCCTCAACTAGCCCGATCTAGTTCCTCGGCTTTCGGGGAGGAAAAAACAAAAACAAACAAAAAAAAAAAAAACCCCACAAAAACCCCGCTGTGGCTGAAGAGAACAAGAGGCGTGTTTACCGTGTCGGTTCGCCTTCCCAGCAAGGACAAAAAAAAAAACCCCAAAACAAAACAAGACTCGCACTGCGGTGGCTAATGGCGGCGGCCTTCCCACCCTCACCCCTGACCGTCTCCTACATCCCCGTCCCGCATATTAGCGACCAGGATATTCGAATTCGCTCTCTGGCGCAAAAGGAGCCGGCGCCGCCGCTGCGCCAAGATGGCTGCCACCACCACGCACGTCACCACCCAGTTCTACTGCACTGCGTGAGCCACAATGGCGGGTTATACCAACCGGTAACGTACACCACATGTGAGACGGGGACTCGAGGGGAGGGGAGGGGAGGGAGAGGGGTGGGTGGGGAGGGGGGGAGATAATAACCGCACCGAATAAAACGGGACGTTTGGTTTTGAAGTTTTTAAAACGCGCACACCCGGGGCACGGCGCGCCCGCCGACATCCGCGGGATTCCGCGAGTTTTTCCCCAAACAATGCCCTTCACTCACCGGGTCCTCGATCGCGGCC
Organism: Zeus faber; assembly: GCF_960531495.2. Classification (NCBI taxonomy): domain Eukaryota; kingdom Metazoa; phylum Chordata; class Actinopteri; order Zeiformes; family Zeidae; genus Zeus; species Zeus faber. Next base: position 8,722,759 of record NC_137206.1, on the reverse strand, counting down.
TCTCCCTCCTCCAAACCCGGCTCCTCGTCGCCGACCCCGGGGTCCTCCAGCTCCGGGTGGCCGGGGTCTGAGTCCAGCAGGGATTCCTCCGCCAGTCCGTTGCCGAACTCCGCCATCGCCCTGGTCCCTCTCTTCCGCCGCGCCTCGTGGTTGTAGCGGCGTCGCAGGCCCCGGCTCACGCAAGGAGGAGAGCGAGCGAGCGAGCGGGGGCGAGGGGAGAGGGAGAGGGAGGGAGAGAGAGAGAGAGAGAAAAAAAAAAGGACGGCGGACCACGCCGCTCACAAAGTTAAAATGTAAAATAAAAACGCCAGCTTCACCCCCGCTCGCAATTCAAACACAAGGGCCGTCGCCGCGCTCGACGTCGGGCTCGGAGGACGTCGTTTCCACGGCGGAGGGCGCACTTTATTCACTTTAATGTGGCGAGGACCCTGCGCGTGAAGAGCGCTCCGTGCCGTTCAGAAATGGAAGCCGGGGGCGGGACGCTGTCCCCCCACTGCGGGCGTCCACCCGCGCTCCCATTGGTCGCCGTGACGCCGCGGCCCGCCCCCCCGCCGCGCGTCGCCCTCTCCCGTTGGCCGGCGGCGCGGAGCGTTCCGGGTTTCTGCGCCTTTGTGAGGTATCGATTCAGCTGCTCCGCTGTCAATCAAGCCGGCGCCACTCGCCGCGGACCGTCCCATTTGTTCAGCGAATTAATCCCCGACACTTTAGTGCGATGTCGATTGTGTTGTCCGGTGCATCCCCAGATAATGATTATAGCCCAGCAATGTAATAATAATAATAATTAAAAAAAAAAAAAAAAAAATCAAATGAGTATTGCTTGCATTTTATTCCGGGAAACTAAATAAAAACATACGTTACGCATCAATTTACACAGACCGCCTTTGTTGTCAATTGATTTTTATTTTCTGTATATCAAAGAAAGCAGAATGGAGACCAAACACAAAAAAAAAAGGCAGGTACAAGTGAGTTGGAAAAAAAAAAAAAAGAAAAAGAAAAAGAAAAAAGCTTAATCAAAATTCTAACAATTCAGAACACTGCCACCATAATTGTTCAATATTCATACCAATATCATAATCTTATGAGCAAAGAGGTGGCTTTAAAAAACCGTTATGGATCAATAATATTCAAAAAACAGTGATGAGTAGTAATGATAACAATAGGATAAGTAGTAGTACGGTTATAACAATAGTGATAATCAAAAGTGACAATGAAAGATAAGAGAATAAAAAGCAGATCATCTCCATAAAAACCTATCTAGTTTGGACAGTGCAACACCGTGTCTGTGTATCGTCCCGGTCTTAAGGCTCGAGCACGCTGGTCCTTGCTTTCCACACAAGATACAGCTTTCGACCGCAGTGAACATTACTCCAGGACACTTTGTAACACGTCTTTTTCATGTTAAACGCACCGAAGGGACTCGTGTTATGTTAATGGTGCCGTCATCTGAAATGTCTGTAACTTGTGCAAAAAAAAAATAAAAATTTTGAAAAAAAAAATTTTAATTGCAGACAGGTGCAAATGCCAAGCCGTGGGACGTCCTTTTACAGTTTGCATTTAGGAACACCTCGCTTGCTCTCTGTCGACCTCAAGATTGCTTTTTGGTTTTGTTTATTTTTATTTTTTTTTTTTATTTTTTTTTTTGAATGACAGAAAGCAAAGGGAGGATAACTTTGGAATATCAGGTTGTTTTTTTTTTAATATATTTCTTTACAAAAGCTCATTTTTTTAGTTTTGCATTTTGTTAAAACTATCAATAGTAACAATATTAATATACAACTTAAACTGAAGGAAAATGTCTTCAGTGTTCTACGTGTCCTTCTAAACAGCACCATCTTATTGGCTCTCTAGTCAACTTGATCCAGATTTCCCAATTTCGCTTCCCCAGAATAGAGTACCCATAGTCTCATAAGGCTACTGAAAAATACCCTCTCTCTCCATAGTCTTGATTTCAACACATTGTTCAATCTCATCTCTCAAGCATCTCAAGAATTAGCAAATTTCTTTTCTCAATACAGCGCACAAAAAAAAAATAAAAAATAAAACAAAGTACATTTTAAGCCCCATTTTGTATAATCTCAAGAAGTTTGTTTTTCGGCCATAAGAAAAATAGACCATTGATTTGCTTTTATTTGCTGATTAAGAGTCAACTCTATAGATATTAAATTTACCAATATCCTCTTTTACAAAGCATAACATTAAAGAAAGCTTCAAATTTACCAAATTAAAAAAAAAAAAAAAAAAAAAAAGTCAACATCTGAAGGAACTCACCTTGCCAGATATAAACCAAATATATTTGCACATGTTACACGAGGAGCACTTAGCTTTGAATTAATCCATCAAGTGTTTCCTCTCTTTTTTTTTTTTTTTTTTTTTTTTTTTTTTAAAAAGGCCGTCATGTTTCTGGCACACCACTAGTTCTCCAAACAATATTTCCCCCCACACATTGTTGAAGAGTTTTATTCCAAAATGTGACATCCACCATTAAAAAAAAAAAAAAAATTATACAGTAAGGAAAAATTTAATCCTATACTAAGGGACAGATAACAGAAAAAAAACAAGTGGGACAGTTTTAAAGAAAGCGTTTTGACAAAAAAAAAAAAAAAAAAAAAGGTTGAAATCAAGAAAGAAATGTAATGTTTATAAACGGGTAACAACCCCCACCCCACCCCCAGAAGGATATATAGCATTTTGGAACAGAACTCTCTGCTTCTTAGACAACATTATGGTCACACCAAGAGCATGTTTTTAAAAGACTTGCAAAAATCAATTAATGTGATTCATGGTAAGGCATCCAACATGCAGACTTGTATCTTTTCATTAAAAGACACTGCATCAGAACGCTTAAAATTTCATACAAATGTAAAATGTATCAAAGTGCGGTATGTCAAGAGTCTACCCATCTAAGCCTCTCTCTCTCTCTCTCTCTCTCTCTCTCTCATTGTTTTTTTTTTTCCCCTCTTTCCTTCCTCCTCGTCAATTTGGATTGTCGTGAAAAACCGTGGACGCGTGTGCAGATGCGGGAAAGCGTGAACAGCTCCTATCCTCGCTTCGGTACCGTAGAAATCCCAAGTCGCCATACGCTAGCTCTTTTTTCGGACTGCGCCGTTGCAAAATAAAGGTGACGCAGTCAAAGGTCTTCGCCTCTTCCGCCCGGTTCGGTTCCTGCTCGTTTAAACATACGCCACTGTCGCTCTAGAAGTGAAAAGACGTCGAAACGAAAAGTATTCTACCGGGAGGGGGCGGAGGCAGAGAGGCGTCGACGTCCCGCGGGAGGGCGCAGGGCCCGTTGTGAAGCGAGTGCTTCCGATTCGTGTCGGTCCTGCGCGTTTGTAGCGTGAACGCGGTAAGTCGATTAGAAAGGAGAAGAAGACGGGGCAGGAAAGGTAATGTGTAACCGCGGGCCAAAGATCAAAACGGTTAGAATGGAGGCGTTTGTGCAGGGGTGGAGTTGCCTCGGGACATGTACATGGCTCATCTGAGCGCTATTGATGAAGTGCGTCAATAGTGTGTGTGTTAAATTCCAGATGAACTCTCTAGGATAAACGTTCACCTTTCCAGTCACTGAGAGTCGGGAAAAAAGGAGAACGGGATGCGGGGAGAGCAAACTCCAAAAACCAAACGGTGGGCTTTTGCAGGGGGGCGAGTGCTCAGATCGAGTTAGTTAAAACCGGAAGGGGGTCCCCCCAGCGGCCCCAGGAAGAGTTATTCGGAGACCGACCCTGTCTCTTAGCTGGCGCTGCCGGCTTTGGGCGGAGGCGACTCCACGGCCGCCTCGGCCCCGGAGGCCCTGCCGGAGCCGGACTGAGCGGCCTGCGAGCCGCCCACCGACCCGCTACTCCCGGTGCCGTTCTTGTTGACCAGGGTGGTCGGCTGGCCAAAGTTAGTGGTTCTCAGTGTCGCCAGGTGCCGTGGCGAGAAGACGTGGGCCCTGGCCGCCGCCCGGGACTCGAAACAGGTGCTGCAGGCCTCACAGCGGCCCATCAGCGTCTCCTTCGGCGCCGGCTGGCCCGTCACAGGGGATGCCGCCGGCTCGATGACAGTCAGCTGAACGGGTTTGGGCAGGATGGGACGGTTGGCTCTGAGGGCGTTGTACTGCAGGTAGCTTCCCGAGCTAGTGTCCATCTTTCCGGCTGACGGAAGAGACTGAGGTTGGGGGTGACAAGGGGAGAGGGGAGCATAGAAGGGGTTCAATTTGTTAATGTCTTTGTTGGTTTCTGGCTGGACCACATGGAATGAGTTCTCACCATGAACAAATAATGTTAAACACTCTTTATATTAACTCCACTATTATATTTACATTTAAAATCGGATGATAAATACATATTGAACAATATAGATGTATTATCAGACCAAATGTGACTGCATTGTTGCGCATTTCTAAAATCGCCAGGAGCCGCCAAATAAGTTGAAAAACACCTTTCTAGAGGGAAAATTAGATTTTTCCAGATTCGTGTTGCTTTGTGTTCATTTTATCGCTCAACGTATTTTCAAAGCCGAGTTTGATTTATAAATCAAAAAACCGGCGGGTTAAATATGCCGAGCGAGCGCCCAGGTGAAGATCATTCCCCCATATTCCATGTGACGTGAAGTCACAATGTAAAAACCATTTTGATAGGAGTTCAACCTTTAATTCATACTACTTTTACACACACCTGGATTCATTGTTGTGTAGGCAGCGTAACATGCGAAGAAGAAAAGCTGGCGTCACTGCCACAAACAAGACGCGGAGCCTTCGGAAAACTTTGAGGGTGATCATCTCAGAAACCGTTTGCCGCACCCTCGTCATTAACAAGCCGTACATTTAAAAATATTTGCTTGATTCGCACAAGTGACACCTTGTTTGGAAGCTCTGATTCTCCACTTTCTCCAAATGATGTGGGAAAAAAATTATAAGATAAACGACACCAAAAGTACCTCAAATTTGCGGTGGGTCACAAATCATAAAACCCTCAAAAACAGTTTTATGGAATTGTCTTCTCATCAACAGCTTAGATTACACAACAGTACAACTGCTTCCATTAAGGACAAAATGAGCAACATTAAATTATTGCTTAGTACTAGTCCAAATTGAGTCAAATATTAAATTCAGCGTCAAAACTTCATTATCCACAAAAATATTTGTCTAAGATGTTTTTATTTTTTCCTACTTCAAAAAAATTAAAAAAATTCCAGGAGGTCAACAGTATACTAAAAACACTTTGTGTACGTTAATCCAACAAATATCAGCCTTCCCAAGTGGCAAAATCCCAAATCAAAAAGGAGATTTACAAATACATTATCTAGGAATGTACAGTACTGTTATGATTTGGGTGGGATTACATTTTCCATTAAGAGGAAAATAAATCAGCTATACAAGTTGATTATCTTATATTGTGTAATCTTTACAACGTATATGGAAATGCGTCAACCATCATGTATATTTACCAGTGGGTGTTGCTTAATGGGAAAAATTCTTGTGGCTCGATTTATAGCATTTTGTGGGGAACCTATAATGTATCTTCATAGTTTGTTTTATTAAGTTTACAGACCAGACTTTTTTCCCCCCACACCTGCTTCCGATTAAATTGTGAATAGTTTTTATGTTTGACAACTTTCCACATGCATACCACTGACACTGGAGGAGTTCCTTCTCCAGGGGCGCTGCAAAGTGGAAAGTACAATGGCTTCCTCCATTTACATTTCGTGGCTTTGCCATTATCTGTCACACAAGCGTAGTACACTTTAGATAGATAGATAGATAGATATAGTTTTATTTTTTCCAAACAACCCACATGGTAAAATCCACTTCCTAAAGTTCCTCTATTTAGTGTGTAAATGAGGCACAGAATAAATGCAATGTGTGGCAAGGCAATATATCTATATATATTTATTTATTACAGACCTGCCAACCGTGCGAAAATATTTTGAGTACCACAACAGTGTAAGGGGGAGTCTCCGTGGTGTTTGAGTGACTGCAGCTAATTGACTCCATCAGTTATTCACACCGTAGTCGTCTGGTAACGAGGCTCATCACATCCTATGTGAGCTACTACAGCTAACTATATACAGTATACGTATTCATATCATTAGGATATACCCCTTGAAATGCATCATCTCATAATGTTACTGAACATGTTTACCAACTAGAGATGCACCCATTGTCATTTTTTTGTCCGATTCCTATTTCTGATGTTTTTTTAAGTCTGACCTGCAGATTCTGATTTCCAACCTGCTGAACATTGATGACAAGTGCACTATTAGTTGAATCTAATTGAATATATACGGACTACAGCTGCAATTTTCAGTTACCACAGTAGTGCGATTGCTGATTTTGACTGTGTTTATTATTGTTCATTATTCACTATGGAACAATAATAGAACATGAAACTATCACTGAGTTCCAATAAAATTGAATACGGTCCTTCACCAAGTTTCAGTATAATTCAACCTCGAACTCTCACTGAGTTTTAGTAGGACCCAACATATAACTAACATGGAAATGTCCATTTAAACTTCAAATGAAAGTCTCTTTCACTTTAAGTGCAAATATACATTTATATTATATTTATATGGTACTTTGCATGTAAATCATTACAAAAAATAAACGAATAAGATAAATGGCCGACTCTTCGCTCTCGTTCACTGAAGTCCTCCTTCGCTCACTGTGCGTTAAGCCAACTGAATCAAATTGAACGACTCGTTTTAATGAGTCAAGAACCAAGTCTCAAAAATGAGCCAAACTTTTCATCATGAGCGGAGCTCCAAGGTGAGTAATAGATACAGTCTGCACAATGTTGAGATATTGTCAGGCGATATATTAATAAATTATTTTATCTTCTTTGTTTATCTTGAAGTACCTCCAAACACCCGACATTTTCTTTGTTTTGCTCTCTTTTTTGACGTTACACGTTACATTACGTTGGTATCGGGTTTGAGTAAAGCAACATTTTTAAGAGTACAGTAGACAGGAACAATATAAGGCCTCTAAATTTAACCGGCAGACTAGGAGACATCTAATATCTGACACTGATCAGACAGTGAAAACCAACCAATTCTGGTCACTGGCAGATCGATCGGTGTATCTCACATTTTATATTTTAACACTACCGTCACATTTTTGTGCTTTATTATAACTCTCCCACTTCCCATTTGACTTCACAATGCAGCGTTGTACCTCGGCGGATAAAGCACTGTTTCAATGCGCTGCGTATAGAGAGATAGAGATAGAGATGGATAGAGATAGATATTTTTTGTAGTTTCAGGTGGCATTTCGTACCTGCATATTTGACTAAGAATTGCGTTGGTACACAAAAACGCGTGCAGGTTGGCAGGTCTTATATTATTTCATTCTCAAATTTACAAGAGTAAGAATGTGTAATCGAGTCAGCATTACCAAAACACTGCTCTACTCACCATTTTCTCCTGCTGCAGCCTCCAGCGCTTCTCCTTTGCCCTGGTGTTCTGGAACCAGATCTGAACCACCTTGAGGGGCAAACCCAGCTCCGTCCCGATGGCCTCGCACTCCATGGCATTGGGGTGGGCGCAGGTTTCGTAGCAGGACTGCAAGATGGACAACTGGAGACAGGACAGGTGTGTGCGTGGCCGGCGACTGGACGAGTGGGTCATGAAGCTGCTCTCCGTCGGGCTCGATTTAGCCAAAGCCGGGGTGGCGGGGCTGGCGGCCTTGCCGGAGGAAGGCGTGTTTGGGCTTACGGGGGCAATGCTGGGGGTGGGAGGTGGGGGGATGGTACGGGGAGGTGTGGGGAGAGCCAGCTGCTCTCTTGACAGTGTATTGATCTTATAAGGGCCTTTGGGGGTCCAGTAATTGAGTCCGTTTTGCTTCTGTGAAGCCACCACCGTGGCGGGATGCTTGTTATTGATGGGCGTGGTGGGCAGTTTGGGCACCATGCGGTTAGTGGTTCCTGGTCCGGATCCGGTCTCGTTTTCGTTATCCATCTCTTCATCCGTCTTTTCTTCTTCACTCTCACCTTGAGGTTTGCGCTTCAAAGGCGGACGCGGGGCAATGGCAATAGGCTCCTTTGGAGCCGCGAGGACGACAGGTGCGTTGGCTTTGGGTGCGACTTGAACTATGGTAACATTGCTGGTGGTTTCGAGCTTGGTCTTTGGCACTACAGAAGCACTGCTGCTCACATGAGAGGCAGCCGTGGAGGAGACAACCTCTTTGGGCTTGATAGGAACCGGCGTTTGCTTTTTCACCAAAATTGCTTTGCTCACCTCCATTGCTAGATCTTTGTCGTTCTTTATCAGGGTGCGAACAATCGGTGCTGTGGTGATGCACCCAGTGTTGTTGGCGATTGGCTTATGAGAAAATATGGGTTTGGAGAGAGGCCAGGTGAATTTTATAAGGGGTTTGCCGACCGCTGCCAGGGTTCCATCACTGATAAATCTGACCTCCCCTTTGCGTTCCCTCGCTCTCATGTTTTGAAACCAAATCTGGACAACCTTCTTGGGAAGATGGACCCATTCAGAAATCTGTTCAAACTCATGCTTGCCGGGATTTGGGTCTTTGAAATAGCAGCCGTACAGTATGTCCAGCTGCTCGGCTTGGATGATGGTCCGCGAGCGCCGCATGTCTCGGTACCGCTTGCCTTTGGGCCTCTGCTGCTGCTGCTCCCCATCCCTCTCCTTTTGCCGCTCTTTTTCTCGCTCCCTCTCCAATAGGGTGGCGTTCATCTTTTCCGCAGCCCTCATGTAAATGCTCGACTTTGACACTTTATTGCAATTGATCAGACTGCTGCTGCTGTTAGGAGAGGTTGTGGCGGCGACAGAGTCGGGTTTCACTTTCACAACTACCAGACCTTTAGATGTGGGCCGAAGGCCAAGCCCATCCAACAAACGTCCTTTCTGTGCAGACGTCTTATCAGCCACGACTGAGGAGGAGGAAGATTTTGAATTACCATTTTTCCCCATGCTGAGGTCCAATGCCGACTCACAGTCACCGCCATTGGAGAGGCAATGGGAAGCCTGGCCGAGGGAAGAAAGAGTCTGGGTCAGAATAGCGTCGGAAAAGCGAGTGATATTGGGAGGATTGGGGAAAGCCTGCACTTTTCCAGCTTCTGCCGCCATCGTGGAAGGGACAGAGAGGACGTACGGGCTGAGAAACTGAGCAGAAAATGGAGTGAGGGACAGCGAAAGAGGGAGTGAGTGGACAAGGCCACTACGAAGATCCGAGTGATCCAGGGAGTGTGGCTGAGCACTGGGAGGATCCCCCTGGGCCTCCAGCTCCAGATCCACATCAGGGTCCAGCCGCCCTTTCTTGATTTCCAGCTCGTCATGCTCAAACGCCATCTGTCGTTTTTTACTGCTGCCTCTCCGTCCTGCGGCGTTCTCCTCCTCCTCGTACTCGTCCTCAGCATCTGACAGGAACACGGTGGTCGAGCGTAGCACCTTTCCTCCACCCAAAACCCTGTCGCTTGCAACCTCCAGCATCTCGTCTTTCCTGGGGCTTACGGGCCCGCCCCTTGTGGAGCCATTCTGACTCTCCTCTTCGGACACAATGACGGAGGTGTAAACCTCCTCGTTTTCGGAGTCTGAAGTCAGACAGGAGTCTCCGTGACCCTCCCTGCCCAGCTCCCGCTTTCTCCTCTTCCCTCTTCGGTTTGACAGATCAATTGCCTGACTGCCTGAAGTGTCTGCGCTGTCCTCGCCCTCCGCTATTACCAGCGCGCTTTCCTCCTCGTCGTAATAGTCGTTGTCTGAGCTGCCGTGGTATCGTGCCTCCCCCTCGGGGCCACGTGTCCGGGGTTCTGTTCCTGTGGCCCTCTGCCTCTCTTTGGCTTGTCGGACTTGGCTCAGCCACATGCGTACCTCCTCCTCACTGAGCCCGACCTCCCGGCCCAGCGCCTCGCAGTCATCGCGGGGAGGGCTCGCCGCGTCAGCCTCGCTGCGCGACTCAAAGAACGCCCAGAGGACCTCCGACTGGAACTCTGACAGAACAGGTGGGCCTGGGGGAGTGTACCAGCCCCTCATGTTGCTGGCGGAACGGGTCTGGTCAGGGGACATTAAGGCGGTTTTATAAGGGCTAGCTTTTGGACTGCCAAGAGAGCTGCAAGGACTTGTGCCTGGTTGTGACTTCTGAGGAGTTGAATCTGGGCTGAGCGTGAGGTTTAGATTTACAGGACTGAGGCTGGAGCTGCTGGGAATGGAGGCAGAGGGTGAGGGGTTGTTATTGCGGAAGACCTTCTCTGTGGCTGTGAGTGAGAGATTCAGGCTAGCTTTTTCATCTTCCTCAAGGGCCAACTGATCAGTCGAGCAGTCTCCATCTGCTCCGTTTTCTCCATGCGCCCGCCCATTGTCTCCATCTTTCTCAGTCTTCACCAATTTGCTTTCGGATTTCATGGACTGCGCAGACTCCTTACCCTCCCCGCCCATCTCCAAACTTTCCAAGGTCCAACTGTCACCATCCTCAGTCTTGACTGGGACTTTATCACCTGTCTTATAGCCCTCCTGCTTCACTTTATCCTCCTCACACTTGACACCCTGTTTAAGCTCATCCTGACAGGGTTGGGTCGCGGGTTTGATTCCAACAGAGGGCCACTGGCTCTGTAGGGTGCTTAGTCTTTGGGTCACGAGGGCTTGCTGGGCAGCGCTGAGACCTAGTAAGGGCACACACTGGGTCAGGAGTTGGCCCGACTGGTTTTCTGGCTGCTGCTGGGTTTGGGCCTGGAGGCCATTTAGGATCAACGGCATGAGCATGTGAGGCTGAGACACCAGCTGAGGCGCGGGCGCACCAGGTACGGCAGGCGGCGCACCAGGTGCAGCGGATGGCGTAAACAGGGAGGGGAAGAGGGAATGCGAGAGCGAGCTCTGGCCGGACGTGAGCAGAGTGAGAAAAGCAGAGACGGCCTGAGCCGAGGCCACAGGGGAGGAGAGGAGGGAGGGCACGGCTGCAGAGACCTGGATCTGCTCGCCACTTTTTGCCGTCACAATCACGTTGCCGGGGACAGCGGAGGAAGGGCAGTTGGTGGTGGCGGCGGCAACCTGAGCAGTGCCAGGACCAGCGGCCGTGTTCGGAGCGCTGTTGCTGCTGGCTCCCGACGCCCCGGCAGCTGCCGCCGCACTGTTGGCGGCGTTTCCAGCGCTTCGGCTACGGGTCTGGTGCAAGACTGATTTCATATGGCTCTCGAGGGTGATGGCGTGATTGTAGGACACTCGACACACAGCACACTGGTAGGGCTTGTTAGATATGTATGGTCGGGACAGGACAGGAACGGCGGGCGTTTGTGGCTCATTTTCCCCAAGTTGTTTTGCAGAGCCCATCGTCATCCTCTGGATGTGGGACGCAGAGTTGTAATGGACACACAAAGCGGTCTTGGTGTGAAAGGTTTCCAGGCAGGCGTTGCATTTGAAGGAACGCGTGTTACTTTCGGACCCGACAGGTTTTTTATCTGACTTTTTGTCATTGAGGTCACTCGCCGTCACGTTCAGTGTTTTTTCTCCCGCGGGTTGAGTTCCCTCCTGTTCCCATTCTGGCTGAGCTGCACCGCCTTCCTGTTCCGCCGCCCTCTCCTCCTCCATCACTTTGTCTCCTGGCTGCTGTGCTGCGTCTAAATTCTCCTCAGACTGAGAGGGTTGTGAGGTGGAGTCTTCACTGGCCTTCAGGTGCAGTAAAAGGGAAGTATCTGACACGACAAAAGAAAAAAAAAAAAAAAAAAAAAAAAAAAAAAGTAAAAAGATGTGTTCAACTAACGGAAATTTAAATTTGCGTATGTAATTTATACTGATGTCAATGAATCTTTTCACTGTGTATTGTTTTTGCCCTCCCCCGATCTTTATTTTGATGAACTTTATGATGAATCGTCAATGATGTGATGAAACAAAACCTTTATTAGATGCGTGATTGACAACTGTCTAAAGCCTAACTACAGATTGCTTAAAGTAAACATCAGTTACCTGTGGATTGTTTCGCACCTCTGTTCTCTTCCCTTCCATTGGCACACTGTTTCAGAATAGCCTATTTAAAGAAAAAAAACAAAAGAGAGAAAAAAAAAAAAAGGACAAATTGATTAAGTCTACAAAAAAAGCATGAGTAACCTTTCCATACTGCATACCTATTCAAACTTGCTAAGAATGCTTCATAGCATTTGGAAAGCATTGTGTCCATTTCGGTGTGACTCGAACACTGCACGCGGCCTAGCCTTTAATTTTCCACTAGCCCAGAAGGCATGAATATGTTTCAGATTACCAAAGTCTTTTTCAACCTTTAAATCCAACTCCTCACTCAAAGTTAATTTTTTTTTTTTTTTTATATAAATTGTAGGGGGGAAAAAAACAAAAACGTACAAGTTTCTTTACTTGTAAATTTCTAATCTAGTCAGCAAATAAATCTAAATGAAGCAATGCTAATCCGAAAAAGCCTAACAATTCATGTATGCAAACAGTGTTAAGACATCTAGTCTAATTTCAAATTAAGTACTTAGTTACATAACAAGGTAGTGTTACAATAAATAGGTACTTGTGTTGTCTTACTGTTGTCTACTGTACATCACTAATGCAGACAGATTTAGAACATGGCTGCCTGTTGATAGACTATTTTGGAGTCATTGATTAAAACACTGGTTGGATAAAAACATCTGTCAACTGCCTGTCAATCCGCTTTTACTTACTCTATTTAAAAACTAGTAAGATGAATTCAGACATTTAAAATATATTCAACAATTATCAAAAATGAACATAAAATACATAAATATGTTTTAAAACGTACAAAGATCTGGCATTTACTTGCGCAATAAAAAGCAAAAAAAAGATCCACACATTACCCCTCTCCTCGAACAAAACAAATACGATAAAATAAAAATAATGTATTTTAGACTATGGTGATTTTCTTTCTTGGCTTCAGGTGAAAACAATTTTGTTTAAGGATAAGATCATAAAACACATTGGTCTGAATTTTAGGGTCATATCAAATGCTGATTATTATTGATTACACATTTTCCCATACAAACATTACTGTAGATCAGTACGCAAGACGTCATACTTACAATGTCCAGCAGTTTGTCCACACAGGCTGAGAGGACATTGTGTTGTTCGGTCAGATGCAGGGACAGAGAGGATCGGTCTTCTTGCCCTTGTTGGCACAGGGGGCACAGCCACACTGCCTCCCCGTTGCTGTCTTTAAACAAAATCTCTCCAGACTCCTCCTGTAAAAAATAAACATGACGATGAGGAAAACGCTTGAATCTTGAATTAAATCAGTGTCACAGCGGTGGGGATTGACTGTGACGGGTAGTGTCACACCATAGTGAAACCTTTCAGATCGTCAACAAAGGACAATAATAATAATAATAATAACCACAACAAAAATAAACTGGGTTAACAGTTCAGGCTACATGCTATCCCACTCCTTAAAAGGTGACATATTGAGAACTTGACAGACCATAAAAGTGCTAGGAGATCCGTTGGACACATAATCTATTCCATTGGCACCTCCTTTTTGCTCCCCCAACTCTATGCATATATAACGTGCCTCTAAGGCTAGGGTAAACCTTTGCAGTTTGCTCTACAGCAGAGAGAGGCAGGGCAGCCTTCTCCAAAATGGGAATAATTAAGTGCCATCTAATCCTCAAGGCTTGACAAAGCAGTAGCCGAGACTCTTTTTCAACTATAAATACATTTTACCTTGTCTGCAAACTAAGGATCATATACGCCATAGTGTAATTATGTCCATGACATTGACATAATTACACTATGCAGAAAGAATTCAGGTTATGCCTCTGCATATTTCTAAATAGTAAACGGTTCAACGACCCGCGTTTGAATCACAACAGGGCTTTTCTGCTTTTAAACCCGACATCATGACGGCGCTCGATCTTACATTTAATATGTAAGCGTTCTATGCAGTACTAAAAAAATAATAATAATAACGACAGCACTCCACGGATTAATTCACTGCATTAGTTGATCCGAAAACAAAACAAAAACAACAACGTTCAAAACGGCAGGAATAACCGAAATACTGTCGCCTCGGGCTCAGACGGCCGAAGTTGTATCGTAATAAAGAGGATCACAATAAAGTTGCATCACAATAAAGCTGATCACCTCTGCTGCATAACCGCGTCGAACTCCACATTAGCATGAGGCATTAACTGGGAAAACTGTCTCCGTGCGAACGGGATGGGGGGGGGGGGGGGGGGGGGGGGGGGGGGGAGGAAAAACCCCCACAAGAGAACACGAGCACAGCGTGAACAAACCGACCTCGGGGAAGGCATCCGGGATCACAACTCGCAACGCAACAAGGATTTTGTCCCGCAAAGAACCATCCCGCATAGAGAGAATACCAGCACAGCTACGTTCCCCCACTTCCTCCTCATGCCAATCAGCCAGCTAGCACGGCATCTGGCCGGGGAATACTTCGACAGAAAAAGCACAAATACGCGCGGATCGTCAGGCTAAACGAGCGCCCTCAACCCCGATCCGCGACAAGCGACGGCCTCCCTGACGTCCCTTTGCAGTGCGGTGGGATAATTAACGGCCAGGCTAATTAGCTCCGCCGAACAGTGAGGAGTCAATTAGCTAGCGAGCGAGCTAGCTCTTGTAGCACCCACCCCCCCCTCCCCCGTCCTTAGCGTCGCATTACAGTGGTGTTTTGGGGAATTATAGATACTTTATTAATCCCCGGGGGTAAAGTGCCGAATTGAAAAATATAAACATGACCATATAATTATACTAAAATACACAATTAACATAAATATGACCATATAATACACTAACAGACAAGTGTAATAACATACATAATGATAACATGTAGATACTCAAATACATAATATATCAGTATAATAACATAGTAAAACGTTATATACATATAAATATATATGGATCATTGACTATAATAACATAAATATGAAAAATGCTGATGAGCTGCTAATTCCGACAAACCCTGGCACGGCGGTTAGTAGACCTCCAACACCATGAAAGCAAAGTCAGACTCCACCATAAACAAGCTGCTGCCTCCGCTAAGGCGACACACGAGCATTAAATTACAACTAATACACAAAAGACGGTGCCGATAACAGTCGTGGCACTTCGCTAGCTTAGCCTGTTAGCACGCCAGATAATTATTGTAATTAACCCCTCCTCGAGCAGCCCTCTCCGCATAACTCGGCCCCCCCCCCCCCCCCCCCCCCCCCCCCTCCCCTCCTCCTCCTCCTCCCCGGTCCAGGTGCTCGGCTGCGGACGCCGGACAGGACCCGGTCGGGCAGGCGGAGGAAAACGCGCACGGAGGAGTCCCCTGACAGCCTAATCAAAAGCCTCGGCCTCGAGTGAGCCCCTCACCGCGCTGATTGCGAGCCGCCCGCCGGGCACCCGGTGTTCCGCCGCCCCGCCGCCCGCTCCGCAGCGCAGATCGCGGCCTACCCGGAGCGAGCCGCTTAATTAGTGAAGTGGCTCCGTTCACACATGCGTGAACGTCGGAAACAAATGAACAAATAAATAAATAAAACGGAGACCTCCTCCTCCTCCTCCTCCTCCTCCTCCTCCTCCTGCTGCTGCTGCCTCTGCGGTCCGCGGATCCCCTCGACTTTCGCGTCAGTCGCAAACGAAAACACCCGTAGCGATCCACCCGGACTCCAAAAACAACAGCCCCCGTCCCGTAATTGGCCGAAGAATTAAAACGCTAAGCTACTTGAAAAGAGGGACACGCACGCGATCAACGACGGGGGTTGGAGCGTGCGTGTGTGTGCGTGCGTGCGTGCGTGTGTGTGTGTGTGTGTGTGGTGGGGGGGGGAGACAGAGAGAGAGAGAGAGAGAGAGAGAGAGAGAGAGAGAGAGAGAGAGAGGGAGGGAGGGAAGGAGATCCGAGGCAGGGAGAGAGAGAGAGAGAGAGAGGAGGAAAAAAAAAAAAAAAAAAAAAAAAAAAGTTTAGGGGGGGGTTTAATGTTCGATTCCCGGAGCGGATCGGCGAAGTGTTCCGCGCGCGGTCCTCCCGTTCGGCTCGACCCCAACGGAGCCGCGCGTCGCGGAGGGCGACGGCGAACGCGGTTTTTTAATTAAGTTCGGGGGCAGCAATTAGCTAGCGAAGGGGGTGGGGGGTGGGGGGGTTACCTGCATGGTCTCCGCTCCGGCGCACGCTTCCTCCCTCTCCTCGGGACTGAAAAGTTTTTCTTGATCTCCCCCCCCTCCCTCTCTCTCTCTCCCTCGCTCTCTCTCCGTCTCGCTCTCTCTCTCTCTCTCTCTCTCTCTCCTTCCCCTCTTCCCTCTAGTAAACACACGACAGCTCCCCCCAAGGCTGATTGCTGACATTCAGGGAGGGGGCAAAGGCACCAGGCATCAACTCCCTTATGTAACGCGCTTTATTATTAATGATTATTTCTGCGTTTAAAGCACCATTCCCCCTAAAAGTGAACGGCCAGACAAACAAACAAAAACATGGTTATAATATATGTATTATATATATTGGTATATATAATAATATTCATACTATATACCACTTGGACAGTGGACTGGATGGAGTTTTTTTTTATGTTTATATATATATATATATGTGTATTTATTTCCCCTATATATGTATTTTTTTCCTTCTAATTGGAACACATGGTGGAGTCGGTACAATAAGGAACGTCGCAGATCCAAATAACTATTTATTCCTCGGTCATACTTAATGGATAATATTGCAATCAAATTGTTGGTGCGGCACATGCGAACAATTAGTCGTGAGTATCGAAAAAAAAACAAAAAAAAAAAACCCCAAACTGGGAAGTGGATTAAAACGCAGTGTCTGCGCGCCGCTCTGCGCTCACCGGGACGGGAAGTGATGTTCGCGAACACTCCGATAGGTGTCCCCGACAGCGCCTGTGCAAAAAAGAAACCTCGCTGACGTGTGGGGTCCGCCTGTAATCCAATCCACCGTCTATTTATTTATTTATTTATATATATTTATTTATTACTTTTATTTTATTTTTATTTTTTCCCTGCCCGTGCATTTGGCTCTTTAGTGCGTGATCTCCAAGGTGCAGTGGGTGCAGCTTGAATATGACGAGGCTGCAATGACGCGGCGCTGTGTCGGAATGCCTGAACGTAACGAGCGGGAGCAGCTGTCCACGCGTGGAGGCGATCGAACGGAGCGGAACGAGGTGGACGCGAGTGTTCCTCGTGAGCGGCGTCGAATACAATGCCGTGCGATGTCGCAACTGTCCCCCCCGATGGCTGTGGAGGTGGAGAGGAAGTTTGTGTGTGACGCTGATATTCAGAGAACATTGCAGGGGATCGGAGGTGCGTTGGGGTGTCTTGTCAGATACAGCGTTGGGATTAGAGCCGTCAATCGCCCTGTCGCGGTGGTTGGAGTGGATCGCAGTGCCTTTGTCAGGCTCGTGAAGATTCCACAGTCAGTCACTTCCAGCCAAATTGGAGTTTCAACCGGAACGTCACGCCGGGTTGAAGTTCCACGTTCTGAAGTTCCACATTCATTGTGACACACCATAAACATACGAATTCGGTACTTTTCCACCAGGTGGATGGGTGAAAAACCATTTATAGTGGTACGCAATTAAGAAAAAAAAAAAAAGAAAAGACTTGAGAATTCAGTTCGCAATCGCAATTATTTGTTTGGCTATTAATCATGGACTAAAATGTAATGATTGTGACTGTCCCAGTTAAGGTTGATGTTGATAACAGTGATCACGTTTACGTTTGACTGAACATGTCTTTCAGCCGCTGCTCTTAATCAAGCTGGGCACGTCGGTCGCCTGATCAAAACTCTAGATCTACGTTATCATTTTATGTGAATATAGATGGTAAAGAGAAACCCCACAAATGGCTCTACTAACACTTGTGCTTCTCCCCCCCCCTCTCTCTCTCTCTCTCTCCCTCCCTCCCATCCTCTCCTTCAACCAAGCCGTGTGCATTGGTCAGCGGCAGTTTCATGACCGGTACTTCGACACCCCTGACTTCGACCTTACCCTGAAGGACGTATGGCTGCGGCAACGTGAAGGGTGCTGGGAGCTCAAGTGTCCCACAAACGCCTGCGGGGCAGAGGAGACCGGTGGAGGGACGCCAAAGGGGGCGTCGCTGTGTACACGTTACAAGGAGATAACGGATCTGTTTGAAATTAAAGTCAAAGTGCGAGAAGCTGCCCCACGGGTGAGCTGTCGGGGCCAAGGGGCGCCTGGAGCCCCCCAGGGCAGCCCCTCGGAGGGCGACGGCTCCTGGTTGAGGGAGCTGAATCTGGTGTGCTTTGCAGAATTTACCACAGTGCGGTGCTCATTCTCTTTGGCGGAGGAGGGGGTGCAGATTGATCTAGATCAGGCCGACTTTGGTTACAGCGTCGGGGAAATAGAAGTCCTCATACCCGAGGGGGAGGACATGGGATCGGCCGTTGAGAAGATTGAGAAAACTGCTCGAAAGCTGAGTGAGTTTTGTGAATCCGGGGGCCTCTGTGTCTGCGTTGCGTTTGATGTCGCGAGCATAATTAACATAGGTTCAACAGACTATTCTCATTTGTACCACTACAGTCCTGACAATACAATCACTAATTTTGTTTTATGTTTATTAATTTCTTTACAGATCTGACTGGGAATCAGCCTGTCCAAGGAAAAATGACTGTTTACCTCAAACTACATTGCCCAGACCACTATGCCAAACTACTAAAGGCACATGTTATTAACGAATGAAAGCTGAAAAGGTTTTCAACAATGCGTCGTCTTTTTTTTTTTTTCAAAGAATTGTAAACTAGACAAACATTGCCTAAATATGCGGTTGTGAGGAGGTTGGTGTGTGTGTGTGTGTGTGTGTGTGTGTGTGTGTGTGTGTGTGTGTGTGTGTGTGTGTGTGTGTGTGTGTGTGTGTGTGTGTGTGTGTGTGTGTGTGTGTGTGTGTGTGTGTGTGTGCATTTATATACAGGAATGGGCAAAAAAATATATCAAAATGTATTGTGATGCAAAATACAACATATCCCGAAAGTAGAATACATACACATTATTACATTTCACTGCATATATGTATGAAAGTATGTATATGTATGTACAATAAAATGTTCTGGGGAGCATTAATCATTGATTCAAACGCCTTCACTTATTTGACCTGTTCTTCCACCAGCACACTTTGTTTAACTGGTCACTGAGAAATTAAGCCCTTAATCAGTTGTATAAGGTGGTGGAATAGGTTGGCTTTAAAGGCAAGTTGTGTGAGGCACCTTATAAATATGACCTGTGCCTAAACTCTCCTCTTGCTTACAAGTCTGGGCAAATGACTAATTACAGGTGGAATTCGGAGGATAGGTGGGAAAGGTATTTTCATAATTTTGGAAACGCTAAAGTAGAGTTGATGCAAATTACATGGACTCTATTTTTTTGTGCTACACGATAAAATACATATTACAAAATATTCTGAATTTGAAATCTCAAATATACGTATCATAAATGCTGTCCATCCTGTTTATAACCCTGTGAGCAAACCGATGAAGTAACTGCATTCAAATTATGCAGCTGCAGAGGTGAGTCATGCTCCATTAATGGTGGTATGTGTGAGCTATTTCCGAAGTCTGACAATCAGCACTTTGACTAGCTCAATTAAGACTCTTATGAAAGAATCTTATTCTGAAAATAAATTATAATGACAGCAGTCATCTATTTTGCTAATATATTGTATTTCATATAAGAGTTAAAGTGCAAATCCCTAAGGGTTTTTGTGTTGGGTGGATTACAATACAAGTCCCAGAATTATATTCAGAACAGCAATGGGGATTTTATTTTTCAACATCCAGGTTTACCGTCAGTCATATTTTCTTGAAAGTATGTCTTCTTCTGTTGATTAATTTTTTTTTTAATCATGGGGGGGGGGGGGTTTAATTCTGGTCACTTGAGTTGTTGGGGATATATATTCCATATCAACGGTTCACTGACCACAACTAGCTACACTGCTGAGCCGCCACCTCCAGTACAATGGAAACATAAACAGTCGGGGGAGAGGAGAAATAACATCATGCAACTACATCAAACGGCTGTTTCTTATAAAGTGCAAGCTAAATAAAGTGTCAAACATGGGATTTCTCGACTAAATAATACTACGGATTACCACTTTAATGTGACGGTAATTTGATGATGCGTTTTAAGTGCGCGCGTCAATGTGAAATCGAGCGCGATTGTTGACACATATTGTTGATTGGGGTTTGTTATTGTTCTAAAAAAAGGAAAAAAAAAAATAAAAAAAAAAAATCGACAATTTTACAAATTCCATAACTTTCACATCCCATTCTCCTTTCGATGTCGAGGCCGTGCTGTTGACGGGGGTCCCGCTGGGAACAGCGCAACCACGCACCCATCGCTCTGAACGGGGTGCCGTTCGGCGGCGGTGTCGAGGCAAGGGGCCGCGGGCGCCTTGAGACGCGACGTCCAGCCGTCTCAGCAAAACGCGCGCTCCGCGCCGCGCGGCCGTGCGGGATCCGCGCGCGGTAAGCGAACGCTCGCGGCGGGCCCCGCGGGTCACGTGACCGCGGGAGGCTCGCGCAGGGCTCGCTCGGTTTGTAAACAACATGGCCGCCCGCCGACGCGCTAAGCTGCGAGCCGCTCGACGCTGAGGATGTGCGGGACGACCTTCGGGTTCGCGTGCGGATAACGACGTGTCAGTCCGGGTGCCGTGATCGCCGTGGGCACATCCGACGTCCACGCCGCGCCGACGCCGCGCCTGACCCCACGGGCTGTCAAAGGGGAGCGTCCGCACGGTAATGCTAGCTGAGAAGTTTCGCTAAAACGACGCCTCCGGTCGCTGGTCTGGCGAACAAACCACGCGTGTAGACCACACGACCCCGGTGCCAGTTGGTTGCGGTTGTTTTTATGTAATTTTCTTGTAAAAAAAGAAGAAAAAAGAAAAAAAAAAAAATAATAATAAAAAAAATAAAAAGCCGAGAGACACCTCCCGGTTTATCTGAATAGTCGAGCAAGTGTGGACATTTCCTTTAGGTTTTTACTTTCTAGTCTCTACTGTTTTTAGGGCTGATCTTCCAGTTTCTACTGTTCGGTGGTTGCTCTTCTAGTTGCTGGTTGGGGCTGATCTTCCAGTTTCTACTGTTCGGTGGTTGCTCTTCTAGTTGCTGGTTGGGGCTGATCTCCTGGCTTCTACTGTTATGGAGCTGATCTAGTTTCTACTAATCTAGAGCAGATCATCTCATCTCAACTGTTCTAGGGTTGGTCGTCTAGATTCTATTCTTCTAATGTTAATCTTCTAGTTACTGGTTGGGGCTGATCTCCTGGCTTCAAGTGTTATGGGGCTGATCTGGTTTCTACTGGACTAGAGCTGACCATCAAATTTCAACTGTTCTAGGGTTGGTCGTCTAGATTCTATTCTTCTAATGTTAATCTTCTAGTTACTGGTTGGGGCTGATCTCCTGGCTTCTAGTGTTATGGGGCTGATCTGGTTTCTACTGGACTAGAGCTGACCATCAAATTTCAACTGTTCTGGGGTTGGTCGTCTAGATTCTATTCTTCTAATGTTAATCTTCTAGTTACTGGTTGGGGCTGATCTCCTGGCTTCAAGTGTTATGGGGCTGATCTGGTTTCTACTGGACTAGAGCTGACCATCAAATTTCAACTGTTCTAGGGTTGGTCGTCTAGATTCTATTCTTCTAATGTTAATCTTCTAGTTACTGGTTGGGGCTGATCTCCCGGCTTCTAGTGTTATGGGGCCGATCTGGTTTCTACTGGACTCGAGCTGATCATCTAATTTCAACTGTTCTAGGGCTGATCTTCTAGTTACTGTTTGGGGCTGATCTTCTGGTTTCTGCTGTTATGGGGCCGATCTGGTTTCTACTGGACTAGAGCCGACCATCAAATTTCAACTGTTCTAGGGTTGGTCTTCTAGATTCTATTCTTCTAATGTTTATCTTCTAGTTGCTATTTGGGGCTGATCTTCTGGCTTCCACTGTTGGGCTGATCTAGTTTCTACTATTCTAGCTGTTCTAGCGCTGATCTTCTAGGTTCTACTGTCTAGGGCTGATCTAGAGGTAATCCAGAGTTTCCGTGAGAAAAAAATTGGTGCCGGTCACCCTGTCCTGGAAGAATTCCATATCTGGCACAAATGGGAGAGATTCCAGTCAAATATTATTTGTATTTATTAAGCTTAAAAACAATTGATAGGTAGGCTATATAAAGAATGAAATCCTGAAGGCATGTAGATTTATATTTTTTTATTGAATATTTAAAATAAAATCAGAAAATCCCGTCAGTTAACTATGTTTAAAAAAATAAATATTACAAATTACTTGAAATCAAATAATTTCTGTTTGTGAACAATAAGTAACAAGTACAGCTGCTGTTTTAGGTAACATTTCATTTAAATAAAATTTTGGTGTAATCAAAAACAACATAAATATGGAAAGCAGGTCTACATAAATAATAAAGATTGTGGGGTTGTCCGTCTTCGTCGTGACGTCTCGTCGACATAACATAATGGATATTTACCGTCTGCTTAGGGTCAGAACTTAAATATCCAAAAAAACGGCAAACTCTCTCCGCTCCATCTGTTTACAAGCTCAACCAGTGGGGGGGGCTTATTTGTATATCAACAAATGTGATTAGTTGGGGGTGAAAGGTCAGCTTTAGATCGTCCAAACTGATTGACTTTCCATTGCAACTTGCCGAATGCGGAAATGAACAGATCGCCCAGCACTTATTCAAATTGTGCTCAGAGGGAATTATCTTCACCGGACATTTTGATCAGAAAGATTTGAATATGTCGGACTTGAACAGATTTTCCCGGTCAAAAACCGGTAATTACCCGGGGAATGGAAACTCTGAGCCGATCATCTAATTTCAGTTGTTCTGACTGGCTTATCTCCTAGATTGTACTGTTTTAGGGCTCATCTCCTAGGTTCTACTGTTCTAGGGCTCATTTCCTAGATTCTACTGTTCTAGGGCTCATCTTCTAGTTTCTCTTCTTCTGTCTTGGTCTTTTCTGAGGTGAAGCCAACCTTCTGGCACTCTCACTACATGCTTTCTCAAAGTTAATTCAGTTCATGAAGTTAAGCAACTATGTATTCTTTCCTTTGCTGTTACTTCCTGTTAGGCCTTCTTCAGTCTATGGGCTCCCAGTCCAGTTCTGGGATGTCTGGTGGAAGGAGCTCCTCCAGTGGTAACCCAGCAGACCAGTCAGAACCATCAGAAAACAACCAGGACGGCAGCGGAGGCCACAGAACGGCCGACAGGGAGTCCACATCAGAGGAGGACGTCGACTTAGCCGAAGTACTGGCTTACCTACTAAGGAGGTGAGTTGGAGAGAAACTCACCATTTCTCACCAAATCCTCCCTCGAAATCGATGGCCCCACTGTACTACGTTTGTAAACCGGGCGCTATATTTGACCCAATGTCTTTTAGCATTGGGAAAAGTGCCATATAAATAACATTTATTATTAGTATTATTAATATTGAACTATGGATAGGGAGGGAGGGACTAGGGCTGATATTCGCCTTGTTGACCGCCATCGGCCTATTGGCAAATAAGATGACATGCACCAATGGCAGTGACCGATATTTATCCAGTGTTTCCCACACATAGACTACACTTTACTTTGCCGGGCCGCCCAGGTATATTAACGGTCACCAAAGTATATTTGGCGATCCATTTTAGCATTACATTTTTTTTTTTATCCGTCTGAGAGAACGATGCCATCCGTGATCGATAAACTAGTGGACTTGTTCTCTGGTATTAGGTTAGAAGACGCGGACACGGCTCTCTGGTTCAGGTGGAAAGTGCTCCAAGCAGGAAGCGATGCAGCGTTCACAGGAACTCTGAAAACTGTAACTCTTGTCGGAAGTGATGGCGCGTTCATGGAAACTCGGAAAACATTGATATCGGCTCTGGGCGAAATAGTTATTTTACGTATCGGAATCGGGCCACAATTACACAATCGGTGTGAATCCCTATATTAAACAGATTATTTAATGTAACGTTCTCCATGCAGGGGCCAGGTGAGGCTGGTCCATGGAAGCGGGGCCACAGGGCTACAGCTGGTCCAGTCATATTCAGATTCTGATGAGGACAGCGATGGAGCCTGGGAGGGACGACTGGGAGACCGCTATAATCCCCCCGGTATTGTAACCGCAGCGTTTTTCTTCTCTATCGAATGATTGGAACGGTCACACAAACTATTGTGTCGCTCTTATGGAAACTACTTTTGGTAAACAAAATAAATAGCACTTGTAGATGTTGCAGATAAATGTAGTGGAGTAAAACGTACATTGAAATGTACCACAAAATTATACTTAATTATACAGCCATCAGTCACTGTAATATTTTTTTGACAACTAATTCATTTTATCACCAAAAACTAATATTTTCAAGCTGTAAGTGAAATTTGGTAAAGTCTGACCATTTCTTCAGACTTGTTCTGTCTCTGTCTCAACCAAGTGACGACAGATGGAGTCTATCGAGGGAGTGGGCTATTTTTTTATAGAAAAATCTTCCACCTTAAAACTTGTGTTTTTGACTGGTCGCTATGTTCACTTCGACACTGGAATCGTTGGCACTGGCTTGTAGTCTAGCGCTGGTCAGAATCGGCTTTGTCTATCACTAATGCATGACATTCAATTAGTAAACATGCTGCCCCATTTTCCCTTTGGGGGAAAACAGTATGTCAGATTGTTCGGAGCAGATTTTAATGGGAAATGTAACCTTGGCACAAATGGCAGGTTGAATTATCCGACATCAGCAGGCTTGCGAGTGGTTAACATTTAATGATAAAACAAATAACTAATTAATGTTTACAATCAGATGAATTATGGGGTCCGTTGTCTCCTTTAAATTTTTTTTCCCAGTGGACACCCGGCCCGACACGCAGGAGTTGGATCAGAGTGAGATAAGGACGCAGATCATGCTGGCCACCGCCTCCAGCAGCCGGAAGAACAGACAAAGTTTCACGCACATGCTCACAGAGGTAAGACGAACGGAAATTATTTGAGTTCAAGTAGTAATAGTTGTAATATTTATTTATTTTTAAAATAGCGGTAACTGACTGGACTTATTTTCTTTTGAATATTCAATAAAAAATATTGCAAATCGACATGCCTTCAGGATTTCATTCCTTATGTAGCCTGCCTATCAATAGTTTTTACGCTCAATAAACACAGATAATATTTGACCGGAATCTCCCCGATTTGTCTGGGATGCCGAAATCTTCCAGGACATGGGACCGGCACCAATTATTTCTAACGGGAACTCTGTGCAGTAGATAGACTGTAGGATGTGGCGTGCCGTCCGCTGTGCGTTTCTCCACACAAAACCAATTAAAACGGTGTGTTTTTATTGTAGATGTATTCATTTTATTTATGTATTTTATTTTATTTTCCGACGTTTACTGTGCATAAAACAAAAATTGCCTGGTGCAGTGTCCGTGTCCCCCACAAGCTTGGAGCAGGACAAAGGAAAGTCTGAACGAGCTTAAAGGAACAGAACTAACTGAATTAGGCCTTGTGGATCTAATATATGTGAAGATTCAGCGACTGGATTGCTTTTTTCTCCCCTCAAATTTGTTCATAAACAGACTTTGGTGGACTGACATAATTGAAAGTCTAAGGACTTAATGCGATGGAACCCGGAAGTGAAGCTCAAACCCCATCGACCCCCAGACCTAGGAGCCTAGCAGCTTGTTTACATTTAAAGCGGTACACTCGGAAACAGCCCGTCGAGAACAGGATGGTTATAGAGGCATGTTAGAATGGCTAGAATACATAATCTGAGTGGTATTTTCAGCAAAAAAACAACAACTCAAAAACATGTTTTGGGGGCCTCAGAGACCTGTGTTAAGTTGTTGAAAAGGAGCATAATAGTTCCTTATAAATCATATGATGAATTGACCAAAATCTCATACTAGCATTCTATTTAGTATGCTTAGGTAGTATCTGAGTGTTTTAGAATGACCATTACCATAGTATGTATAAAATTGTAAGAAGTCCAAAAGTACCTGGGCGACATACTACATCTGGGAAAATATTGTTGTATTCAAACACTGCACTATAGGCTGCCAAGTGTATCCCACAATGCATTGTAAGGGCAAGATTCGGGTGAAAGTTAATCTTTTGCGGGTGCAAATTTTCTCTTTTGCGGGTGCAAAGAGAAAATTCAAACGATGAGCTTTTGTGACATTGGAAATGGAACTCCTTCCACTGAAGCCTCCTCGAATCAAAATGTGAATCCAAATGATCCACATGCAGGATATCGCGTTGATCATTTTTTCATAATAAATCATAATTCATAATAAAAAACGATACAAAAGACCTCATTTAAGACCAATTTAAAATAACTTAACTGAATATGGTGTAAATGTGGAACAAAAGTAATGCAATAGAGTGCTACAGTTATTTATTATTATTATTCATAATAAAACTCCCTCAAAATTGAAATCACGTGGGTATTAAACATCTATTTATTAATTTCAGTATTCTGTAACTCCACTAAAACACTAAAAGAAGTTGGCAGCGTCCACGACCGCTCACAAAGCCTAGTTTGTTAATGAATTCCAGCTGAATGTTTTAACCAGTCGTTTTTGTAAGGGGACGGACGTGTTCTTTTTAAGTTCATTTCTCCTGAAGTTTCGTGCATGGTAGCGGTCGTATCGTGGCAGAAGCGTGACTCGGGGCCCTTTTGACATCTCCCTCGTCTGCCGCAGCGGGAACAAGGCCGGTGTCGAGGATCCAGTTTCTCTCACGGGGAGTGCAGTCGCATCCGCTCGCAGTGAGTATTGACGACGACGACGGCGTCCAACTTTTCCTCCCAAACGTCTGCGAGACGTCGCGCCAAAAGAAGTTATGCGCAACGTTGATCCCAGTCAAATAAATCAGGTTTTAAGAGTAAACATTCTGATCCTCGGGAAATATCTTTGCGTGACTCTTTTTTTATTTTTAATTTTTATTTTTTTTAGTTAAAGCGACAATTAAGTCTGAGTGTGTTACAGTTGCCAAAACAGCTTATCGCTTTAACATTTGTGTTTCTTCAGCTTCCTGCCAAACTATGTTTCCCACAAGGACACGTACATGCAGAAAGCTTTCTGTGGAGTGTACAGCCAAGATGGCAACATGTTTCTCTCTGCCTGCCAAGGTAAGCAGCCGCTGCTTTCAAGACCACAAACCCGGATGTTAAAAAAACGGGAAATTAGGAATGTGCATCAGGTCAACATATTAAATTAGTTTAGATGTACCGGACTGTTAATAGTATTTCGTTCCTTTTACATGTTAGGCTAAAAGTACATATGTCACTTTTTTGTTATTAAATGGAAATGGTGCAGCTTCCTTGATTTATTCGTACGCATATATGTCCCAAATGATCTATTATACACAGGGTTCTAACCAGGTGCTTGAACGACTTAAACATATGTATTTTTTTTCAGCACTGACGGCTATGCCATTGTTCCGCTATCGAGTCTCGATTAGTAAAGAAAAACACTTGTCTCTCAATAAGTAACTTTTATTTGAATTTTAATATTGAAAATTATAAAAAAAAATGTATATATATATATAACAACAGTTAAGAGGTTTAGCAAAACTAGACTTTAGAATAATAAACAATAAGTACTTATTATTGCAAGTTACTCACCAAAATTAGCGCAGTAAAACGGATGCTGTTTTTGCCAGAGGGGAGCGAGCGCTGGTGGTCAAAGGCAAATTATTACCTGCAGCTCCGATAGGAACAATTTTTCTCCAAACAAAGCAAGTATTTTACTCGGTTTCCTGCTGCCGCTCTGCTGTAGAGCAGATGGCAGATCGCTCCTGAAAAAAATCCCGCCAGTGTTCTCACAGCCCGGTGGCAAATACCCCGGCACGGTCCGCGAGCCAGCGGTTGGGAACCTCTGCACTAGAGGACATTCCGTCGGTGTTGGTCGTCTTTTTCCCACTTTCATCGCCACATCTTTGGAATAACTGGATGTTGTGGTCAAATGCGCACGCTCCCTTGTACACACAGTGAACTTATATTAAACTTTATTGGGGTTTTTTTTGTTTGTTTTTTGCAAAATTCTGATTCTTTTCGAATTTTGTTCCTGCAGCCCTAGTGCCAGGTTTTTTCATTTTAATTTTATCCGCTAGGAAAAATCCGAGCATTGAAACAGTGTAAGTGCAGTTTACCGTGCTCTGAAACTGGAGGGGAGAGGGGGAGGTGGGGGAGGCTCTCGTCCTCTCCGCTCAGATCTGTCGAGTAACCACTTGTGATCGGATCTCACTTCCCTGCTCTTGCAAAATTTGATATCATAGAGAAAGATTTTGATTTATTTTGTTTTCTTAGTTTCTTACTAAAATAAAAAAACGTAACCCTAACTCTGGACTGGACGTGAGTTTTTTTTTAGGTTTTTTTGTTTTTTGTTTTTTTTTCTTTTTAATTTCTCCTCCAGGCACTGTGCCTGTGTTTTTATTTTAGATCTATTTATTTTTGGTTGTTTTCTTAATGTATGAAACAAAATGTTTAAACACAACTGAGTTAAGGAACTGTCCCGTTCCAAAAAAAGCCTGTGCGTCCCCACTGTCGGGGCGGTGGGGACGCACATCTCCCCCGTGTCCTTCCCTTGCTATGGGACTGAATTTAGTAAAAAACTGATGTTTTGTGTATATACATTACTTGTAAATAATAAATCCTGCACTTCTGGAATGGGGATACTGCATTTTCCATATTACATTATGTTCTACTTCGCCCAAGCCTAATACCAATCAGCCACAACATTAAAACCACTGACAGGTGAAGTGAATAACATTCATCATCTCCTTCCAGTGGCACCTGTCAAGGGCTGGGATATATTAGGCAGCAAGAACAGTCAGTTCTTGAAGTTGATGTGTTGGAAGCAGGAAAAATGGGCAAGCGTAAGGATCTGAGTGACTTTAACAAGGACCAAATTGTGATTTCTAGACGACTGGGTCAGAGCATCTCAAACAGCAGGTCTTGTGGGGTGTTCCTGGTATGCAGTGGTTAGTACCTACCAAAAGTGGTCCAAGGAAGGACAACCGGTGAGCCGGCGTCCAAGGCTCACGCTCGTTTGGCCACAGGAGAGCTACTGTAGCACAAATTGCTGAAATAGTTAATGCTGGCTATGATAGAAAGGTGTCAGAACACACAGCGCATCACAGTTTGCGGCATATGGGCTGCGCAGACCGGTCAGAGTGTCCATGTTGACCGGTGTCCACGGCCGAAAGCACCTACAATGGACACGTGAGTGTCAGAACTGGAGCACGCAGCAATGGAAGGAGGAGGCCTGGTTTGATGAATCACGTTTTCTTCTACACGTGGATGGTCGGGGTTAGGGTCCGATCCGATGGAGCATCATGTGCTGGAACAACAAGCCCGATCCATGGGGGCCCCACCTCACAACTTCCAGGACTTTAAGGATCTGCTGCGAACGTCTTGGTGCCAGATACCACAAGACACCTTCAGAGGTCTTGTGGAGTCCTTGCCTTGACGGGTCAGAGCTGTTTTAGCGGCACAAGGGGGAGCTACACAGTATTGGTGGTTTTAATATTGTGGCTGATTGGAGTATATAATAGGTATGCCAATATAAATAATAAGACAATGAGATTAAGATTGTATTCTATTTTTATTAATAAAGATCACTTAAAATTGATTATATTTGTCTTGCGTGAAGTCCTTGAAAATGGATCAATGGTGCTTAAAAAAGGTACTTGAAAGCCCTTGAATTTCGTTTTGTAACACCAGAATGAACATTTGCGATGTGAAAATAATATTGGCTGTAAAATAACTTGTTGGCTTTAATAATTTGGCTTGTAAAAACCCTGTTTATCCGAACCGCCTTTATCTCTCCCTGTCGCTTACTGGTCAACTGAACCACATGTTTTTACCCGTCCTTCAACCCTGCTCGGGAATAAGTGGATGAAGAAAAAGGAACACATTTTGATATTCTTATGATGACATTATGACAAATGTACTCTATAACCTCTAATATAACCTCGGAGTATATGGCAGGCCATATATACAGCCTTTTTTGACCCGTGCCCCTGTATGAAGGGCCTAAAATTGGAGAGTGTGACAAATGTCTTCCTTTTTTTAAATTATTTTGGAGCCTGCGCCACTAATTGTGTGTGTTAAAATCCGCATTTAGGCCTCTAAGAAACGGATTGACACTCAAGGTGCAGATATTCCACATTGCATATTGGGAAATTGTTTCATGTGAATTTGGGTATTGCATAGACTACTTTTATTACATGGTAGAGCATGGAGGACACTCCAAATGGATAATATGGAAATAATAATCACATCTATTAGACATATCAATTAAATATTACAATATCAGTCTTGGCAATGTCCTGTGACCCCAAATGCATATTAAGTGGCCCCACAAAGGGTCGCAACCCCAAGATTGGGAATCTTCAGGTTTTTTGGCCCGAAGCCAAGATAATCGAGCTGTCATATGACCTCCAGTATCCCAAACAAACGTATCAAGATTCATCAAAGTTTTTTGATTCGGTGGAACGCTGCAAATGCTCTCCTTTTGCCCCGGTGTAGACCAGAACATCCGGCTATACGACACCACCAGGGGGCGCTTCAACCTGCGGAGGACGGTGAAGGCCCGTGACGTGGGCTGGAGCGTGCTGGACGTCTGCTTCACCCCGGACTCACAGAACATCCTCTACTCCAGCTGGTCCGCCTACAGTAAGACACGGGATGAGGCGCAGCGCCGGGCCGGTGGTCTGGGTAGCCACAGAATTAAGAGTGGTGTGGTGTTTTCATGTTTACCTGTCCCTCTCTCTCTCTCTCTCTCTCTCTCCCCCTTCCTCCTTCCTCCCCTCCCCCCGTATCCGCCCGCATCCGCCCGCCAGTTCATGCGTGCAGTGTCGACGGAGACAGTGAAACCCACACCGCCCTGGACCTCAAGTTAGTGTTTCCCCTCATGCTACCTTAGATTCTACAAGTGTCTGACACACCATTCTCCTCAAAGATATTCCCTGTTTTTTTGGGGTTTTTTTGTTTTTTTTTGATGATGGTGGTGTCTAATACTTCGGTCCAAAATCTCCCGTTGGTGTTCAATGGAGTTTGAGATCTGGTGACTGCCATGGCCATAGCGTATGATTCGCGTCGTTTTCATTCTCGTCAAAGCGTTCAGTGACCCCCCCGTGTTCTGTGGAGCCTGGAAGAGAATTTGTCACCGTCTGTATACAGTATGTACTGTGTATGTAGGGGCGCCCCGGTGGCTCACCGGCTAGAGTGCACCACTTTCAAGGCTGAGTCCTTACCGCAGCGGCCCAGGCTCGATACCCGCACAAGGCCCTTTGCTGCATGTCGTCCCCTCGCTCTGTCCCCTGCCTTCCCCGCACGGTCACTATCGAATAAAGCATGAAAATGCCAAAGAAAAAAGTACCTTCCGTAGTAATTGAAAAGCTTATATGTACTTGTACTTGCTACTCACTTATATGTACTTGTATTTGTTGAAGAAAAAAAAAAAGAAACCTGACAAAACCGATCTGTTTCATCATAGTTATGGCAAAGAAAATCCCCCCCAAAAGTGATTTTGTAATGTTAATTTCAAAATGAAATGATTTATTTAAAAGTAAAGTGTGTGTGTGTGTGTGTGTGTGTGTGTCTGTGTCTGTGTGTGTGTGTGTGTGTGTGTGTGCGCGCGCGCTGTGTAGTCCAGATGAGCGGAGGTTCTGTGTGTTCTCACTCGCCGCATCAACAGATGGCAAAGAGATCCTGGGGGGGTGAGTACAATCAGCCTTCTCCTTCAACGCCGCGAAAGCAGTTTCAAAATGCGTGTGCCGATTCCTGCGGTTGGGTCCTTTTCCTTATGGGGCAACTTTTTAAAGACTTTCTCTTGAATACTGTGTAAGATTATTGTTTGATTCAAAGTAACACGAGGAATTCAGTTATATTTTTATGAGCATAGCGGTCGCATTTACTTGTACTGTCTTCTTGTTTCTCAGCGCCAACGATGGCTGTCTCTATGTATTTGACCGAGAGCAGAACAAAAGAACGCTTAAGGTTGGTGCGCTGCCTTGCCTCTATTTATATCAATAATAATAATAATAACAATGATAATAATAATAATCATAATAATAATATTAAGCATTTTTTGTTGTTGTTTTTGTTGATATTGCTTGAATTTTGTCCTCCGACATTTAAGTACTGGAATAACTTGAAAATAGCCCCTTTGTGCTTGAAGTGTTTGAAAAGTCCCTGGGAAAAAAAACACGATCATTGAAAACCTGTGATATTCCCCCTGGGTTTGTTATTCGCATTCATAAATCGTATCGTAATAAAAATGTTCCAGAGTCGCTTTTACGACGATTATGCCAGGGAAATGTAAATGTAATCCAGCATGGTTGGAAATAGACACTTAATAATAGATACAGTAATATAATGCAAATAAATGACAATGAGACAAAGATTATATTTTAATTAATAAAGATCACATGGATTATATGTCCTTGGAAAAAAAAGTACTTGAAAGTCCTTGATTACAATTTTTTAACCCTGCGTCTGAATTAATAAACAATTAATAAAGATCACATTTGATTGTGTTTGTCCTTGAAAATGGGGGAAAAAAAAAAGTGTTTGAAAGAAAAAAGTACTTGAAAGTCCTTGATTACAGTTTTTTGAACCCTGCGTCCGTGTGTGTGTTTTGCGACTCAACCGCCCTCACACTCCACAGGGCGGGTCAGACCAGACCTCCGCCATCTGTTCTAGCACCGTCTCTCTTTCACACCTCTAGCCTCCGCCTTCTTCGGTTTGTCTCTGTGCTCCACTTTCCACCTCATTTTGGTCCTATATATGCCTCAAAAAGTGGATGGGTTTCATGTCGTGTGTGTTATCGTGTGAGTGTGTGTTTTTGGTTAAACCCTGCGCTCTGCCCCTCCGTCCTCTCGCCCCCTCCCCGCGCTGCAGATCGACGCCCACGAGGACGACGTCAACGCGGTGGCGTTCGCCGACTGCTCCTCGCAGCTGCTCTTCTCCGGCAGCGACGACGCGCTGTGCAAGGTGTGGGACAGACGGACGCTGCGCGAGGACCGGCCGCAGCCCGTGGGACAGCTGGCCGGCCACCGGGACGGAGTCACCTTCATCCACAGCAAGGTGGGGAGGAGGGGGAGCAGAAAGCTTATTAAAAAAAAAAAAAAAACCCCGGTTAAGCCACGTGAGGTGGGGGGTGGTCTTATAGCACGGTGGAGGTGCGGTCCCGGAGAGCCGCGCGGCCGATCGCCGTCCCCCGAAACCTTTTTTTTAAGAAATAGAAACGCACAACACCATGCGGCCATAAGCCGGACTTCACCATAACCTCAACAACAATGCAAGTAAAAGATTAAATCGTTTTTTTGGGGGTTTTTTTTGGTTTGTTTATCTTTTCGTCAGGCCACCACGCCACAGTTCCTGATGTGCCGCGGTTAAGTCGTCGGTTAAAAATGTTCTGGCCGTCTCTGTCGTAGCCTTTCCAGTTCGGTGGCACAGGAAATACCTTTTTCCACCACTGCAACCGTCTCTGGAGCCATCGAATGAGTTAGGGAATCGGAACTTAGCGTTCACGGACTATTAGGCCGAGAACCTTCCGAAACGGGAACCGTAGCAGTCCCTAAAAGAGTACTCGGTTGCTTTCCCGCCGCGCCTCGGAACTGTGGGTATTATGAGTAGGTAACGCCAAATTTATTGGCTGTTATGGTTCGACACTTCATTTTGGCACTTCCTCTCTAGTCCGTTTGTCTCTGTGTTTTGGATTCTGGCGACAAGCACCACCTCGCTTCCAGGAACTTTGGAAGTGGAACCAATTTTTTCAGAGTTCCTCCTTTGGAAAAAAGGGCCCCGAGTTCCCTAAATACTGGGAACTCGGTTCCCGCGGTGGAAACCCTTATCTGTCACAGGGGTATCTCAGGCTCCAGGTTTCCTAACTGTGACTGTAGCTGGTTTATCTGGCCTTGTTTTCCACGTCACATCCTTGGCTGTATCAGAGAAATGTATATAATATACTGTATCAAATGACTGTAATCCTACTGAGATATGTCATTAGATCTGGTAGGGAAGGCCATTTTTATTTTTTTTTGGTTTTGTTTTAAAATTCACTAGAGCACCATGGGTGTTTTTTATTTTATTTTATTTTAATTTATTTTTTTGCACGAAGGAGGTCTATGCCAGGCTCTCGCTTTTTAATACATATATTAATAATAAGTATAAGAGATTATACTTATATTATATCATATATACTGCTTATATCACGGCCACTTGCCGAGGATTAGGATTTTATTTTGTTCTCAAAATGTATCTGGTTCTCTTTATTCAAACTTTATTCCGAAACTTGCAACTATGTCCAGTATCTGGAAATACGTGCAAGTTTCACGATCGCCTGAGCTCCTTGACAACCTGTGAACGGAGCAGGCCGACCTGAGCCCCCACCTTCTAGACTCTGCGGGTACCCTGCAAACATCACTAACCAAACACCGCCGCTCCCGTCTCGCGCGCCGGGTTGATTCCATTGTCCTCAAATCTGGTCTCCCCATCTGTGGCGAATCCACGACAGGGCGACGCGCGCTACCTGATCAGCAACTCGAAGGACCAGTCCATCAAGCTGTGGGACGTGAGGAAGTTCTCGCCGAAGGAGGGGCTGGCCGCCTCGCGCCTGGCCGTCACGCAGCAGAACTGGGACTACCGCTGGCAGCAGGTCCCCCAAAGAGGTGAGGGGGAGGGGGAGAGAGGGAGGGGGAGGTGGAGGGAGAGAGAGAGAGAGAGAGAGAGAGAGATCTAACGGGAGACGCTCCCTCACGTAACTGGAGTGCGGGCATCCTCCTGTAAAAGCCTTTACCAAGCAGTAACTTGTTTTCTTCATGCTCCCAAAGTGGATGATGAGTCAGTGTGTACCATCATAGCACACTAGTGAGAGGTTGCCAGGTATGGTGTGAAAATGTTTCATCTTCCACTTAAAAAAAAAAATATATATATATAGGAAGTTCGCCTTTGGGTCAAAATTGCAAGGCTGTAATAATTCATCGAATTCATTCCATTGTAAAAAAAAAATAATAATTATAAATAAGAAAAAAAAAAAAGGTTTGTTGTGGCAGAAACATATTTTTTTGTCCTACTCAATGTACACAATTACAAAAGAAATAAAAGGAAAGGTTTAGGGAATCAGATCGAAGAGAGAGACCTGACTTTGACATTAGGGAGGAATTGACGTTCATGAAAACTTAGCAATTTGCAGTACCAGGTCATGGCAGGTTGAGGGCAGGCGTGGGGAGAATAGGGAGAATTTAATAGCGTCTTGGGTGTGGACGTCAGAATGCATACGCGAGATTGTCATGATGCAGCCGTAATCTTTTTTTTGTACGGTATTGATTCATATCTGACATTGTGTTACTTTTGTATACCGATTAAATACCGATACATACAATACTCATGTTAACCGATGACACAGATAAGGGAATCTCTTAAAGCTGGTTCCACCTGCTTCCTTCCGCCACCAGCGATCTCAAACGAGGGATGGCAGGTAGTGGCAGGTGGTAGGTTCAGTAGTTAGTTTGGAAAAGCAACCTCAAGTCATATCATTTTCCGGCAAATTGCTGGTGCGGTTGTGAATGGAAGTATGTGGGAACGGGAACAGTAACGTTGCCCGGTTACTTCTAAAAAGGTAAAGTTTCATTAAGGAGGATTTAGATGTATTTTCAAGACAACACGGACAATTAATACTATTTTATAATTATAGGACCCAGAATCGTGATTGTGGCGCCGCCCCTCGCGTTGCAATGACAGTTCACTGCATATCTGTGTGACCGCATGTGCATGTATGTGACAAATAAACCTCTTGAATCTTGGATCAACGGTGAAAAGCGTCCAAGCGTTAATCGTCGCCGTCCCCATGTTTGCCTTTGCCGCCCCATCCCAGCCCTGAAGCGGCACAAGCTGACGGGCGACACCTCGGTGATGACGTACCGCGGCCACGGCGTCCTGCACACGCTCATCCGCTGCCGCTTCTCGCCGGAGTTCACCACCGGCCAGAGGTTCATCTACTCCGGCTGCTCCACCGGCAAAATAATCAGTGAGTCCGGGCGTTCGAACGCGCGCCCGGTTATCTGTCGTCGCGCCGCGGGTCTTTAAGCCGCTTTGAGCGCATTCAAATCCGTGATTACGGTTTCTTCGAACGTTGCCATCGTTTCCATGGCGAAAGAAGGTAATGTTCGCACGCCGCCGTCTCTCCCTCCAGTTTACGATGTGCTCACGGGCGGCGTGGTGGCCCGGCTGTGCCGTCATGACGCCTGCGTGAGGGACGTGAGCTGGCACCCGTACCAGGACAACATCGTCAGCAGCTCGGTGAGTAGCGCTCTGGCCAAAACATGAAAACCAAACACGATCAACTATCTCAAGAGCAAAGTTGTTGAAGGGCTTCGTACGAGAGAGACACATTGAAAAAAGAAAAAAAAACTAGGGCTGTACAGATGCAGAGTTCCAGAGTTCTGTTTTACCGAACAGTATAGACTTAGACCTTTGAATTGATGGTCATTAGTACATAATAATTGATGTAGTGAATTTTCCTCTTTCAGACGCACATAATGCTTCTACACATCAAAAAGCAGAATCTCACGTGGCTTTTTCATTAATATCTGTGGTGTTGTGAAACGGCTCGTAGGATCTGATTTTTGTATTGAGGATTTTCTCCGATACAGATGCTATTTATTTGTTTATCTAGAGCCTGGTATCGGACCAATATCTGGTTCCAGAAACCTAAACAAATGATGCGCAGCTTATGGAGCTAGTTCCGTCAGACAACTGGACAGTGCCACATGCTGCCTATGGGCCGGCATATTTAAGCAGCCAGTCCCTCCTGCGCTGCCTGCTTTGTTGCCTGCTTTCTTGCTGTGCTGCTGAGCTCCCTCCACCTCCCCTGCATCCACCTGCTGGGCTCTACTCTGCTGTCCAGTGGGGGGATTCAAGCTCACCACTCCTCGTTATTTGTAGCTCATTAAATATGCCTACGATTGCTGTACATCTCACCAGGAGGGAGTCCCTGCGCCAACCTCAAACAATGCTGAATAAATACTATGATTTATTTCTTTTAAGAAGAATAAAGAATTTTTAAGAATTAATAAAGAGTTGAATAAAATAAAATAAAAAATAAATACAGTTTTCAAGTAAATCTAAGAGTTGTCTGACAGAAAGACAGCAATGACAATTTATACCCTATAAAACCGCAACAAAACCCTGTGTAACCCTGACAAAAATGTATCCTGTCCATAGTATCGTGTTTTGTATTTATTTGACAATTTTATTTTAACTTCACTTTTTATTCTATTTAATTTTATCATTTATTTCGTTATTTATTTAAAAACTTTTTTTATTTTATTTCATTACTTTATTTATTTATTATTAGTTGATTCCAATCCATTCTCTGCCTGCCTCCTTCTCGCTGTCTATCTCGACCCCCAGTGGGACGGGGCGGTGCGCCTGTGGGAGCACCGGCAGACTCACCCGCTGGACGAGGAGCGAGACAGGGAGCGGGACTGACGGACGCTGGGTACCCCCCCCCCCCTCCGCCTCCCCCTCCAAACCCCCCCCCCCCCCCCCCCCTCCGACGAAACTGGAAGAGGAGTTGCGGAACGCGAAGGAGCCCGAGAGAGGACAGCGAGAGACTATCCAGCTCCACGTCGGAGGGAGAGAGGCGTCGACGGCGGCGGCGTCAGGTAGAGGGCCAGCCGGATGGGAGGGGAGACCGTTAGCTCACCGGAGGTTTCCACATGTTTTCAATTCAGTGCTAGGTAAGAGCTTATGATTAAGGCGTGATTGTGAAGTGTTTGATTTGGGGGGAAGAAAAAAACGAAACGTTATAACGTCGCTCATGTACGCTGCCGATAAGGCCTATTTGACTTTTTTTTTCCCCCACACACCCGTGCAAGAAACAGGCCAAAGCCGTGGAATTTGGCGGGGAAACGCTCAGCCTGTATTTAAGCAGCTATTCTTTACGCTTTGCATACTTCCAGACAGTCCTTCTGGCACTTCGCTATAAATTAAATGTTAAGATATTCTTGGGAGTTGAGAGGAATGTTCGATGAATATGCCAATTACTCTGTTGAAATCATGTATAATATGTTAAATGGTAAAAAAAAAAGTTACCAGGGAGTGTATTCACAAAATAAATCTTGGGTGCTCATTTTTGGGAGAAGTGGAAAACATGTGGAACGGGAGAACTGAATTGGCAATCCCGACGACGCATTCCAGCCTGACAACGAGCCTCCAAATGTTGCTTAACATAAAGCCATGTTTCATTTCAAAATATTTGAATGTGTGTTTTCATGTGTTGAGGTCAAACCTTGGCCAAGGGATTGTGTGTGTGTGTGTGTGTGTGTGTGTGCGTGCGTACACATTAATCCGTCTATGGCATTTGAAGATGTTTTTCAAATCAATGCCTAAAAATGATTGACCGTTGTTTTACAGTTATATTAAAAAGCAAAATGACTGTCATGTACCTACGCTTACTGTTACATCTCTATGCAAAGGTCAAGGCATCAAGTGTGACTTTGTGGTCAGTCGGTCCCAAACAGCTCGTTTAAAGTTAGTATTTG
This sequence comes from Zeus faber, assembly GCF_960531495.2. NCBI lineage: Eukaryota > Metazoa > Chordata > Actinopteri > Zeiformes > Zeidae > Zeus > Zeus faber. The sequence continues at coordinate 8,684,317 of NC_137206.1, read as the reverse complement.
AAGGTCGGGCTGAAAGTCGCCATCTAAGTAGAATTTGTCTGGATTGCGCTGCCTTTCCCCCCCAGGGTGTCACCCGGCTTTGAACTGAGCGTCCACCTCCGGTATTTCTTTTGCATCGTTTTTGAACTATTTACGTCGTCATATGTCATGTTTTTCCTACGGCCCTCCCTCCTGCACTACGATGATTCAACAACAGCAACATCTATGTGGAGTAAATCCTCCACCTCAGAATCACTATCTTCACCCCTCTCCACGATGGATGCTAGTTAGTTGTACGGTGTTGGGGGAGAATCTGCTCTGTTTATCACTGGTTGCCATGGCGACGGCGTTCCGAACGTTTGGGGGGGTTCAGCCGTAGCCTCGGTTTCCAGTTTTGGAGGGAACCCGGGCAGGATTTGGAATCGGCTGGGGGCGGCCTTTAAAGCCATAGATAGACGGCGACAACTCACAAGCCACGTCGGACATTGTAATGTCAGGAATGTAATAAGTGCTCTAAAATTAGACCTGGATCCCAGCGCCCGTTGGCCCGGCTTCCCTTTCAGAGCCCCGCACGAGATCACTCACGTCCCCAGCTGTACACCCGAATCAACCAGAGGGAGGCGGTTGGAGAAGTAGCGACTCGGCTCCGGCAGTCGCTACTTCAGTTAAAGCGAATCAGTTCACCTCCTCGGGCAACGCCGCTTTGTTTGGCCCACGACGGGGAAGGCTACGGATTGCCGTCGCTGGTGAAAGGCAAAACACGCTCTTTTGACCTGAAGGCCGCGCTGAACGCGGCCTTCAGGTCGCGCTGTGGCCTGTGCCATGTCACCCGCTGATCGTGTGTGTCGGTTTCACCGTGTGGTAGTCAAAGTGTTTGTCCATTTCACTCCATCAATAAAAAAAAATAAAAATACATGAGGTCAACATGTAAATATTGACAAGGAATTTATTGGAATTCGTTGAAATAAAGTTTGTTTTTTTCAATTGTTTTCTTTTAATAAAAAAAAAAACCAATCTATTACAGCGCCGCGGCCAACAGTGAATGCATTTGCCATGACGCGAGACTTGCGTCTGGTCCGTTGTCCGGCGTCATGAGCGTGCGCCCGTGTGTTTCCGCCTCGCGTGTAAAAGTGGGGATCTTTAAGTAGTAGACGTGGGCGCGCCCACGACCCCCGCCCAGGGCTTCTCTGAAGAAAATCAAAACATTAAATATAAAGTAGGGACGTGCTGTTTTGTTTTTCATTTTGTAATTTTAAATCGTAAATTACATGTATTTTGAGGAAAGTTTCACATACTCCTAATAAAACGATGTCCAAGAGTTTTTCTATACGAGTGGAAACTCATGTAGAAAAACAATTCGACACTAAATTGGTTTGAATGACATTAAAACCGAAAGACTATTTTTTGTTTTTGAACAAATATTTGGTGACGCGATTCTACGATTGTAATAAGTCTGCGTGCTTATTTTATTATTATTTATTCCCGATTTGTATTAAACGATAAAGATGACGAGGCTATAACATGACGACGAGGTACGACTTTTCTTGGCTGGTGTCAGAGAACAGCAGAATGACTGTAGTAAACATTCACAATCATTTAAAAGTTTTTTTTACATGAATGAAAACGATATTCTTCTTGAGGTAACGCACTTGTTCAAAAGCCTCTGAGATGTCACACACTCACATCTCTACTTAAATAAAAATATTATATATTATTGTCTGATAGTAACCGATATTTCCTAATTTTTTTTCTGCTCTGTTTTGATATTCCCCTCTGGTCATATCAAATGATTAGATTTTAAGTAAGAAAATAACTATAATATTCAAATGAAATGTTTTTTGACGATCGTAATTCAATCACATTGTTAAAACATTTTAATATGAATATTTCAATGATGATAAAATTAAAAAATGTTTCAGTTAAACTAGGGGGCTAACGAGCTAGCATTAGCTTTGGCGCGTGCGTGTGTGTGTGTGTGTGTGTGTGTGTGTGTGTGTGTGTGTGTGTACCTGCACGTGTTCGTGCATGGGCTGGGCCCATAATAATAAATATAGCAGCATCACACAGGGTTCAGGTTAGTCGTGTTAGACAAGAAATAGTTTTCCGAATTCCCCCAATACACCCCATCGCTTTGTATCGACACCAGTTCGAAATATTCAAGTTCCCAGGGAACGTAGCATCAGTTCGTGCTGTCGCTCGTCTTTACGTCAGTATTACTGCTAAAATGAGTTACAATTTCCCGGGTTTCCGAACCAGCAACCACTACACACCAATGGAGTCCACACCGCACACCTGGCTGGATGCGAAAGCCCCCCCGAGACGCAAACTGCACATATATAACAAATTGGATGATGATGTCACAAATATATATATATATATATATATATATATATATATATATATATATAATATAAGGATAAAAAAATATATATATATATACACAATAATAGCAATATCAACAGGGCTCCAGCTCTGCGGGCTGCACGCAGTCTTGTCCCGCGGTCCGCAAACCAAGTGTTCACACGTAACTGCAATGTGAGGTGACCACTGGTAGGTGGCGATGCCTGATTAGAAACACTTTGTTCTACACTTGAGACTTGGAACCGCACCCTTGGATGGAAACACATCCCCCGCCACACTTCCCGTCCCGCAATGCACTGCTCCTGAACACTGTATATAACAAAACCCCGACGCCGAAGCGCAAACACACAACCGCCATTGACAATGTTACTAATCTCATACGATAAGCCGCATGGTTCAAAGGGGAACCGGATACTTCTGGTTCAGAGAAAGGATGACAGGTTCGATGGCAGCTGATCTGTGAAAGGCGCTGCGGTGTCGGGACGGTGTGGTTTGAGCAGCCACACCCGTCCTGGGTCTAGGTGATTGGGGCCCAGGATCAGTATGACCGTACACCCGTTGATTGGTCTAACAAGCAACAGGTAAAACCCCCATTTCCACACAGACACGCACAGAGAGACGAGCCCTTGTCATGACGAGCCCTTGTCATGACACGCTGTCAATCTGCTACGGGCTTGCTGCACCTAGCCCACTCACTACAACAAAACTGGTTTGTCGTCAATTCCATCGTCTGTGTCTCTGTGCCGGAAAGGCCCCGAAAATGCCACACGTGCGGCAGGCGGAACTCCCACAGGTACGGATCAACTTGTTACGACTCGGTGCCTCAAACCTTCTGATCATAACTGAACACCACGTGTTCTTTCAGATTGTGAAACAAATCATATTAATTTAGTAGCCAGTGGATATTTGTTCAGTTTCATGTTAAGTCGTCACTCACATTTAATTGGACTTTAGCAGTCTTCATGTGTAAAACACGTAGAGACTTCAATAAAAGTATGTAAGCGTTCGCTCTTAAATGCACTCAAAGTTCAACAAGTAGATGCACTTCCTCTCATATGCAGTGCCCCGGTACAGTAGAGGGAGGGTCAAAGTTATTTACAAGTTAACTTGTCGAGGTGTAGCCTCTACTTGAGAGTGGGCTGGTCCTCTTCAGCAGCGAGGAGACTACATCTTGTGCTTTTGTCAAAGGTCAGACGATATCTATGGACTACGCTCACTTTGATGGAAATCTGCAAGGAACAAACAGATTTGGGCAAAAATAAAAATAAATAAATAATTCAGTTCTCTGGCTCGTCGGCTCGGAACGAGTTACAAAACATCCCTAAAACTGCAGAAGATATACTGTTTGAACATGTTTTATATTGTAGTTGCAGCGTACACTGAGTCGTGGAAGAATCCTTTATTGTCATCTGTCCAGATGGATGCCGACTGAGGGAAAAACATGCAGCTCCCTTTGACAAAAAACAAAACAAAACTCTTATAGACACTTTTAAGATTTATATAGTGGATTAATGCCCACAATTCTGATCAAAAACACTTCAGAAATTGTGAAGGACCTACAAAATTGGTCAATTCTAAAAGGAAGTTTATACTCGTATAACAGTTGAGGTTGTAGTACAGTTGAGACTGTTGAGATTTTTCTCACAAAAATCCCTAACAATATGCAATACAGCCTACCCCATTCACGTTTGAGCAACCGTGAAAAGAAAAACAGAGTGCATAGACTAGTTCAAGTTGCATACAAAATAAATATTTAGTGAAAGTATCTCCCCCAACCCCCTAAATGGTTCTTCTTAAGGCACAATATAAATACTACACTGTAAGTTAATTTTGAAATTCCGCCGAGGAAATTGAAGTGTCAATTCAATTATTAACTCAAATCATTAATTTCACTGGCTACCATTAAACGTGTCATTTCAGTGCAGTGCGGTGCGTAAAATGGTCTTTTTCCACACCAAACCAGACAGCTTTAGGATTTTATTTTAAAGAGGGAGTCACGGGGGTTTGTGTGTATCGGATTTGGTCGGATCGGGCGATTGAATCGCAATCAGCTGTGGAATATGACTTATATCCGGAGGTTCAGTGTTAATTCTTTAGAATGCTATCTTTTCCTTGGCAGCTTCGTTACTCTTGCGTTGATGCCATTGTGCGAGATGAGCAGAGAGATATTTAAGGTGTCACCTGAAGGGGGGCAGGTGAGGTAATATAATCAGGTGTTATCACCGGGGTTTGTTTTCCTTTGACCCCTGCCCTGCATTGTCCTTTCAGTTCAAGTCAACATTTGGTTAATCATTCGCTGTTTCACAGTCCAGAGATTTGCTCTCAAGAGTTCTCTCCCAAGGCCTTTCTTATCCCAGCAGGAACGGCAATAAGTTATTAGTTCGCTCTTTCTTATTTCTTCTAAATGTGTTTGCTTCTGACACCACCCCCGGGTCAGTCGTTTTAAGTGTCCACGCCAGGCGTAAAGGGAGGGCGGGGTCTCACATCCAAATGCGATAGAACCCCAAGACGACAGTGAGACAGGTGAACACCGAACCTAGAGAAAGAGAAGGATCAAAAAAAAAAACAAGGGCAATTTTCCATTTTTGCACTTAAGTATAAACACGTTGTTTACAAGCTCCTAAATAATCTTTCAACGACAATAATACACGTTCCTAATAGTGGGTAAGTCAAAGAGTTCATTTATATAAAAGATATTTTGTAGAATACAGTTTGTTCCTAACTATAGTTATATATCTTTCTGTTAAATCACATTAACAATGGACCATTAGTGCATTCTGCTCAGTATGGCACGTGTCAAGCCACACCTGGTGGAGCCCGTGGGGGCATCCATCAGCAATGAAACATGAATAAAGTTGTCATTTTGGCTGACGAATTTATAACAACGACTGACGCCGACCCCCCCACCTGCCAGGTACTTGATGGTGTCCAGTTTGTGAGACTCCAACATGGTCTTCAGTCCCGCCACCTCCGTGTCTATTTTCATGTTGGCCTGCGTCAAATGGCGATCCTGCTCTGCGTGCTGAAAGAGGAACACGCAAATGGAATTGCGACCGTGTTCCACCCCTTGTCTGAGAATGTTTCGTCATCTTCCGGCATCGTTTGGCCTCCTGGCTCACGGCGATGATTGTTACATTTGGGGGGCAAATAAGTGTCGCGTTCAAAATTGAGCCACGTCTAACGAGATGGATGAGGGGAATGAATGTTTGATTTGGTTTTGCATTGGAACTAACCTTCAGCTAACAATATTCCTTAGTTTCCTCCCGAAAAGCCGTTAAGACAACATCCTTTTCCAGGTGATAAACGATTTCGTTCATTTAGTTATTTTCATGCGCGATGGTGCGAGTACAACATCGCAAACATAACCTATGACAACGCCTGAATCCATAAAATAACAAATAACTATAAGTGAATAAACCCTCACGCAGGCACAAAATCAAAATGCATTATTGTTTTCCAAACAATTCCATAACTCAAAAACACGCCTTCACGTACGAACATACCATTTCCATGATCTCCGTTCGAGTCTCTAAAAGCCTCTTCTCGTGATCTGCTTTCTGAAAAACAAAACCACGTCAGTGGAAGTTCTACATCCACAGGGTATTTAACTTCACCGACATTAATAAACGATTCCCCCTTAATCTTGTCGTTAAAACTGAATTGAATCCCAGTCTTCCCCCGCGGACGGGTTCAACTCACCATTTCCTTAACGCTGCTTTTCTCCAAGTTCATGTCCATAATGGTGTCGGAACGAACTTTATTCATGATATCCTGTGAAATGAGTGAGATGCTTGTTGAGTGCAGCCGAATCAGATCAAATCTACTGCAAACAATGACACAAAGAACACAAGATGGAGTCTTCACGAGGATCAAGGAGGAACAATGAGTTCATAAAGCCTCAAATGCCACGTTCATATGCATAGTAACAGCGGCTGTGAAACTTAGACATCAGAAAAGAAAGATTTGGACCTACCGCCAGCTGCACCTTGAGCTGGAATAGCTGTATCTTCACTTTCTGAAACAAAGATTTGGAGTGAAAAGTTGGGTCATTCAGTTAGAGTTGATGTCAATTCTTTTTCTATGGAACGCTCCCTGTGAGTAGAACAATTTCAAGTTCACCAATTTGTGACCGTGTAGTGTCTTCCATTCGTTTTTCCTTTCTCATTTCGTTTTTAGTGAAAATAATACAATGGCCCGTGAAATAAATCAGTTGATAAAAGTGGATGCTTGTGTAAAATCAATCATTTTAGACTCATTTCAATTCTGCACATGCATTCTGCAGAGTTCTTTGGCCTTTAATTTATAAGTAATTCGTTAACTGATTGATTGATTGATTAATAATGAATTAATAATTTAACATCAGGCATCAGAGCCTTTCATCTATTTCAGTCTGACTGGCTGCTCTGTGCTACTTGGTGTTACACAAATGGTCTAAGTCAACGTCAGTGTAATATGGCGTCAACTCAATACCAATCAAGCAAAGTTGGACTGGTGATTCTGCCCCCTGGTGGTTAAAGTGTGTAAAAGACAAAATAATACATTGAGTTGACAGTCCTTCAGCTCCATGACGCATATAGTCGCCTTTTGGACCCTGGAGATTTCGTGCCCCGAAATATCGTTCCACCCCTACTCTCCCTTCATAGATATGGGAGTCCTGCGTCGTTAGCTACAAGGTCGCCGCCACGACAACGCAACCAAAGCGGGCACCCAAGTTGCCAGACTTGAGGGGACGTCAAAACACTGACCTCGTTCTCTGCCAGTAAAGTAGAGAACTCGCTCTTCTCCAGGATGATCATGTCCTTCTTCACCGACGCTATCTGAGACATCACTCGCTGCAACATTATTTCCTGTGAAATCGTCACGACGGCGGTTCAAGGGGAAAGAGCAGCAGGTTCTCAGCTCGTAGAACAGCACCGTTCAATTTTGTATTCAGTCCTCGGGTCGGATATTTGTGAGGAGTGCGATTATGTAAAAAGCAGGGCTGTGGTTCGATAAAATACATCCATTCAATTCTCCTAGCTGAGAAAAAGAAATGCAGGATGATTTGGGGGAGGATGACAGCGATCTCCCCACTGATAAATAAGAAGCGCGCGAAAATTACTGAAGAAAAAACCACCGCACTGATTACGTTTTTTTCCCCGGCATGCTACATGAGTTTTTGTGGTAAATATTAATGTAATTTGCCATCGGTATGAGCATTGACCTTAGGAAGCCAAAATGATACCACCGACAGGCTGATCGATCCCCTTGGCCGCCGCCTAAAAAAAAGGCCAGAGTGACTCCCCACAACGCTACGCCGACTCTTTCTAACCTGCTGAACCTTGGTGACCATGTCGTGATAGATGGCGTCCATGTTGGAGTTGGTCATCCGCACCAGGACCTGGACGACCACCTCGGCCTGCTGAGTGCTGAAGCCTGTGTGGGGGGGGGGGGGAAAAGAAGAAGGGGGAAAAAAAACCCCAAAAAAAACCCCTGTATTTCAGAGAAATATTGAAAGCACATTTTCTTTTGTTGGGCAGTTTTTTTTTTTTATCGTAGAGAACAGCGGAGAGAGACAGGAAATGGGCGGTCGCGAGAGGGAGAGACACGCAAGCAAAGGAACGCAGGCTGGACCCGAGCCCGGGCCGCCGCAGGCGTCCGCCCGGCGAGGGACGGACGCTTATCCGGCCCGCGCCCCGCCGCGTCCACGCTCGCACCCGATCATCGACGGACGCCCCGCGACCGCGGAACGTCCCAAAACAGCAGGCGGCGAGGACAAACCGTTCTCTTCCAGGAGTCGCACCACCGCGTGCGTGTCGAAGAGGTGCCTCGGGCTCACCGACTTTGGCGAGTCCGGCTTGGGCTCATACCGCAGGGCGCTGGCAGAGGTGCTGAGCTCTGTGGGCGGTGGGACAAGGCGACAGTCACTCACGGTCACAGCATTTGGAGCGCACATTTTTGCATTCAACGCCCCCCCCCCCCCCCATACCGTGAGGGAAGGCGTTTCGAAATGTATGCGCCAACGGTTTAACATCCTCCCTAGAGGAGAGAGCTGTTGGGGCGTCAGTTTTTTCGAATGGGGCCCCAAAGGGTGTCCCCAACTGCACGGGGGTTATAGCCCCGGCTCTTTCGAGAGGGGCCCTACGTCACAGCGGGGTCAGCCAAGACAACGTGAACAAATACGACCCCCCCCCCAGAGCTGATCAACTCATCACCCGGGGGCCACAGCTCACGTCTTTTCATTTGGAAGCGAGGAAACAAATGATCGGTGTTGGAAGGGGAGGTTGATAAATACAAATGTGCCAGTGAGGGTTAACCTCATCACGGTACTGGTCTGGGGAAGGAAATTAGAAATAAATAAATGGATAAAAGAGCCTCGGGCTGCAGCAATCCTAGCGCCACCGCCCATTTATACGTCATTCGATGAAAGGGGCTCCGTCCCAGGGATCACTTCCGACCTGCAGAGCTTGGCGGCCTCATTCGATGCCGCGACTGTCAACATTTCGCCCATTTAGCGCGACGAGCTGTGACGCATTCCAATGTGTCGTCCGTGCAGTCAGTCAAGGACAAAGGGGGAGGCGCGATCGCGACGGCGGCGAGCGCACGTTACGTCATCAGACTATTAAGGACGAGCCCGCCACGGTCGCAGGTGCGGTCACGTGCTCCTACCTTTCGCGAACCCGCGCGGCCGCGCGCAGCCGAAGCGCGTGGCCGGTCCCGCCGCCGGCGCCGGCTCCCCCGCGTCACGCGGCCGAGCGGCGACGCCCGCCGGGAGAGCGCGTGGCGGCGCGGCGCCGTCGCCCCGGCTGGGTCCCCGCCCGGTCCAAATGCCGCGCAGCGCTGACCGCGGGTGGCGCCGTTTCAGAGCCGCCATCCCCACGCCCGCCCCGGCTTCCGCGGCGGAGGGACGGGAGTCGGGGAGGAGCGACCGCCCCGCCGGCGGCCGTCTCCAGGGCATGAGGTCTGCGGGATGGCGGGCGCGGCCTCCGGACGTTGCTCTCCGGCGGGGGCCTCTCTGTCCCGCCGGTGTGACGCTCCCTCCCGACCGGACGGACAAGTTCCAAAACACGGCGTCTCCTGCCGCGTCCGCTGTTCAGGTGTCCTTAGAAACGGGGTTGCCAGGTGTGTGTTACAAAACCAGCGTAGTGGCCAATCAAAACCAGAGAGTCCCTCCCATTAGACTCGTGTTCGTTCCACACATCATCCCCAGCCCCGGCTTTTTGTTTTTGTTGCATATTCATTTTGATCTGTGGATATTAGCCATGTCACGCGCGCGCGATAGAGCTCCACGCGACGCGTTCCAATTCCGCGGGGAAATCACGGACCTGGCAACGCTGCCGTGAACCGTCTGACAGACGGGATCTCGCGAGAGCGTGGTTTTTGGGGGGCGTCCCCGGCCGTGACGCCGCGGGGGGAGGACACGCGGGCGGCGGCCGGAGGCGAGCGCCGGGCGCCGGGCGCCGAAGTCCCGGCGTCGCGTTCGCGCTTCCACCGTTGTCTGGTGGCATCCAGCGGCTCGTTGGGGAAGCGGGTTGCCGCCACGCCAGGGCGGTGAAGACGGGTGGGCGGCGCCTTGTAACGCGAAAGTGTTTTCGTCATAACAAGATGTCTCTCACGCCGTAACGGGATGAGTCCGCGGTATAACGAGACGCAAACTTACATACAAGTTACAACAATATGCGATTTATCACGTTATAAAGTGAAACGTGCTATGCTATAACAATAACTTATATATATACACACACACACACACTATGAATGGACGTGATATCAAAACTTACGAAAATAATGATTCATAAGTTGATGGATATATAAATGAATTGTTACTTACATGAATCACAGCTCTCAATAATTATTCCAATGTTCGCTCCCATTGGCAATTTATTCACAAGCAGTTGTGGGAAAGTGGCAGAAATATGACTGTAACAGTTATGAACTATGTTCATTATTTGGGCTATTCGTATTTATCCAACGTGGACAACTGCAAATGAATTATACCTTGTGCACGGACCCATATCACGTTATACCAATAAAAGTTTCTTGTTGTACCGTGAAAAACATCTTGTTATGACAATAACATCTTCCCGTTGGAACGTGGTACTGATCCGTCTTCATTCTTTCTGGCGTGGCAGCATTTGTTTCCGTGAACAGGTGGCCAGTTTTATAATAATATGAATATTTAAATATAGATTTGGTTAGTGGATGATTAAAAACAGCAAACCGCATGTGACAGCTGGGAAATCACATGACAGACATTACTCTTGCAAATAATATAACTTGCTTTTCAGGAGTTGAGACCAGAGTGGTATTAGATTGGGCCATTTAAAGATCCTAGACAGGATCCTACACAGAATGAACAATTAGTGAAAATACAACTCATTAAAATACAAAAAAAAAAAAAAAAAAAAATCGACATTGTGCATCAGCTGAGCAAAGTTATTTATTCACAAAAAAGCATTTAATGAAACCTCAAAGATTAAGGAAGTTCACACTGCAGTTCACCTGAAGGTCAGATGATCGATGGATAATTGCAAGATGATGACCTTGCCTGACATCATTTAAATTCTTTGCACTAAAGGTTTAGGTTTTGGTTTTTTTTTGCATGTCAGCATTTTGTTTAACGCGAGTTCATATCTAATGTTGCTCATATATTAAAGAAACACTGAAGCTGAAGATGCGGCCATTCAGTCATGTCATTACCCTCTAGAATCACATACCGTAGTTGCGAAACCAACCCCTGAGGCTGAGGTGCTATGTTGTCAATGACAACTGTCGCTCATATTTCCCTGCAAATGTTTACAAAATATGGAGCGGAGCACGGAACCTCAATTTCTTCTGTTCACGTGGGCCCCCATGCTCGAGCGTCGTGCTTATTTCTACAATGGAAGCAACACATCAAATCATTATTGACCGTCTCTGAACACAACTCTGGGCAAAACTAAATCTCATATACTTTGTACAACAACTCTGTACAACAACCTCTGATAGTTAATTTCGGTTTAAATAGCCTTGAGCGACATAGGGAAGAGCTGATTGTGCATTTTGCGTACGACGCCTTAAAGTCTCTACTGTCAGAGTCAACATTCCACAGTACTCCTCAATTTTTCTCAAATTCGATGCGAAGACAGCGACTAAACATTCATCGATTCTGTTCTACTCGGAGGCCTGTCGAGTGGAACGGAACATTACAGTGCTTACTAATCGTGAGGCTCGGCTAGTTTTGGCCCCGGGTTAAATTTCAGATCTTTTGATCCCTTAGGAACTAGAACGTAGAATCGTAGTTCTCAGGCTTGGGGGATCGTTCCACCGAGCACCAGGCCTTCATCATGCAGGCCCCGAGGCCCTGGAGCTCCCGGCCCGAGAAACATAGCCTTTAAACCTACATATTTACTAGAAACAATTTCATAGCCTAAATATTGTACATCGGTATCCGGTGGTTCACCAGTTTTATCAATTAACCCTTGTATACCCAAGGATGTATCTTATTCCTACACGACCTTAATACCGAATATACAGTACTGTATATAAAATTACTAACATGGGTTCTCGAAAGTCAAACAAGCATTATTTCTGGGGGGGAAAAAGGGAAATTCAAAGTGCAAACTAAAAAGCAAAAAACACCAAATCTTTCCTGATGGCAAGAAAGAATAATGTTGGATTGATGTTGTTTGAGAATGCACCTATATTTGTCATGTATTTTGGTACAGGTATAATTAAGTATGACATACTCCATTTAATATTCCGATGGATTCCTATACAGTCCTATTAGCCAAGAAAATATTATTCAATTGCAATACTTTACATTGACCGAATTTCCGTTCGTGTTTACGTGTTTGTTGTTGTTGTGAGTATACGCATTTGGTATTGAATGTGCGTTTCCGTGGCCCTCCTCACGAGAAGAGGACGATGCAGACAGACAGGGCGGTTGCCACCGACACGACAGCGCACAGCAGTGACGCCACAACGATTTGGCTGCGGGGGCAGCGGGCCTCTGGGTGCCCGGGCTGCTCCTCGTCCAGCAGAAGCAGGGCCCCCGAGACGCTGTCGGCGCTGCCCAGCGGGTCGGCGTACTGCGGCCCGCGGGGCTCCACCGTCCAGCGCGGGACGTTGACCTTCTGCTCCATGTTGCCGATCATGCGGCCCACGCGGTCGATCTCCTGCTCCATGGCGCCGAGCTCCCGCGTCTCCAGGCCGCGGGGGACCTCGGGCGGGCTCTGGGCCCGGTTCAGGTCCGGCAGGCTGAGGGCCCGTGCCGCCACCTCGCTGCCCCCTCCTGCGTTCAAAGACATTTCATCACATCACGTTATGTGTCAGTAAAGGCCACCTCCTCCCAAATTCACTCCCTGCCCTCAATTTTTCCCAAAATTTTAAAATCAAGTCACGGGTAGAAATCGATCGTGACATGTTAGCAACACCATGGAAACTAGTGATAAACAAGGCTGATTCTCACCAACACTAGACTGCTAGCGATGAGCAATAATGTACGTAGTGACAACTCAACCCTAGGTTTTGAGGTAGGTAATTGTTCTGAATGGATAGCTGATCCTCTAGATGCCACCTCAAAAATCAACTTGCCAGCGATGTTGTTTTTCTTTCTTTTGTTTAAAACTGTTTTGTTTTATCTCTGCAGATTTCTCATATAGAGATCAACCAATTTAACACTGTTGAAAAAAACTTTAATAAATAGAGTTGAGAGATGAAATCAGAAGTGTTTTCCGCCAAGTACATTTTCATACAGGCGGGATTCGTCATGTTGAGGATTGGTGCGTTTCTCTACAGACAATTGTCATAATAAAAAAACAGTATGAAAGAAATTGATAAAATAAAATAAAGCAAAATAAAACAAAAATATAGCTTCAGGCAGCAATACACAGGGTACACAGTGTCCAGTATTGTAACCAATTAAAATTTTTCGAATTCCCATGGAATGTAGCATCAGTTTGTGCTGTCGCTCGTATTTAGGTCAGCCTTACTATTTAAACAAGTACATTTTCACAGTTTCCATTGAACGCAGCATTGGCTGACGGCCGCGGTGAGCCAAGTTTTCCGAGTCCTGGTGACACACAGATTTACTAATACGGGAGAAAGTAATATCTGTTGCGTGTTATGACTTTCTCGTAAAAACGAGAAGGTGGCTGTCTACTACCTGCTGTTCAGAGTCCTGCCTCACGGCGTCTCTGTGGAAGGAAATCAATCCGTGTGGAAGTTCCCAACAACACAGTTCCAATCAAACTGATCAAACACTGCATGTCCCTCAGAGACGTTTCATCAACTTTTTGGACTTAATTAAAATGGACACGGTTCAGACCCGTCGCTCTGGAGCTGCAAGCGAACTCCATGTGTGATGTCACAAACACGGAATATGTTTTGACTGTTTTAGACTCCTACAGTTTGTTACCACTGGCTCGAATACGTCAAAATAAGGAGGGACGTGGCACTGGGTTAGATGCGAACAGAATGCGTTTATTTACAAAAAGCGCAAAAGAGATAAAATATCAAAAGAAAAGCCCCACCCATGTCAAGCAGGAAAGACGATAACACACACACACACACACACACGGATACACGCACTTTGCAACCACTACATACTGATGGAGTCTACACCTCCCACGACATGGATTTTGCGCCCAGAGCCACATCCGGAACATAACAAATTGGATGATGTCACAAAGGTCCCCGCTCAGCAAACTCATCTCGCCGCACCACCCAACCGAAAGTTTTACAACCTTGGCGTATCAGCGATGCGCAAACGTTCTGCTACTTCCAGAAAAGTTTTATCGGATTTTCACTAATTCTTGCCCCAAATAAAGATCAACAAATTACAATATGGTTCTAGCCCTGTGGGTGGACCTCTGATAATACAAACAAAACAAAACAAAACAAAAAAGTACAGGGCTGCTGTTTACCTTGCATCCCCGTCTGAACTAAGGGGCTCATGTCGGCCAAAGGGAAGGTGTTGCCCATGTGGAACACTTTGCACAGGTCGGCGTGGAGGAGTTCCAGGCTGGAGGAGAAGGCCACCCAGAGCAGCTCGGCCTCTACGCGTTCTTCCGCCGGCAGACCTTTGTCCCGGAGACGGGCCGTAAGGCGCTGGCACGTGGCGGCCGCCAACTTCTGCGCCTTTTCCCGCGTCTGCCGGAGCTCGTCCCTCAGCTGCAAGGTGTCGGTGCAGCCGCCCACACATGAGGCCAGGTGCCGGTAACATGCCACCACCTATACACAAACACAACACGGAGAAACCCCAAAAAACATGACAAAGCCATGACATGACTTTTGTTGGACCTCAGTGGAATTAGAACTGCCCCCCATCTGGGCGTGGATTGCGCAAAGTCGGAACAAACGTTTCAATTGGGCCTTGTAGCTCTGATATAAGTGAACAGCAATTGAAAATAGGCAATTGGATTGCTTATGTTATTATTATTGATTATTTTAAATTTGTTCAGAAACTGATTTTGGTGGATAAGGTGAAATCAGTGAAAGTTTACGGAGAAAATACTACTGAGCCCGGAATTACCGCACCAACACCATTGGCTCACAGAACCCAGAACTTGTGCTCAAACCCTGTTGGCTCACAGAACTAGGGGCCTCAGGAGGGTGGCTCCTCCCACTAAACAGAGCATCAGGATGGAACAGGATGGTTAAGAGACGTGTTTAGAATGGCTCGAATGCATAATCTGAGTGGTATTTTCAGCAAAAAAATTCACAAAAACATGTTTTGGGGACCTCAGAGACCATGTATTAAATTGTTGAAAAGGAACATAAAGCTCCACTTTAATTTAACTGTCAGTTATTAAATGGGGGTTATTGTCATTTTATATGTTTAACGATGAATATTAACATTTGTACTCTATTTCACTTGTTTTATTTATTCCATGAGAGTGCACTTCAGGGGAATCCAGTTAAATCTAAAATAAGTCTAAAGGGAAAACATGTCAATGTACGTGTGACAAAATCTCTTAATACTCGACCCCTCTGATAATAAGCACAGTCTGTCCATATGACTGAACCCATTAAAAAGTCACAGTGTATCTGGTTCCGTCACTGAAAACTGTGTGTGACGTGATCTTGACTTCCCATAGTCTGATGCAGATTAATAGAATGGACTCTCTTCTTCGAATGTTAAGGTCCTCTTCAACACACTCACTGTTGTGTGAAACGCATAAACAGCCTGAAGCACAACGTGAACCATTGATCTAAATAAGTTGGAGCACAATGTCACTGTCCTCGGCGCCGAAGATAAGAGGGTGGGTTTAATGTAAATTATTTTGAATAGTCTCAATATCATATATCTATTTTTGGATAAACACAGCTGTAATTGGAATGCAGGCATTCAATTGTAACGGTAGATTTAGATTAGGTGATAATACCTCTACCGTTATTTATTAATAATAAAATAAAAAACATAGCAGCAGGCAGCAATACACAGGCTCCAGTTGAGTCATGTGGGTTACGTATTACAGGTTTCCAAGGTTCCGTAACATGTTATTTTATATCGACACCGATTCCAAATTTACAAATTCCTCAAATCTCGTTGCTGGTCCAAAAAAACGTTGGACCAGTTGAACATATTTGATATATAGCCAAATGAATTGTCTATAAGATTATATTTTTCAGGGTTTTGTGAAATGCAGAAAGAGTTACAGTTTTCAGAGTTTCCTTTAAACGCAGCGTCGGTTATCTGCGAACGCTATGCATTCCACAGGGCACAGAGATACTAAGCTTGGAATTTTTAACTTCGGATGATGATGTCACAAAGCGCCCGGCTCCTGAAACGAATCAAGTCACGGCAACGTTCTTCAACTTCCCGCAAATTTGCTTTTCGCTAATTTCTGCTCCGAATGTACATTGATATTAATCAAACTCTAACAACAAGATGTCTGAAACGTCCCGGTTCCAACGAGGCCATGTCCCGTATTTCAGATACTTCTAGCCCGAAAAATCCCAAGAAGGTGAATAATAATAAAAATCTGAGCAAATACAATAGGGTTCAAACCCTGGCTGGACCCCTAATAATAATAATAATGATAATAATGATGACCCATTACCAATGGTCATTACTTTGTTTCTTTGTTTTAAGAAAAAACAACAAATAGATAATTGACACTTCATAATTTGCCAGTGGCATCATCCATTCGGAACCAGAGAATACAAAATTGTGCATAATGTATTTTGAGAGCCTCACTATTAACTCATACCAATCACGTTAAAGAGACAATGGCAGTGTGTTGCTTGTCCTTCCCGCCGTCACGATGGAGAAATACCAAAATAGGCACGAGGGCTCATGAGACCGAGATGATTCCTTTCAGTCAAAGTGCTTTTTTAGCTACAGGGTGAAGAGCTGGACTCTTTTCTTGCCCACACTCCCGGCGGTGGTGTCTGAGATGTCCTCCGTAGAGATTGTATAGAATATGACGGGACGGAGCTGTTTCGAGGCATTAGCGACTCAAATACATTTCTGGAGAATTACGGCTTTGCATATGGAAAAGGTCAAAGTCTCTTTGCGTACAAAATCAAAATATTCCAGACAGATTTGGATTTTTGACGACCCAGCAGTCATAATTTGTACATCATTTGTTCATGGATTCTGTGACAATCTGCATCTGAACAGTTTTGAATGATACAGCAATTGATTTATTGTCGTTCAGCAGAACCTGAATATGAATTAACATTGACTTAACTCACCTTGCCTAGAGAATCCACCAGCGCCTTCTCATCGGCCGAAGCCCTGTCGGAGCCGTCCGTGCCATCGTCGCCCACTTTGTTATTAACCAGTGGCATTGGCATTTACTTTTGTACAGAGTCTCAGACTCTGTCACAGCGGGCAAGGAATTTGCCTCCACCCCCCCACCCCTGCCCCCACACCCCCACTCCCCTGCCAGGCTGCTTTTCGCTTCTCCAGCCGCACCCGGTTCCTCTTCCTTCACCTGGGGGACGCCTCATTCACGGCTCCGTGACACGCTCCGGGACACGGGCGCAGGCCCCGGCCAGGCCGTACGGACGAGGCATAGCGCTGCGGCAAAATCCGATAACAGGCGCGGCGAAAGTGGCGGGGTGGAAAAGTGTGCCAAAAAAAAAAAAGGAAGAAAATTGGTGGGGGTATGAGTAACCCACGAGCGACGCTGCTAATCCCACTATTGACCCCTGTGCACTGACTGTAGGACGAATGGCTAAGCTCATTAACTATCTCTCCTGTAGACCAGGGGGATAGAGGAGCAGCCGGCTGCCTCCACCGCCGCTGCCACAATGGCCTTTTCCCTTTCACTGACCGGCGGGTCAATCCTCTCGGCCAGTGAAAGGGAAGTAACTCTGTTGTCTTGAGCACGCACCCCCGTGTGTCCTTCAGTCCGCCGGCCCGTCAAAGACATTACGCCGGTTGCCAAATACATTGTAAATGTGCAATGTTCGATCGACGTGCTATTTGTGTAAATCGGTCGCTCTTTGAAGGCTCTCTGCCACGGACCCTATGAAGGCAGAGTAATCAAGTTAGCAACAGCCGTGCATAAAGTGAATACGAATTTTGAGGAGGGCATCTGATCGTGTCGGGGCCTTTTGTCGGCTTTATTTTTTTTCGCCCCCAGGTCCTAGATAATGGACCCCTCCTCGGATCAGGGTCATACGAGGTCCATATAGGGCAAACACTTAATGCCCATGTGTGACTTTTCTAGTGCTCTCTACAAAAGCGTGCATCACAAAAGGCCCTTTTACACGTTAAAGTGGAAAACCACGCAACAAAAGTGGCTTTGCGCTGCTGTTGCTTTCGCCGATCTGGAAATGAGAAAGAATTTGGTGAATAGGTGAGTATTACTTTAATTCAAATTCAGCTTTTTATTTAATGTACAATGGCATTAAGTCTTTACATCATCAAGAGGTATAGCGACAATAATGTTTAAAAAAATGAACAAATAAACATATCAAACACAGTTTTCAACAGTTTTCTTGTTGCAGGAATCATTATGACAATGTACAAGACTCATTTAAATCTTATAAGTGAGATAGAAGGATACTCTTGAGACCTCAAATTATACTACATCAAATGTCAGCCCTTCTTGGTTTTAATGTGCTTTCAACCGTACTTGCCGTTACTCATGACTTTGCGGTTCCATATATAACCCATTTCCATGGACTGGTGACTTTACTTTGATAAATAAATGTTAAAAATGAACTTTGAATACGTACTGTAAGACATCTCAATATAGTGTCTCAATCTCTTGCATTGCACCAATTTAGGTGTTGAGTGACTTCATGAACTCAGTTATGAATGCAACTTCTTATTTAAAGTCAGAGATTCATTTTTGAACCGTGACAAGCGTGCCTAAAAGGGAGTGCACAACTGTAATTCATTAGAAATCACAGAGAGAAAGAACCATAGACTCGCACTGCATTTCATTGGAAGTCGGAAATCTGTCATTCCAAGTCCTGACTACAATGGAATGCAGTATGGTTCCCATTTGATGTGGAATGAAAAAAAAAATAAAGAAAACTGTAATTTTAAGACGTCTAAGCACGTCCTACAAAAAAATGTCGTGTGGGTCGGCAGTGGTACATCCTTCACTATTATTGCAAATAGTCAGATTTCGCTGTGCTACTCCCCTCCCAATTTTAAAGCCACATAAATGCTAAATATATCAAAACGACCGGCTCCATCCTGACATGTGTGCTAAAATTTTGTGGAAGGTTTCGTCTAATATGTCACTTTTTGTGCCAAAATCTTGTCCCTGAGGTTTCTGATATGAAAATACAGTTAGGCTATTTATAACTTGTGACATCTCCCACAGTTATGCAAGCACACACACACACACACACACACTCACACACACACACACACACACATATTTTGCAATTTTGTCACCTCACCCACAATGCAAAAATCTAGCCGACAGAGGTTATAGTTTTTGAGCAGTTCCTTTTTTATGTTTTAAATAGAGTGCGGAAGAGAAAAACGGTTGTGGAGTCACACTCGCTGGCACAAAGACCTCGTAGTTGAAGTTTCATGCAAATGGATCCACATACGGAGCAGATATTAGCAAAAAAAGGACCATTTTAATTTATTTTATTTTTTATTTTATTTTATTTTTTTATATTTTTTTTTACCTGTGCCGTTACCATGCTGGGCATACAACACAGCGTATCTGTATTCCATTACATTCAGGACAGAGTTAGTCTGCAAGTGGAGCTCAACTTCTCAACCTGCACTGCAACTCTTTATTCTTTCTTGAACCATCGAGAACTGCTGCAATAACTCTGTCCTGTGGACGACCTGTAGGACGGCAAGAGCACCGTTTTTGGTTATAGAGAACCACCACCAACCCCCCTCTTTGGAGAACTATTTATCATGTTTGGGTCTATGAAGAACAGATCACTACTCCAAGAGGGGGAGAATCACCACAGGTGAGACAAATAAACATAGAAACAAACAACATTTACACAAAAACATAAACATTGGACGACAACATGTATTGAAAAACAGTGAATTTGGTTCAGGAAAACTGGAAACTACAACTGGTCACGTGGCCTCCTCCTGTCATAGTTATGGCAGCAAATGAGGAAGGAAAGAGGAATGCAACCAGGAGGGTGCTGGGGTGTGTGTGTGTGTGTGTGTGTGTGTGTGTGTGTGTGTGTAAGATGTCCACCGGTGCGTGTACAGGACTTATCCCCATTGGTTCTGGTGTATTAGGTTGGTATTATGTCGCGGCGCCTCCAAGCAGCCGAAAGGGCCCCGCAGGCCCCCCGAACTCCACAGCCCTGTGGACACCGTACGGCTGCAGGAAAGGCCCAGGTACCCTGCCCTGCGGCCACAGAAGACCCCCGGGCCCCCAGAGAAGCCAGAGGGCCGTGGAGCAACCCCCACGCCCAGTCCCAGGGAGCACGAGGAGACTTTTGAGAGAGATGAGCCAGTACATCTGGCCGAAATATGTCCAACAAGGCGAAAACTATCTGGAAGACATACAGTACATCTGCATAAGCTAGAAACACGGTTGAGGTGTCATTTAAACCGCTATGTAACAAGGATCTCGTAGTTTAAATTGTATCCAAATCCATCCAAATTCGGTGCAGATATTAGTGAAAAACCGAGAAACTTTGATCCGAAATATTAGGTTGGTCTTGGTTAATTTACAAGTCCCACGTCTCATTCAAAAATGAACAAGATGAGATTTAGAGTTAGACGCTTTATCACGTCATCATATTATTTACTATAAATGAACAGATTCCGATTGAGAATGTCCAGTTGGACCGTGTCCATTGGGCAGCGTGGAATTGGTCACTCTGTCATCTTTAGAAATGACCAAACTATCAATTTACGTGTACTGTATATTTATATAGCTTCTTACCTGGTAGATGTCAGTAGATCTGTTTCATTCATATTTTAAATCTGTGGTCCACATTACTTTGCCGGATTAATGAAGAAAATAATAAGTAAAAGTCCTTAAAATGTCGTCAGCGCGTCCCTCAAAAGCACTGAAATGTCTGACTCAGTGATGCCTTCAAAATCCAGAATGCCGTCGGAAAAATAAAAGCCGTGCAATGGTATTTACCCACAGAAATATCACGTTTGTCGTATTACGTGGAAATGGAACTTACTGAAAATATAATCCAACTAAAAAACTGAACTCAACTTTACAAAAGAAATACGTAAATTACACTACTATAGTAAATCGACATAAATACATCATAATGGACGTATATGACACAAAATCTACCTTCACAGAAACTCTGGATGTACTTCAATGCAATGAGGTAAGTTATAACAATGACAACATATAGTTTGAAATAAAGAAAAAAATATAATAAAACTTTTTTGGTAATAAACGTCATGTATAAATAAAACGTCATGTACACTTAACAAACTGTAATGAAAAGGCAGAAAGTGTTTGTGATCTTGACTCATTCCATAATAATTCTAATTACAAATTAATGTTAAAGTGACATAAATGTTATCTGCGTTACAATATAGACAAGTAATCTATTAAACGGAATTTTACAATTGTACATTACCAACATAAAAAGTACAAGAAAGTAGTAATTTCACAAAACATGTTTTTATATGTTTTTCAAATTTAATTTATTTACTGTTGTTGTTAAGTAAATTGTGATGCATTGCACAAAATTATCAAGAAACCTAATACCTAAAATTAATACGTTGGACCCCGTGTATTGCTGCCGGCAGCTAAATTTATTATTGTTATTATTAATATTATTGTAGGAAAGGTTTACTGCACTACTCCTCCCACCGTTTTCAAGCCACTTGATGTGAAATACATCAAAACAACCGTCTCAGAGACCGTGTCAGACACTCCACTTTTTGCGCCAAAATCTTGCCCAAATAGAATGTGGCAGAGGCTAATACCCTTTTTCCACTGCACCAAATACCCGGTAACACCCACTAACATCCGGCATTTGTCATTAGTGGGAAAGGTTACTCCCAGGTTTCATTCCCGGGACAAATGACTCTCTAATACTCACAGGTGTTTACCAGCACCAGTTCCGATCGGCTCCAATCGGCTGTGACGGAGACATGACACCCTGGCAGGGCTCGCTCACTTTCGTCCCTTTACCAGCGCGTTGGAAGTTCCGGACGGTGGCGCGTAAAAATAGACAGGAATCATCTGTGTATCATTCCATCCTTTCACATCCGATTTAGAACCCAAAATCCAAAATTAAACAAAATAAAATAAAATAATAATCCAAAGTCGAAATCAGAAGCTATTAACTTTTTTGCCCCGCACGCGGGACCATGAAATGTTTTGAGTGTGGGGACCGCTCCGAGAGCCCCCACGCCCCCCGCTGGGCTCCGAGCCACTCCAGCACCACCCCGAGCCTGTCTCCGAACTGGGGGAGCGTCTCCACGCCAAGGGCATTGGGCGCTGCCGGTGTGCAGGTGCAGGCATGGATACTCACTCTACGCTGCTTCTACCGTTTTTTTTCCGATTCAAGATTCAAGAGGTTTATTCGTCACATACATATACATACTTTCATACATATATGCAGTGAAATGTCAAATAAAAAGTCCCAAAGTTGATCTTTTAGGGACGTTTTTATATCGCGGTCGTAAGAGATCACTGCCGATGCTTTTTTTGGCGGACATTATGATGCGCCACCATCGCCTAATCACACTGGAAACAGGACCACGCCTCTTTTCCGGCACATTCGTGACATCGAACGTGACGCACCAAAAGGAAAGAAAGGCATATTCCACTACTGGCAATGGGGAAAAAGGCCTCAATTACCTATTTTAAGCGGGTTCGTCTGCGTTTAAAAACCCGGTATACCCGCTAATTTTGGTCTAAAAACGGTATGACCGCCAAGCCGGACGTCATGGAAACACACGCATTAGCCCCGCCCCGCCCCGCCGGTGGCTGCGGCAGAGTGGGAGCGTCGTCATGTGATGTCTTTGTGACGTCACAACTCTCCCCCTACAAAGCTCAGCGAAACCCAAACTGACAGCAGTTTGCGCCAGAGAAGTAGAAGGAACGTTCCCTACGCTGTGTATGTGTGTACGATACACACGCCTGTTCTCACACACACACACACACACACACACATACACACGCGCGTTTACGATTTCATCAGGAATTGTCTAGTGTATATACTATAACCCCAACCCAAAAAAATGAATTACATCTCTGGCGGACCTAGCGTGGTGAGCCCTTTCCCGCCAAGCTGCCTCGAAGCGACGCTGATTTGGTCCGACTTGGGGCAGGGAGCTTTCTCAATGGTTGTTCATTATACCGGCCACAAGTGTAAATAACAAGAGAATAATGATTTCGGGCGCACGCGGTATGGCGTTCCGCAACTGGCTCCCGGTCGGCTGAGGAGCCCGTGCGCCGACCCCCTCCGCAAGACAGGCAAACATTATGAAAGCTCCCTGCCCCGAGTCGGGGCGGCTGGGCGGCCGCGGGAAAGCGAGCCGTGCCGCGCCCCTCGCCCGCCGCAGCCTCCTCCAGTACTAATGTTGGGTGTCGCATGTGAACATAGTAGCTCCATCCCCGGTAGCTACAGGTAGGTAATTACATATTTGATTGCGTTCAACTGGGGTTTGCCTTCCGATTATTACGTTGGAGATGGATTTTACCGCTGACGTACCCAAGCTACTTCCTGTTGCCTTTGGAGATCCAAGGGAGACCTTCACCGTTGACTTTATAGAGTCAGCGTGAATCTTCTAGTGAAACTTCAGTCGCTCAGCAGTTCTACATTTTACTTCAGTTAAAATAACATTTTCTCAGCGCACTTCAAAGCGGAAGATGAACTCTAACTTGAAATCCTTGTCAAACAGAGTGTATCGAGCGTGCGACTGGTTAATATCATGTAAATACACAGTAGGCCTGTGTTATTGCTTCCCCTTAGTTTAGGCTTACTGGTTCAACAGTGTGAAAACGTCGTTTCTGCAATCCACTGGGATGGACGCAGAAAGGCAGGCTTGCACCGTAAAGTGAACGTGACTCCGGGATTGAAGAATTAAAGTTTGAGCTCACGTGCCGCAGTATCTGGTATCTTACTTCAATCCCTGTCGGTCTCCATAGCTTTCCCCTTCCACCGGAGAGAATGGCAGGAAAGAAAGACGCCCCGAGTCAGGTCAGGTTTACGTTACAGAGATGATCATTTTATCGTTTATTATGGCAGCGTCTGTCGTCCTCGTTGGGTTGCTGGGCGGGTTTGTGGCGCAAAACCATTGAGCTGAGCCACGCTGCGCACGGCTCCCTTGAGACTCATGTCAAGACGTTTGTTTTTGCAACGTAGATGGAAATAAAAAAGGAAGACCAATGGGAGGAGGCGTTATCGAAGCCAGGAGTCCTGGGTAGGTGGAAATAATATCACGAGGTAGCGGACGGAATGGCAGGCGAACCAATATTGATCGCGAGAAGGGAAACAAAACAGGACAGCAAAACGGCTTTTTTTCCCCACGCTCACATGCACGGTAAAGCGTATTTCACGTTGCGTCTGAAAACGCAGCCGACAGTCGGACCCCTCCTCCGAGTGGCCGTCGGGTGATCTGCGTCTGGGTTTCGCGTCACAAAATATGTCAGGGAAGATGGGAGGGGCTAATTTTTTCCAGTACAACAGCAAGGCTTGTAGTAGTTTGCTCAGCGGGATATTTCCCAATTCCCACGAATGAGAGTTTAAAACAGCCTTTATTTAGTGTTTGCAAAGTGCAAAAAAAAAAAATCAAAATTAATTTTAAAAATACACACCATTCATTTCAAAAGAGATTTATTGATAGTGAATAAGGTAACATCCAACGTTGACACCAGTAGCGTAATTATTTTACGCTGACTGACTCTTTAAGCCCAGTTCCAATAAAAAAAACTTGACCGGACCGCAACTTCCAGGACATTTAAAAGATCTTAACGCATCTTAACTTGCCGGAGCCACGAACGCACACAGAAACTCCGTACAGCGGTGCGCCGTGGCATTTTGCACGTGGAATCCGACTCTCCGTGATGCACTTCCGGTCTTTTCTTGTCGTCCGTCAGATTCGGTGTGAAGCGCGCAGTTCAGCAGTTGCCGCCAATTAAATGTAAAAAGATGCCTGCAAAATAATAATGATAATAATAATAACAATAATAATAATATAAAATCCTGGCCTTATTTTGAATGATAAATTCTTTGATCGTTTTGTTGTGAAATCATGTGCTTGTTTTCAATGACCACTCCTTAAAAAAATGTTACTTTTAACTTTTAACCATGTCATTCAGACGCATACAGCACATTCATATGCATGTATATGTAAAGTACCTATCTACAAATTATATGTAAATGAAACAAACAAAATTTTCAATTCCTGTTTTTTTAATAAAAATAATAGTAAGTGTATTGGTAACAGCGGTGAACTCTTTCATAGTAATAGACGTCTACCAGCGGTGGTGTGGACCATGCAGGGCAGTGAAAAGAATGTTCCAAGAAATTACAAAAGCACACGGAGAGGAGGTCCTTAGATTCGAAGTGGTAAGTGCAGAAACGGCCGAGATCAATATTAACATTCGTTTTCTTAGTGAAGAAAACCAACCAAGTAGGGAAGGAGTGAACCGGCACCTACAAAGCACGAGTTCAGTCAGCGGCTATAAAGAGATAACGGGACTGGGAGTGTGTACATCTGCAGGACTCATCGAGGGCCGTGCAAAAGTCGAAGTTAACCACGGTGAATTTTACAGGGTGTATATGGCCATTTCTCATACTGGGGACATTGTTTTTTTTTCCCTCCCAAAAGCACATAAAAGTATCATCACATCATAAAAGTAAATACGCACTGCGCCTTTAAATGCACACAAATGAGCTTTTGTCGACTTGCACGGGATCCCGCGCGGTCATTTTCCTTATCAAATACCTCGGAATGAGAAATAAGACGTTGTCAAATGTTTCAGGCCGAAGCAGACTCGTTACAAATACTGTCTTCCTTGAGAGGGAATTGCCACCCGGTTTTTTTATTCTACACTGTAAGTAAAAACCCTCTCCACTCTCTCTGGCTCTCTCTCACAATTGAAGTGCTCGGATGAATTTGCTTGTTCAAAGTCACGTTGAACGAAGGTGTAAAGAAAATGTGAGCAAAGCCGCGCTGACAACTGTTGTACAAAGCAAGTTGGACGCGATATTTGTAGGGTTTTGAATGACATTTTCAAATACACACACGCATTCATGTATAGTACTGTATATACAGTATAGAGTAATTACTGTATATACACGTACACACACTAGTATATCCTCTTCAGACTGGTAAACTGGTGTCTGTCGTGAGGGGAGCGAACGCACCCGTTCTCAGACAAACGGTGTTCAACCTCATCGAACAAGAGCAGAAGAAGAAAGAGCTCGGAGAGGAATTTCTACTGGAGGTAAAGCCCTTTCTGCTTTTTTCTTTATTTTCTTTGCTCCTCTGGGCACGATTTGAAAACGGCAGCGGAAGGAGAGACCCGTCTCGAACACCGAGCCGCCGCCTCGTCCACGTTTTAGATGTTTGCGGGATTGAAAGGCAGGTTTTGTCCTTTTTTGAAATACACTGAGAAACAATAGATCCGATGGGCAACAAGCCAAATCCATACTTTTGATCGGTTGATTGATTGTTACAGAATTTAGTTTATTACAGAGGCTGAGATGGAAATGGCCGAGAAAAGAGCAAGAGCTACCTGGATAACATGTATAAGTCACGTACAATGGAAAATGAACAATGCTTATCATTTGGAATTTTCAAATACAAATAAAGTCACTCTCGGTCCATGTCTATAAATGCATGCACTTCTTTCTTAATAGTATTTCGTCATGACCGTAATTTTTTTTCGCGGGCAAAAAAAACAAAAAAACAAAACAAAAAAAAAAACTTCAAACCCGTTGGGGAAAGTCTGCATTTCAGTTTGTCAAACCGTTCACACCTTTCCACAAGATCTGTGAAATTTCCCTGGCGGACTTTGAGAACGCTGCAGAGAACCCGCCTGGTGAAACCCAACCCAACTCGGACGGTGTGTGTGTGTGTGTGTGTGTGTGTGTGTGTTTACATTCACCTTGTCAAAGAGTATTTAGGCTAACGTGGATGAAAAAAAAGGATCTTTTGTTTTTTTATTGTGTGGTTTAAGACTCAGAAAACGGAGAGGGCGAGGACGCCATCAAGCCCGAAACAGACTCGGTGCAAGAAAGTCCCGAAAAAGTAAGCGATTTATGCCGAGCGTGCGTTTTCTTCTCCTTTCGCCAACGCGTATATATTTCACATTTCGCCTGTATATTTATGCATACATTTTCCACAGGATTTGGACGAAGGGGCGGACTTGAACGCAGAGTCTAATATCGATGCCGAAGGGAAAAGCGACGCGGTAGGTCTATATTTTCGTAATACTTTGTCATACAACCACAGCAATCCATCGCAAATGAAATGGATCACGGAGTCGTGCGTTTCTGATCAACGCGTAAACATGACTTCGCAAGAGTTCTGACAGACAACTCTTAGATTAACCTTAAAACGATCATTTATTCTGCATCATTTGAAGGGCAGGGGGAATTGGCTGCTTCAATAGGCCAGCCCATGGGGGCGTGGCGCCGTCGAGTTGTCTGACAGAACTAGCGCCGCAGGCTACGCACTGCTTATACAAACCACAGATTTTAATTGACAGTACAGGACGTGCCGCGATGCCGCTGATGATACGTCGTTCACGTTTCAACATTTTATTTCCAATAGTCTGAGGAAGCCAGTGAAGCCGCCGCTGCTGACCAAGTTGGGGTCGAAGAGTCCAAAGCAGAGCTGGAATCCTAAATCCGGCTCCACAGTTCTCTCCAAATGGGGCTTAACACCTTTTATTACAACCTTGTCTCTGAAGATCTTCCAAGTATTAAATAGTGTTTACCAGTAGAGAAGAGTAGTGATCAGGTTTTTTTTTTTTTTTTTTTAATCATAAAAAAACACAACATAGAAATACTCAGTGAAATATTATTTTAAAAATAAAAATGTTTTTACAAAAGATACAAATGGAAAAAAAAAACAACTTTAAAGACATAGTGGATAAACCAGTGATTTACATAGCGTCTAATCTATAGTGCTGGAAAGTTGGCGAACCCTTAAGAATTTTCTCAATTTCTGCACTCATTTGACCTAAAATGGAACCAGATTTTTGTAGAAGTCCTACAAATACATTCAGGACACAATGAACTTAAAAAAAAACCACACACTTTTTCAATTTCATTTATTTGAGTCAAATCATCCAACATGAGTTATGTGAGATGAATCTCCGGGATTAGCAGTTCACTTAAAGGGATAATTAGAGTCACATGTTTTCGATAAATAGGACTAACAGGAGTGAGTTTTGGTGTCCCTGCCCTCTTAAAAAAAAAACAAAAAAAACTGGGTCTTCACCATCAACGCCTGTTTTTTTTGGTGAAAACACGCCTTTTCTCAAATGAGGTTTGAGGACTTATAAAAAATAAAAATAAAAAGTTGTTTCTCATCAAGCTGGAAAAAGGTTTTAAAACAATTTCTAAAGAGTTGGTATCCACCAATCCACTTGTCAAGCAGATAGTGAACAAACGGAGAAAATTCAACACCGTACTTATTCTCTCCAGGTGTGGCTGTCCGACAAAAATTGCCCAAAGAGCCAAGGATAATATTCCGGGAAGTCATAAAGAACCCCAGCGCTCATGTCTCAAGCAGTGTTTCTCAAATGAGGATACCCGTACCCCTAGTGGTACCTTGTGGTAGTGCATGGGGTACTCCATGTTATATATAATACATCAAAACACACACACTACATAATTTGTTAATCTTTTTTTCTCCCAGTGCCAGTGAAGGTGGTACTCAGCTGAAAAAATAGTATCTTATAGGGGCTTGCGTTGGATAATATCAGTATTCATTAGGCCACCGTCAGGAAAACACAAGAACCATAATAGGAAGTAGCCACTGCTCTCCAAGAAGGACATCGCCGCCTGTCTTAAGGTTTGCTGAAGACCACAGCCAAAAGGCCGTTGCAAGTCTTTTCTGCCGAAGGATGAGTCGAAAAACTAGAACTTTTTGGCTTGAATGGAAAACTTGATGCCTGCACTCTGGATTGTAGCAGGAGAGTCTTCAGGGGAACGTGAGGCTGTCCCTGAACCGAAGCTCAATAGAAGGTGGGTTTTGCAGCAGGACGACCGTGAAACACACAAGTCAGTCTACGGAAGAATGCATGCGACGGCTGAGTCGAAAATCCAGTGTCCTTAATCCAATAGCAATGTTATGGCAGGTGCTGAAGCGAGGAGTGCATGCGAGAAAGCCTGCCAATATCACCGAGTTGAAGCCGTTCTGAAAGGAAAAAAAGAAGGGACAAAGCGTCTCCAAGCCCATGCGGGCGACTGACCAACACTTACCGGAAATGTTTGAAGTCATTCATGCTCAAGGGGCTCCCAGAGAATCATTTTGGTCAATAAATATTTGCGTTTCATATAACTGGGTTCTCTTTAGCCAAGCCAGCTAAAAGTCAGTATGATAAACAATCCTACTGATGGTTAGTACCTTGAGATTAAACCATGTGTGACGTCAAAATGATTAAAACCGAACTGATTTTCCTTCACAACAGTTTAGGTTAGTGTCGTGAATTACCAAATATCTATTAGGTTAGTTGAGCGTTCCGGGGAGATTGCTGACACCACCTCATGTCATGTCCTAATTCACATATAACTTGTTTCTGCGGGGAGGGAAGGTGATCTAGCTTTGCTTGCACACTAGGGACCCTAAATTAGGCAATAGTTACGCTTGAATCATTGTGCTTTGCTTTCAACACGAATTATTTTAAGCCCACCACCCACCTAAACAGATGTTGTACAGCATTAACATCACATTTAAATATGCAACACCATGGGAGTTGACCCAAGATTGTGTGAGGCTTGCATCAGGTTTATAGTGCATGGTTTTTTTAGAAAATGTACAGATTCCACCTGCCATCCACTCAAATACAAGTTAAGCCAAATAAACCTCGCGCAGGCTAAAGATTCCATGTTTCTGTAATACAATTTTATTGAAATATCCTAAAAACAAAATAAAATAAATAAAACAACAAAAAAAAACACAACACGCACACAGAACTCTAGCTGTTGGCCTTGTTTCCGAGGGCGGGCGTGGTCCTGACAGTTTTCTTGAGGGATCGGCCGATCGACTTGGTCCGTGGGGATGTCACGCTGTCCCTGATGTTGGCGAGGAGACCTCGCTTGGGCTTGGCCTCCACAGAGGGCTTCTGGGACAGCTTGGCCAGTTCCTCCTTCAGGGAAGCGATCTCCTTGTCCTTGCCCGTGTTCACCCTTGTGAGCTCATTTAGAGATTGTGTCTTGAACGGAAATAGGAAGAGCTATAATTCAAAGTATAATTGTTCCTGACTGTAGTTTATGCTATCTCAGCAGCCCAAATAACTGACGGCTCAATGTCCAGGAAGTGACAAGTTCAGCCTGGGTGTAACGCGCGCACACAGAGCATCAGCGGAAAGAGATTTCATACAATATCAACACCTATTCTTCTTGGTGAATGCGTTTGATGAGAAAACAATGGAAAACACAAAACAAACCACCAAAGTCATGGTGCCAACTGTTCTATCTGCAAGGTTTCCCCATAGTTGCCAAACCATGGCCGAACAGCGTTTATCGGCAGCATAAGTAAAGCTCGTCTCAAGCGGCCCAAGTCTCCAGAGCCTAGTTTAAGCGGGCCAGTCGTGTAAAGACAAGGGTGCGATTGTATTAGATGTAAAAATTCGACTTTCGTCACCTGGTCCTCGCCTTTCCTCTGCATGGCCTCCACTTCAGCTGACTTGTCCAGGAAGTTGTCTCTGACCAGCTGCAGGGTTGAATTCTGTTCCATCAGCCTTTTTTCAAGGGACACTATAAGCTGGAATACAAATTAATAGCAATGAGTCTCTGGTCGAACATTTAAGTTGGCAAAGGAAAAAAAATGTTGTGTTTGTTTAAAGAAATAATAGTTCTCTGTACCTCTTGTTTGTGCTCGCACGTTCTCTCCACAGCACATTTCTCCATGTAGAGCCGTTTGCATTTTAAATCATCTGCATGAACAGAATGTGCCCATTCCATTGCTTTTGGTGTGAACTCTTGGATTTTGTTGAACCACAGCATTATATACACTACCTGGCCAAAAGTACGTTGACTGGACACCCTTTCTTATTAGTGGTAATGGACATTTTAGCCACAAAGGCCGGACCAAATGACCTGCCAATTTGCAGCAGACCATACAACCTCAGCGTGGGACCGGCGAGTGTTTAAGCATGTCACGCATTCAATTTGTACCTTGCACGCAACATTGAGTTCTTCTGGGTCAACATCAGGACAAGAACTTTTTTCTAGAGCCTAGTGAAACTGTTTTCCACGGCTGTGTAGCCGCACAGAAGCCTTGAGTTAAAAGTGTGCAATGCCAAGAGGCAGTGGTGTGAAGCTCGTGCCATTGGACTCTGGACCAGTGAAAGTGTAGTCTGGTCCCCTGGTGGGCCACCATTTGCCCAAATGAATAGTGTCAACTGGTAAGTTTGGTGCGGGAGGAATAAAAGGTCTTTGGCAGTTTTTCATGGTTCAAGCTAGGCTGCAGCGAATATAATTCCCAATGCTACTACAGCACAAGATGACAGTCTAGGAGGATTCTACGCTTCTGATTCGGTGGCAGCAGTTTGTGGAAGGCCCTTTCCTCTGTCCACGTGATAACTCCACTCTGCTTAAACAGAGATCTCCACAAATATAATTTGGAAGAACTTGACTGGCCTGCACGAAGCCTTGACCGCCACCCCACTGAACACCTGTGGGATGGATGGGAACGTCAGCTCTGAACCAGGCCCAATTGACAAACGTCAGCGCTCCACCTCGGAAATACTCCTGCCAATGAACGGACGTAAATCAATGTTCCGACATCTAAGGAAACGCCTTCCCAGAAGAGTGATCGTCGTGGTGGCAAAGGGGTGAAGACAATCTCGCTTGTTGAACAAGCTGTTCAATAAGCAGGGGTACACAGTTTTGGCCATGTAGTGTAGCTTCATAACAGCATGAGGGGTGTCTGGTTCTCTGACCTGCTGCTACAGTCTCCTTGAAAGGCACGAGGCTGGCCTCAGTCTGCGTAGACCGGTCCGCCGTTGGAGTCCTGCGCATTCCAGCCCTGGAGCCGGACACCAGCGTCTCCAAATCGGACAGCTTGCGTCTCAGCGCCTGCACGGTCGGCGGTAGGAGGTTTGACCTTCACTTTACTTACTTGGAAACCAAAGAGCAGAGGAGGAGACTACCGCTAAACAAACCTCAACTTTCTCCTCCTCGGCAATGAACTCCTTTACGGGAACGTAGTTGTCTTCCACGTGGTTCATAGCACACTGATAGGCGTGCTCCTTAATGGCATCCTTGTACATCTCAAATGTGTCCTCCAACTTCTCCTCGTAGCCCTCTTTCAGCTCAGCCATCTGTCGACTTATAACATCGAACACAAAAGTCTAAATCAGCTCAGGATTATCAAACGCTATTGGGAGCCACAAAGGAGCAGCGGTTCGGCCATCTGCCGATTTAAGGGGTGTGGCCTTTCATGGTTATGGTTCCAATTCACGCAGCAACATTTTGATTCTTGAGAAGGTGTTTGAACAACGGGCCATTACCTGAGCAGCTCCTCACTTTCCATGAGCTGCTCCAACATGGCGTTGCCCATTTCCTTGCGAATCTCGATTTCCTGCACCAGGTTTTTTCTCCTCTCAGCCAGTAGCTTTGTTCGGAGGGTCTCGATCACATTCAAAAGCTCCTGGGAAAGATAAATACTGAGAAAAAAATTCGATACGAAGCAGATTTCGTCACTGAAAAAGCAAGACAAATATTAAACAACGTAACCATAAGGGAAGTAAAGCATCATTTTCATAGTACTACAGTCTATAGCAGGTGAGAATTTCAATATCGATGCAATTTCATTTATTTGCACTAAGTTTGTGACATTTATGAAAAGTTGTACTAGACTACCTCGTACGTTGTAATACATGCACACTCCAACCTCCTCTATTGCCACCTTCCCTCTGTAGGTGCTGACTATAACATACTCCAAGAGTATGTTTTCCGCATGATTTCCAAGCGACAGAACCAGGATCAATAGTATTGATCCGGCTTTTCAGCATAGTCAAAGCTCGTCCCATGGACACATCTAAATGACGCCCAGCAGTGCATCGTGTGCCGCGGAGGGAAGTCGTACTTGCTGGGGTAAGATCGACACGTCCGCATCATCCTCTTCATCCAGCAGCTCGTCATCGGAAAGGTAGTCCTCGGGTGCCTGGCTGTCCAGCACCCCGTTCCGCAACAGCGGCCTGCCGTCGCGGCCCAACAGGCGAGGAGCCAGAGACTCCAGGGACTTGGCTGGAATCACCTGGATCACCTAGAGACAGCCTTTAATTACTTTAAAGAACAAACAAAACACACCACTTAAGTGTTTTTCAACCACTGTGCAAACTGTTGCACCGCGAGAATTTGCCCGGGGCGCTGAGAAAAATAATTTTAATAACAAAAACTAATAACAGCCCTGTTTCAGTCAGACCAACCTGTTTGGCCACGGCGGAGAACTTCATGACGTGGAGCGTCTCGTCATAGCTGGAGGCACACTGGTTGATGTTCACGATCATGGAAGCCTTCCCCTTCCCGCAGAACACCGCCTGGAAGAGCTTGGTCAGTTTGCTCTCTCTGAAAGGAATGTAGGCCTTTGCCCTGCGGAAAAGAAAAACCATATCTCCCAACGGCCACTCAGATGTTGAGATCACACCTCAGATCTTGGACTACACATTCATTGGCACAGTACCCTCATGCAAAATCTGTAACACCGCCAAGTATTGATCACCGAAGCAGTACTTTATGCAAAGTTTGCGAACACCTATTCTGGCATGTGTCTGCCAACCGTACCTGTCCGTTTGGCTGTTTCGGAGGGCAGTGATGCATTTTCCCAAAATGAGCAGGGAGTTGTTGATGTTGCCGGCCTCCTTAAGCCGCAATCCAAATGTCTTGGTTTTATTGCATCGTTCCGAGCCCGCCAGGTCGCACAGAGAGAACCTGGGAAACCCCACGTCAACATCGTTGAATCTCTCGTAGCCGAAGTTAGTTTTGCATCCGAGGTTACTCACTCTGAGATCCTCTGCACTGTAGAATCGTCGATCTTCAGCAACTTCATGGTGAAGATGCTGTGGCTGTGGTGAGAGCAAATTCCCCTCAGACACAAAAGCGCCGCAGACCAACCGCCATTTAAATGCGTCTCTGGCAAATTAATTACTGCGCAAAATGAGATAATTGCCTTCTGCTTGAAGAGTGATTCATCTTGGTGGACGCGGCACTGCGGTTTTTATTTCCAAACCGGAGAAGTTTGCAGGCTTCCTCCAGGTTTTCGATGTTGATCCACTTAAGTTCTGAAAAAATGGGAAGGAAATTGTTATTTGAAGCGATTAAACAGATATTGAAGTATGTGACTGGACGTTTAGATTTGTTTGATGGGTGATTTCAAAGTCGCACTGATACGTTTAACATAGTATATATTTTAACACAGGTTAGGGCTGGGTTAGGGTTTTTGTTTCAGTGGTCGCTACATTCACTTTCGCTCCCCATCATTGACGCCGATAGTAGTAGTGTTGGTTAGAAGCAGCATTCATTCACCCGTGGTTGCCATGGCCGTAACATTCCAATGTGACATACAAGTTCTAAATGCAATACGAGCAAGACACGGAACATTAACTACGTCCTTCAATAACCTATGAAAGGACCCTCCTTCAACTCGTGCTTCAGAAGGGATAAGACCATCCCCGGGGCTCAATTGGATTCCACACCTCTCACGTAGGTGTCGCCAGTGCCGTCCACGCACATGCGCAGGGCGGTGCGTTTCTTGGACTTGGAGCACGACAGCGGCTGCAGCAGGTCGTAAACGCTCTCGTTGTAGATCTCGAAGAACGCCACCCACAAGGAAAACTGGCTGCGCTCCCGCTCGGCCGGCTCACTCGCCCTCTCGGCTAGAGGAGAGATGAGCGGGAAAGAGCAGAAGGCGTCGATGAGACTCTCAGGTTGTGCTTTTATCTGGACGGTCAAATGTCAGTTGAGTCAACGTCAGGCTGGATGAATCTTAGGCATTCTGCCTGGGCGACATCATAGTTCACCATTTTGTATGAGGTGAGAAATTGGCCCACTCTTCAGTGGTATCTCAGCATGCGTGGGATATTGTTACATTCTGCTTTTTAGTTTAAAAAAAATAAATATATATATATATATATATATATATATATATATATATATATATATATATATATATATATAGAAATTGGTTTAATCCGAAAGTTTTCGTCAAAGGGAAAAACTAGTCTAGCTGAAACTAGGTTACCTACTATGGATCTGATCCCCTTTCCTGATGGCACTCCACTTCGACATTTGACCTGTTCACCAGACGCGATGTCCTCCTTCCTCAAGTTTTTCCCTTCTTTTAATGTTATTGTTCCACAATCACCACCGGCCCACAAGACTAGGAATCTGATTGATCTGATCTTCACCGGATCCTGCCCTACCTCCAACTTTAAGCCTAACCTAACCTCTAACCCTAACCCTGCATTGGACCACCCTATTGTCCCCCCCATCACAGCCTCCCTCACCCGTTCAGCATCCACCACCTCCGGCCGGCGCAACCCAAGAACTGACGTACCGGTCTCTCTTCTGCTGTCATTTCCTTCCTTCAGCCGAGCAGTTCTTTACCCGTCCATGGATGAAGCCTCTTCCCGCCGCTCTGCCCTCCCTTCCAGACCGCCCACTCACCGCCAGACCTGCTCAGTCCTCTCCACAAGCTCATAGAACATAGCTGAGGGCAGCTGAGAGGAAATGGGGGGGCAATCCAGGTGCCCTAACAGCCTCTGTCTACCACCTGCTCCTCCTCCAACCTCACCTCTGCAGCGTCTGCCCTTCTTCACGACACTTGTTACTTTCTGGTCTTAGGCTCTGTTCCCACGGCCCTTAAAGACAGCCAGAGTGGCCAAAGCTCGCCTTAAGAACCCCCCTGATGGAACCTCTCCACACCGCCAGGGCTTCATCCCCTCTTGTCTGTCCTTAGTCTACTTGACTTCTCTGCTGCCTTTGACACAGTTGACGACCAAATCATCCCCTCCGCCCTCTGAGCTTGGAGTTGTGGGATCTGCGCACTCCTGCACCGTACTTGGCCGATCGCTCATACCAAGCCTCCTGGAGAGGATCCCTGCCCAGACCTTAAACTCTAAATGCAGGTGTCCCTCAGGGCTTCGTCCTGGGGGCTCTGCTCTTCCCCCTGGCGGTGTGATCTCCACCCATGGCTTCTTCACTGCTATGGAAGTGACACCACCCCCCCCGGAGCTACTCCCTCCCCAGGAAAACTGCCCTTATACAGACCTCCCCATTACTATTGAGAACACTATATCACTACCCCAACAACTTTGGGGTGATTCCGGACAACCAGCTGTCCTGCTCTGCCCAAAATCCAATCATAAAATGAGTCGAAATTTGTAAATTCATGCATTTACCTTTCTTAAGATTTAGTGGCTAGTACTTATTATTCAGTGAGAGAGAGAAACCAATAAAGCCTTTGTGTCATCTGAGCTTCCAAAACGTACGACGCAAAATAAGAACTTTGAGTACTAAAAGAATGGATGCAGTTGCACTGTGCCATTTCAATACCAGACCGATGCTGCAATCCCAAACGGCATATGAGCAGTGTTTGGTATTGTATTAGTATCATTAGTAGTATTGAAAGGACTATGTATTATGGATACCTGTGTCTTTGTAGGGCAGGGAGGAGAGCCTAATGGCAGAGGAGGACGGGGAATCTGAACAACTGCCGCTTACCCTGAGCACTTCCCCATCCTAACGTGGGGACAACAACAGAATATCGACAGTTTATTAAAAAGCAGAGTTAAATAAGTATACATTAAAGGCTCAAAAGCCAAGTTGTGTCAAATGTTGATCGATTTGTATGGCATTTAACAGGACAGGGATGCAAAGTTAGGTCGTCTCGCCTCTCTTATTGAGGCAAAAATGGCAGCCTTGGTGCTCCTCTCCTGTTTGACTTGGTCGAAGCCCAACTGCTGGACGTCATTCCCGAGGTACGGTTTCAGGTCCATGCCCCCGTACTGACGGCCTCCAATGTGCTTGAAGACGTCCTCCAGCACTCGTGACAATATTCCTGGGTCTTTTGAAGTCCCTAAAAAGAAATAAGAAAAAAAAACAAAACAAAAAACACACACCTATTGAACCTGAATATCTCCATCTCGTCCAACTGCTTGAGCTCCAAGCGACGTTTAGGGAACCCGCTTAGCTCAGGCTGCCAGTTGCCTCGTATGCAAGAGACGCTGGCGTGGGTAATCATCTTTATGATAAAGATCACCATCAACTTTACATAAGAAAAACATAATGACATTTAGAACCTCATCAATCTCGGCAAAGTACAGTTTTAAATTGCACCCTTACCTTGGATCGTGAACGTTTTTCCGGCATTGGTCACCCCGTAGCTGAATATCAAGGCGTTCTTGCCATCCAGATAATCAGACACTTGGCTCTTGACGGTACCCTCATACAGCTCGGTCTGGGTCATCTCGGGTCCAAAAATCTTAAAAAAAAAAAAAAGGACCAAAATGGCTTTGCAGTCTCAAACATGCATTCATGAAAATCTTGGATAGGTGTATTTTGTCCCCACTTCATTCAAATCTTTTGGGGAATTTTGAACTAAATCAAAAAGTTGGCTACGGAAGAAAAGATCATATCTCGAGAAGAGATCCTTAAAAAAATAAAATAAAAAATAAAATTAAAAAAAAAGCAATCTCACGCCGAGCTCAGTCGCGCGTTCAGAAACCAAACGATCTTATAAAACCGCTTCGGCTGCATATCAGAGAAAGCTTTTAGGGTCTGGGTAAGCTCTGTGACCTGGGAGAAGGAGAATTTGTGGAGCGGTACGCCGATGCCCCTCTCACTGCTCTTCATGGTGGCAGAGCCCTTGGGTGCGCGCAGCGTCACTGACTGGCCGTTGTCAATCACTACGCAGCCCTGGGGAGAGGAGGCGGCAACCGGAAGCATCAAATACACCATTTGTTGCTATTATTATTATTATTATAATAATCTAGCAAGTGTGTGTTATTGAGACCATTTAAGAAAATAGGGTTTGCCAGTATGTAGTATCTGGTGAATATCATAGCAGGAGTTCAATGGCGTGAGAACATTTTTTTTTGCCTGCTACTTTAAAGGCGGTTTGGAGGTAGAAAATACAAAGAGGTCACCTGCACAGTACCTGATCCTCATTGTCGGAGAGCTCCTCCTTGGAGAAGGGCCGAACCCTCAGGTAAACACTGAGCGCATGCAGCTGCGGCACCGCCCGGCTTGGAGAGTCACTCTGCAAGGACCGGGACACACAGCTACAGCGTGCAAAATCTCATTTTAAGATGGGTGGATACTTTCATTCATCCTCTAAGGGAAATGGCAGGGGACTCAAATTGTCAATAATACCAACAACAACAACAACAACAAAGAAAGAAGTGACAATACAATAAACCGAAGTTAAGTTAACTTGAAGATGGAACAGCTTTCAAAATATACACAAACTAAATAAACTGTAAAATAAAAGAAAGATATGGCAATACACAATAATCCCGTTGATAAATGAATGTAAAACCTAAAAAACCCACAATATAAATGGCCTTACAAAAAATTGAAAGTGTCTATGTATATAAACCTAGAAGTATAAATTTACAATAAAGTAAACCTAAAAATAAAGGAGATAGAGATGAACAGTAAAGGTCTGGTAATGAACAATAACCCTAATGATGATCATTGAATATTAACATAAAAAATACAATAAACATACCAAAAATTGCCAATGTATAGAACATCTAGGAGTTAACTAGAAAGTAGAGAAACTCACAAATAAATAATTAACAGCAAACCAGAAAGATGAGCAGTGATCAATAAGTATTTGGCAATATACACTGACCTAATGATGAACAATGCGCCTGGGAATTAACTGTAAACAATACATTCTAGCCAGAGGCCCGGCACACCGTACCTGCATGGGGAGAACGGAGGCGCTGGGAGGCTGGTCACCGCGTGTGGGCTCTCCAGAGACCAAGTCACCCAGTGCGCTCATCTCCACCTGATGAAGCGACAGAAAGTGACCAGCAATGTGATGTAGATAGAAAAGTGATGTAGGCCGCTCGGATGTGGTGTCAGGTCTATAATTAAAAATAAAAATAAAAAAAAAAGACTGGCTGCACTGGCTCCCGCTCAGGAACTCTGAGCGGTCGAGGCGTTTAATTGAAGGCAGGTGAGGAAAGCTCCGACCGTGCAAGGGGAGGAGCCAATTACAGCTGGATCAAGGGGAGGAGCCAATTACAATTTGCAAGGAGCCAATTGCAGCCGGATCAAAGGGGGGAGGAGCCAATTACAGCGGCGGATGCTCAGGTTCATTGCCTTTGTGTTTTTTCCACGTTGTTTCATGCTTTATCTTTAGGTTTATTGTACATTACCATTCTTTCCTCGTCTCAGGTTCACCGCAAGCTTTATCTCACTAGTTATTGTATACGAGCACATTTCTCAAGTTATATTTTGTAGTTTATTAGTCTATCTGTCCTTGAGCAAGACACTTAACCCCTGATTGCTCCTGATGGCTCCGTCCATCGGTGTTTTAATAATTCTCAGTCGCTTTGGACAAAAGCGTCTGATAACTGTAAAATGTAATATGTAAATGTAATTAGGTTTAGTACATTAAAGTATATCTTTTGTGTAGTCAACCATTAGGTTTTGTTGTATATTTCCACCCGTTTCCATACACAAGTTGCGTCGCTGCATCGGGTGATATGATACAACTTATTGTGGTGAATAAACCGTTTTAAATTCAGATTTGCGTCAGTGTCCAAGCGTTGGACTGTGCAGGTGGAAAACACCCCCAACTTCCAACTCGTTTGGCGCCCCCGCGTGGAAAGACTGACACTAACAATGACAATGTACAGGGGAAGGGTTGACCGTATGGACCAAGACGTTCAGCTAGGATTAATACAAGGAATGGGGGATCCTAATAACTGTAGTTTATTTTACCATTTAAGGAAAGCCTCTAACTGGTGGGAGGACACTTACCCCATAACATTTAATTAACCGACTATTCTTCTCACTAGTACCAGCTTGGCATCGGCAAATTGAACATTTACATTTAGCAGACGCTTTTATCCAAAGCGACTGACAAGAGAGAATAACATTCAAGCTACATTGCGACAGAGATTAGTGTAACAACAAAA
This sequence comes from Zeus faber, assembly GCF_960531495.2. Classification (NCBI taxonomy): domain Eukaryota; kingdom Metazoa; phylum Chordata; class Actinopteri; order Zeiformes; family Zeidae; genus Zeus; species Zeus faber. Next base: position 8,644,289 of record NC_137206.1, on the reverse strand, counting down.
TTAGTGTAACAGCCCCTGTGCAGTGATATACAATTGGGGTTAATTGTGCAGCGACCATTTTATAAAATTGCTTGATTCTACAATCATCTCTCCATTCAAGAGTTATGCCAAATGCTTCTTTATAAGTTCAATACAAATGATGTGAGTTTCCATCAGTTGGGTTCAGAGAAATTAGCAGTCTACACTCAAGTTTGTCATGTTAATAAATGGTTCTTGCGTTTTTACACCATTATAGGACTCTGCGATAGCGGCATGAAGCGGAAAAAAACTGGGAGTTAATGGTTGCATTTATTTGTATGACAACTAATAAACTAATATCCCGATCGTGACCCCCCCGGGACCCCACCAATAAAAATCACCAACAGAATTTTCAGTTTCTCAGTTTTGTTTTTTTAATTCCATTGGCCTGCTTTATGCGTCGGCAATGGTGACTTCCACCTCCACACCGGGCTCAATGCTGATGGAGGTGATCTGCTTGACGATCTCAGACGGGCTGTGCAGGTCAATCAGACGCTTGTGGATCCTCATCTGGAAGCGATCCCAGGTCTTGGAGCCCTCACCACAGGGGGTCTTCCTGGTCGTGATGCGCAGAGTCTGGCGGGTAGACGGTTAAGGGGAGGTGGGGGTTAAACTCCGGACGGGCCCGGCGACTCCATTTTAAACACATTAAAATGTTCTTGGGGCGGCGCTGTTAGCCGCCGATAGGAAAGTTGGCGGTTTCCATGTTACCTTGGTTGGCATGCGGACCGGCCCCTTCACTTTCAGGTTCTTCTCCTTGGCGCCACGGATCAGGTCGGCGCACACTGGGTTGATTAGGGAGGAAAACAACAACGGGGTCAATCAACCGTATCGACTGGTCGCATGAGTCGGGGCACTTCTTGAGAACCAATGGCTCAGAATAGCGTATAAGAGTCGTCAGAGCTTGTCGGGTGTTGAATTTTCTCCTCATAGCACGGCTTGGTATATTGTAAGTTGGTCGAGGGAACCAGCCGCGCAGCATCCAGACAGCTCACCTTTCTCCAGCGACTTGACGTTGCGGCTGGTGAGAGTGATGCGAATGCGGTGAATGGCCACCTCCGTTTCCACGGGCGCCTTGCCGGTATCCTTGAAAGCCTGATTTGAGAGGGGGAGGTAAAACGGTTCATGAAATACAAGGCGAGGACAGTCTCTTGGGATCATGTCAAATGCTGTCACCATGCCTGACTCCCACAACAGCCCACTAGCACATGTCACATAACTGGTCCCATCATGCGGCGCAAGAACAGCGGCCAGCTAACGCTGCCGAGGCAATAATGGTAGATGATGTCTTTCACAGGGAGCCCCTGACAACCACCGTGGGGCTTCTAGTCCACGAAAGCCCGCTGGCGTTCGAGGCAGGGCAGTGCATGGCGCCGTCCTTTCTTTACACCGGAAAACAAAAGCTTTAATCGGCCGCACACAACGGAAGCGTTGAGCGTTTTCGCGCTAAAAAAAAAACCCCCACACACACAAAACGAAGCGTCACAAAGTGTGTCCGAGTAGACCACAATATATGAAAAACAGTTGCACTGCGAGAACGAATAAATATCCCTGCGGCGCCGCTGTGGCAGCCAGACCAGCGGAGTGGGCTTTAAAAACCACTTCGCTCACTTCCGCCGCACACGTGCAACGTAGCGAGGCGACCTGGCCGAGGGCAGCGTCCCCGCTCGTGCTTCAGATTGAAAAGCGCTGAGCACGAGGGGGGGGCGTCGATATGTTTGGGACAACTCACCATCGTTACTATTCCTGACCGACTTATTCGGAAGATTTGCTTCTAAGCGAACAGCGGTGAGTCAGGAAACAACACGACCAGCTCTCGGCGAAAAGGGCGACGGGGAGGCCTGGCTCCGCATTTATACCCCGCATCCGGGTTAGTTTCCTTCTTCTTCGGCATGTTAGGAGTAGCTACCGCGACCCGAGTAGATAGCGGCCTCTAGCGTTCGAACGCTATTAAATAAACAAATACATGTATTTAAATAATAATGTAATATAAATCATATAAAATAACAAATAAATAACTTAAAATAACATTTAGCATCACTAACATTTAAATTTCAATACTCCTATTTTCTCGTGCGTTTCTTTTTTTTTTTAATCGTGTAAAAGGTTTTTGCAAATGTGTTTTCTTTCTAGGTTTTTCTAATTTAATTCAGCAGCAGTAAAACCGCAGATCATTTTCTTTCCTTACCATTTTATTTCCATGCGCCAAGCTTCGTCCTCGCAAATGCGCACGAGCGAAACGCCTGCGTGAACTCAGGCGCACAAATTCAAACCAGTTCCGCGACGGGAGAATCAATTGGTTTAATTGTGCAAACAATGACAAACGAGCGTAGTTATTCTATTTCAAAGTTACCAAAAAAAAAAAACCCCAAACCCAACTATTAGTGTTATAAGGGATCTCTTACGACAATGCGAATTTTCTACAGAGTTGTGTCAAGTTACTCCGCTGTGCGTCATTTAACAGGATGATTATTTAGGATTGTGACGATTACAGGCGGAGGCGTTAGAAGCACTGGCCACGTTGTGAAGCGTGTTTGACGCAGCGGGATTCAGTGTTGGAGGATTTTAGCTCCCACCAAAAGAGATCAAAGCCACTGGCACAAGATGATCATCTTAAACCAAGATAGATGTACCTAAAAAAAAAACCCCAAAAAGACAAGGTAAAATAAGCAAAGATAAGAGGATATTTTTTTAATCAAAACAACCACATTAAAACACTTAAGATAGACAAAACACCTATTTAGATTAATATATTATCAATTCTGCAATTCAGAGACCGCGTTGGGTAAAACAACCATCATGATATCCATGTTAAACTTAAAAACAGAGAAATCAATCTCCAGTTTGTTTTATGGATTGATGACGAGCGTTAAAAATTTGCGTCTTTTTACATTTCTTTTTTATTATTATTATTATATATATATTTTTTTAAACAAAATAGTTACTGTCGGACAATCAAAACAGGTCTGAATGTTGGGACCGCACTCTCTCCAGAACACCGAGCGCCTCCTGGGCACTGGGCCGGGACCGCGGCTCCCCGCCCCAGCACCGGGCCAGCAGAGCCCCGCACGGCTCCCCCTGCCCGTCTCGGACCGACGGCCGCAAACCGTACGCCACCACGGCGTACATGACGTGCTGCCGGTCCCCGGCGTACGGCTGCGCCCTGGCGAGGAGCTGCCACAGGGTGATGCCGAACGAGTAGACGTCCGCCGCGGGGGTCACCTCCTCCCCCTTCAGCAGCTCGGGCGCGCGGTGCGTGTACGTGCCGCCGACGTGGCTCGGACACGGCGCGACCGCGTCGCGCCCGCGCTCCAGCTTGAGGGAGCTGCCGAAGTCCGCGATCTTACACACGTCCTCCCCGGAGAGCAGCACGTTGGCGGGCTTCAGGTCCAGGTGCACGACGCCGTGCGAGTGGAGGAAGTGCAGCCCGCGGAGGATGTCGCCGGAGTACCGGCACCACCGGTCCGCCCCCAGCGCGTCCGCGGAAACGTAGATGACGTGGTGAAGGTTCCGGTCGCCGACGTACTCCATCAGTATCGTGCCGATGTTGTCCTCGTTCTCCGCGTTCGCCGGCACGCACGTCGTCGCCGCGACGACGCGGACCACGTTCTCGTGTCGGACGTGCGCCGCGTTCAGCTCGGCCCAGAAGCTCTGCCTGGACGCCAGCTTGTTCTTGGCGCATTTCTTCACTTTCTTCACCGCGACCGTCTCCCCGAAGTACTGCGCCCTGTAGACCGAGCCGAACCCCCCGGACGCCACGGGCTCCACGGACCGCAGCTCCTTCCAGTGGATGACGGAGGACCACAGCCGGCTGGCGACCCTCCCGTGGTGCCGCGCGGCGGGGACCTTTAGAGTGGTGTCGTCGGAGTGTTTGGTCAGCGGGCTGCTGCACGGTCCGAGGTCCAGGGACGGGTAAAAGTCTTTGGGCAGCAGACGCGTCACGGGGACCGGAGACGGCATCTTGCGCGGGGACAGACCCACAGGTGTCCAGTAAACGCACGCGACTCGCGAACGATTCGGTCATAACGAACGAATCATTATTATTTATTTTTTTAAACGACTCAGGCGTTGGGGGTCACTCAGGCAAAAGAGCGTTTCCAAAAGCGCAAAACAGTCGTGATCATGAAATCCAAAAAACAAAGAACAAAAAAAAAAGGGGCATAATTCATATTGAATAACACTTGGTTTACACTTTGCATTTCTCTAATTAATATTGAAGGGTTTGTTTCAGCGACTTAGGCTCAAGGACTTCCTGGGATCCGTTCTTTCTCATCCCTCCTCCGCCATAAATAATCTCGTCAGAACCAAACCGCCCTGGCGAGGACCTCCTTCCCGCGACGCGGAGCCCCGAGCCGCGGCCCTCGTTCGCCGGAAGCCTTCGCCCGCTCCCCTCGTGCGTGACACCGACCGAATTCACCGTGAACGCGGGGGGGGCGGGGCGGGGCGGGGGGGGGGGGGACGAACGACTCGTTTTCTCCCCTTTCTCTCGCCGAGTGACTCGTCGAGAAGCCGATCTGAAAAAAAGGGTCGAAACTCCCGCCGCTCGAGCCCCCAGGTGAACGGACCCAGTCGCTTGATTGCGGCGCCGAAACAAACCACGTGACCTCGTTTCTCCTGCGCTCACAGTGGCAATAACGTAAGATCGTTTTGTTCAACAAAAAAAACAGAATAAAATACAAATCCCACGTTTGATATTCCGCTGGCACTTAATTAGAATCCGTATTGACGTATGTGTGGCGTAAAGGCGCTCCTCTACGCGCCTGTTTTGAACCGCTGGTGGCGGGGTCCGCCTTTCCTGGCGAGAACGCGCTGACGGGACGTGCCCAAAGCCTCACCGTGATGGGATTCTGGGACCTGTGGTGTAATCCGCGTAACATAGAGGTTTTTTTTTTTTAAAATAAATATATATAAAACAGTAGAATATCTCAGTAGAACTAAGCAAATCCATTTGAAGTCAATTGGAGAACATCCCAGGATCATCCGGCGCCTCTGGATATGTGAAAACCTCTTAACGAATCATTCCCCCCTCTTCTGCTGGGTGTAGCATTCACATGGTTTCAGAGGTCAACGGAGTGTCGCTACCAACAATCACGGTTGCCCCGAACTGAGGAAAAGTTGACTCCCTGGGGACGCAAGGTGGGGGATTTCCCCGGTCGCCATCACCACCAAAAATGACGGTCGCCCCGAAAACTGAGGAAAAGTCGACTCTTTGGAGACGCAAGGCGGGGATTCCGCCGTCGCCCACGGCGGCGTCTCGCTTCGCCTCCACCGACGGACCGCCCCCCTCCCGAGCTAGAACCAAGCCCGACCAAGTCCCTCGCTGATGTCACCGGGGGACGAGCCCAGGAGCCGCCCCAACGTCCAGTGGAAAGTCAACGGCAAAACAAACTCGGCCCGCACGCGGTCACTAAAAGCTGACGCGTTTTAGGAGTTTACAAAAGCCTCTCATGCAGGCCTTTTGTCATGTAAAGGTTTCTGTTTATTACACTTTGAGATTAATGATTAATGATCACGATTCACATGTCAATATTTGGATGTGCGGATTTAACCAAAATGCAACCACGACGTTATTAACGTTAACCTTGGATATCGACTTGTTCACGGTAGACACAAGTTGTGTTCGCTTTTATTGACTTTGCGGACACTTAATCTATGTCGTCTTAAAAGCTCATTCATGGAAAGTACAGATGGCAAACGGTGAGACAGGTCGAGCAAACTACTTACTGTCGTACTGGAGAACAAAAAAGCTGCCATTCCGTCCGATGTGAAAGTCAGACGCAGTTCACCAAACGGCCACTAGGGGGAGGATCCAACTGTCGGATGCGAGTACGCGTTCGGTGTAAAGCGCGCTTTAAAACTGGAGGCTGCTACCAAGGCTGCCATTGAGTCATTCGGGGACGTTAAAAAAATCTTTCAAGTGGATCCTGCGATGGATAGGACGTTAATAATATGGCGAGCGCGGTGCGTGTGAAAGATATCGTATAAGAAAAAAAAAAATTAGAAGAAAATACGTAAACAGACTCTGGATCGAATCCTTCTTTTTCGTTTATTGAACTTTCATTTACATTGTGTAAAACACTGGAGTTGAAGACTGCAGCTCTTCTCTCTCATAGCAGCACAGTATGAAGATCAAATCATGTTATTCTGCCAGATAATAAATAATCTGCTTCTTTGGATGATGTCAATGTTAAAAAAAAAAAAAAAAAAGATAAAAGCTGCAGCATTAATTTCTATTTTACACAACATATAATATATACACACACACATATACACATATATACACACACACACACACACATATATATATGCATACATATACACACACACACATATATACACACATACATATACATACATGCATATATATATATATATATATACATATACATATACATATACATACACATATATATATATATACACATATATATATATATATATATATATACACACACATATATATATACACATATATATATATATATATATATATATATATATATACATACACACATACACACACACACATATATACATACATATATAGACACACACACACACACACAAATTACTTTGCCTACATTTATAAAAATACAACAGTAGTTTGTAAAATAGATTTTTTTAAGTAAAATACAGAGGATTAGCAACATGAGTCCGTCATCGTCACAGGATGGCATTGTTGAAATGCAATGAAATACAAAACCAACATGGCTGGAATGCAGTTTGCCTCTGAAATTCCTCAGCTCATTTCGAAGAAAAAAAAAAAAAAAAAAAAGTGTCATGTGGAGCCGACTCCACAAACGGGCGTGGTCCCTCCACGTGGAGAGGTCGCCTCCCGCCATGAGGAGAGGAAAAAAATAATTTTAATTTTTTTTTAAAACCTTCCCCAAACCCACAACACACAGGTGAAGAGGAAAAAAAAACCAACAACAACAACAAAAAGCATGTGATATTACAGGCATGTCTGTCCAAAGACTACAAAAGTCACAGTACAAATAAAAAATAGATGTAGCTATATAATATGACCAGGCACACGCGCCAACCGCTCAGCTAGAATCGGATACTTTTGTTTGTAAAAATGATACGATTAAGAACTAGAAAAGAGGTCTGTAGCACCTTGAGGAGCTTTAGAAGTATATGTTAGCAGCTTGATCCAATACCAAAACAATATTGCAGTATTGCAGTGTTTTCTTTTTGTACATACACATTCAATAAGGTTCACTGGTACCACTGAAGCTTATATAGAACGATGACATGGATTGCTAAAGGTCTGTGTCTCTCACTGACAGGCGTCTCCGGCTTATTTCCATTTAACTGCTTGGATTTCCCTGTGATTGTGGACACGCGCGAGGTGCATGAGCTACCGGACTGAAGCCCGCTTCACACCGAACGCGGCAAACGGCAGGACCAAACCGCCGCGGGTCTCGGTCCGGCGACGTCGCTTGAGGTTTTTTTTAATCTTTTATTATTTGAACTGGCTTTCAAACTAATTTAATGAGTCACATATATAAAATAACACTAATAATAATAATAATAATATCACTATCAATTAAACTCTCTTTATGCAAGTGAATTGTGTTTATTTATTTTTTCACTATATAACGGGAGCTTTGAACTCTTATTCATGGAACATGTTTAATGTCCACCTGAGCAAACTAATCGCCGTTGAGCTGGAAAAACAAAACAAAACTCTCCCATTTTTCCCCGCCCGAAGTGTTTTGCGATGCGAAAACTCAGACGCATTTCACCTGCCGACCACTAGGGGGCGGGGGGGGCGTCCTACCGTTGGAGGCGGACGCGCATTCGGTGTGAAGTAAGCTCCGATATCTGAAGAACGACTCCGCCCGGGGTTGGAATCCTTCAACATGTTATTTTTTGCCGACCTTCTCCCCAAACCGCTTCACAAGTTGTACGCAGATTAAGTCAGATCTCCCAAAAGGGCGGCCCCGCTTGCCAAAAAACGCCGCACTTCGCGGTGACGTTATAAAATAGCTGATAGTCTTTACCGTGGTAACGATACGAAGGTTGAAAATCAAGTAGTATTCCTTTTTAGCGAGAGTAATAAGAAAAAAAATTGAGGTCAACGGGCGAGTGAAGACGCGATATCACCATGTCACCGGACACGTTCGATGACGACAACCAGGTGATTAAATCAACAAAACTAAGTGCTAAGTAAATCAGTATTTATAATTTTGCCTGTGATAACCATGTGATGCAGGGCCCCTCAATGAGATACACAGAATGCTTGTGCAAGTAAAGCAAAAATTGACACTTTGATAGAAAAAAACCCAAAACAAAACACTGTCAAAATTGTACCTGTAAAAATAAAACATTTTATATCGTATTTACAATGTTATTGTTCTCTAACGAGCTAAATATATAATCTACACATTTTGTAATAAACAAAAAAAATAAAATAAAATATTGAGAGTTAACAAACAAACAAACAAACAAACAAACAAAAAAAAAAGCGTCCGATTAACAAAAAAAAAAAGTGCACCACGACATTGAATACACGACACAAACAAAAAACGCGGACATTTCTTGCGGAGCGGCTCGCTGACATTTCCTGTAAAACCACAAAACCTTCACGAGATACAAATAGCAAAGAACTTCCGTAATGCATTTTCTTTCCTTTTTGAAACATTACACATGCGCCTCTACGTTTTCAAAACATCCCAAGGCAAGTTGTACTGTACTGGTTCCATTCACGTCTCCTCGACCCCTCCTTTTTTGAACCGTGAAACGGGGTTTATAACACTGTTCTCTTTTCTTTTGAGTCTCCGAGCCCCCCCCCCCCCCCCCCAAAGAAGGATAAAAAAATAATAATAATAATAATAAAAAAAAAAAAGAGAGAAACGCCTATGTGAGGTAAGTGATAACACTATTCAGGTGATGCATGCAGGATGACTCGTGGGACCCCAGGCGTCCGGTGCCAAGGCTTGGATGGCGGCGCCGCTCGCTCCGTCCCCGCTGATGACTGAGCGGCTCAGCTACGACGCGCGCTTGGATTTGGATCTGGTTCTAAGGGGAGCACAGAGGCACGGGCGGTGGCTCGAAGGAGGGAAAATAAAAGTGCAACGTATACTTTACATCCCAATTGACACCGGAGCGGTGCTTAAGTCGGCCAAGAAGATTGAATAGCCTGAGGTAATTGAGAAAAAAAAAACAAAAAAACAACCAAAATACGTATTGTGTTGTTCTTACTTTGTACTTTACTAACTACTTCTTATTTAATGTTTTGTTTTTTTTTTGCAAGAAAAACGCACGCACACACACACACACTTAACAGGATTAGTACTGTGGCGGATTAAGCTCATTTATATTTATATATTTTTTTGACATATAGTCCATGTCTAAAATGTTAATATAATATTTGAAAGTAAGTCAGACTTACTCGTTTACTTGTCCTACCGTCTGTCTCTGAGATCATCCCAGCCTCAGATTAGTCCATTCACTTCAACTATATTTACACTATATTCATCCTCACATATTTGGGAGCAACTGTCTTTATTGCGAATAAACACACAAAAGTCACCTGTCTTGAAATACACATAATACGTTTAGTAGTTTGGATGTATTCATTTAATATTAAGTGGAAGTAAAAAAAATGAACAGGTCTTGGTTTAAGGTGCAATTGAACTAATACTAACTGTTAATTACTATAATTTCTCTAAATGGTCTTGATCTGGACTACGCATCCACCCCTAAGCAACTGGCTCAATCTGTATCATGCCCCGGTTTTCAAATAACGTGCGCTATTTGATTAACATTTGATTATGGTTTTAATATACTGCCCAAAAAAGCAACAACAAAAAAAAAAGGGAGCACATGCTGTTTAGGTTAAAGAGGGTTAAGAAATATATTGTAGAGTATTTATTAGAATTTAAACGCAAACCAGAGAAGCGGATGAAGCCCACTCCCTCGGCGGGGAATTCGGAAAAGCGCTTCTCATCCATGAGTGAGTTTGGCTGAGTCGCAAGAAAATAAAGTCAATAAAAAGGAGAGCAGGTAGGGCTGTCTTTTAATTACCAATTAAAAATACACCGAGGCTAATGCCGCTAAGATTTCCTTTCCAACAGTCAGGACGGTCACAATATGCCACAATTTGGCCTCTGTGTTTTACGGTTGAGTTAGCATGTCAACAAAACATTGTCAAAACAACCCCGGTCAAGACTAAAACATATCAATAACTATCCAATATTTATTATAAGTGCTCTGTATTTTCCTAGCTAGCAGTCGAACAAGTATCTGAGCGCAAACTAAAAGCTTTTAGCCAATAGTCGCTGTTGTCGTTGTTTTTCAATCTGAACAGGGACGTCTTTCGTAATTGCTCGGGGCTTCTGGGTTTTGACCGTATCGGGGCGTTAGAAGCTTCATTTGGAAGCCATGCTTTTCCCCCCCCAAAGGTATCTGTTAATATGTGAATCAGAGTGTAGGACCGGCGTATTTGAGGCACATTTTTTGCCCTCAAGCCTAAAGACAAAATTAAAAAGTTTTCACTGAAATACAAATTTAACTTTCTACAGCGTCAGAAAAAATAAAAATTGAAATTTACAATTCGGCAAATTTATCTTTCACTAAATATAATTTTTCTTTCTGCTATTACGCAAACGCATAGTGACATATTAGGTAGGTAACCCGAGGCACAAAGGTAATTTCACGGATAGCTTACATGTGCTGACGCTCGTTTTCATTTCTTAAACCAAGCGGTTCATTCTCAACAGTTTGTTTCTAGGAACGGGTTGATGCTCCTTTGTCTGTTTCTTTTTTAAAATTGTATTTAATTTGTAATTTTAAACGACCCAACCTTCCGCCTCTCAGCTTATACGAGCTAGCATGGGGGGGGGTAGGCGCCGACCGCTCAGTAGCTTTGCTCACAATCATCAGCGAGGGGACGGCTTTCGGCCGGGTTGGACGCTCGCTCGGGCGGAGGGAGGAGAGACTTTGGGCTGGTTTGGCGTCAGAGGCTCGGGGCGGCGGACGTCGGCCTGGAGAGCTTCTCACGGGAACGGTGACTTCAAGGAGACGCGCAAGGTTTGGCGAATGCCGGGGGGGGGGGGGCGGGGGGAAACGGAAGCGCTCGGCGTCAACTCAGACCTCTCCGCCTCCTCCTCCTCGGTAGCTCGACGGGGGAAAGCAGTCGGACGTCGCCATCGCCGGCGGGCCGCGCATGTTTGCGTTCGGCTGACTCTTTGATTCGGAAGGGGGGGGGGGGGGGGGGGCGCGGTGAGGGAGCGAGCCGAGGAATAGACGTAAAAAATTAAACAAAAATAAAATAGAAGAACGAAAAAAAGAGCAGGGCGGCTCCGTGGGAAGGGTCGAGCGGGGACGCCGCCGACAACCAAAGCGGAGGTTGGAACCGTAATACTGTTGCTCGCCGGTTGCTACTCAGTACCTGTCGTCCGTAACAACTTGGATTGCTTTTCACACTGTCCGGCTCGCCTCTAAAACACAACCGCGGGGGGTAGAAAAAAAAAAAAAAAAAAAGGACTACAAAAGACGTAGGACAAAAGTCAATTGTGACGACATTCCACATCACAAAATTTCAAAGTGCTATATGAAAAAAAAAAAAAAAAATAATAATCAATATTAGACGTCAACCTGTTCTAAGGCAAATGGGGTTAATTGTGGATGGGGATAAACCACTGCAATCCTATTTCTACGTCAATTCAAGGACATGAAGACTATTTAAAATCCCCAAAAGGTGAATCGTGTACTCCGACAAAGGCTCGTCGCTTTTGGGCGTTGAGAGTGTAAGTGGTGTGCTGGAGGGGTGTGAAACGCTGGACATTCGGCAACAAAAAAAGTCAATTTTTTTCGAGACATCCCAACCGTAGCTAGTCGCGCCTTTACCGAGCCGACCTGCACTTTAGGAGGTGTACGTGTACTACTGTCAGTGCTGGTCATCACATACTTCTATCGCTTGTGTCAGTGTCTACACATGTCATGATATTCACCGGACAGAAGTGCTTACAACTTCCCAAAAAATAAAACATAAAAAAACCCAAAACGTGTTACTGGCGTCGATAGGTGTCCAGAATAGCCGGGGGTGTTTACCTTCTTTCTGGTGCGAACCGGAGAGTTTGAGACGACGTAGGTAGGGGGGCGGAACGCGTCGGCGTGAACGTGGTATCACTGAAAGGCCTGGTGGAAGCGTGGCAGCGTGGTGGGTGCGTTCAGGTTGGATATGAAGGAGGAGGGCAGCCCCTGGAGGGGGCTTTCCCCGGCCTCCGGGCACTCCGGGGGCTGGGGAGGCAGCTGGACATGTTGCGGGGGGTCCGCAGCGGCGGGATAGGGGACGCCCAACGTTCCGCTGGCCCCCGCCTGGGCGTAGGGCGGGCCGTTTGGGGGCAGGAAGTTAAAGAGCTGTGCAAAGTCCAGCAAGGAGGAGGAGGAGGCCAGCGCGTCGCCCGTGGCGGCGGCGCCGGGCCCCGACGCGGGCATTTTGGACAGGGAGACCTCGCCCGCCTCCCCCAGCGCGCCCACCTGCTGCTCCAGCTCCAGCTTGGAGGCGGCGAGCTGAGCGTCGTCGGGGGCGGAGGAGGAGGAGGAAGGCATGGCGCTCTGCAGCTCCATCAGGTAGGTCTCCAGTTCTCCCTTTAGGTTCTGCTCACGCTCCTGCGCGGACACGCTGTATGAGGTAAAGTTGGAGCCGAGGGGGTACTTCAAAGAGAACGCTTGCGCCGGGCTGGGGAAGGGCTCCGTGTCCAGGACGGGTCCTGTGTACATGTTGAGCTGCAGCTGCCTGGGGGCCAGCGTGCCCGGGAGCTCGCCCTTGATGCTGCCGGACGCCACGTCGCAGACAAAGGGCTCCAGCGGATCGGCCGGCTCAGTCTTAACCCTCAGCAGCTCGCGGGCGTGGCTCTTCTTGACGTGGCGCGTCAGGTGGTCCTTCCTCCCAAATCGCTGGGCGCAGTACTGGCACAGAAAGTCCTTGCGTCCGGTGTGCACCACCATGTGGCGCCGCACGTCCTTGCGCGTGTAAAAGCGCCTCTCGCAGTGCTCGCACCGGTGCTTTTTCTCTTTGGTCCCGCCGGAGGACTTGCCAGCGTGCGTTTTGAGGTGTTCCAGAAGCACTCCGGTGCTGGCGAACGGCTGCAGGCACACTTGGCAAGTGAGGTCGCCGCTGTTGGCTGCGTGGAGGGCGAGGTGGCGCTTGAAGCCCAGCTTGGTGTTGTAGCTCTTGCCGCACTCTTGACAGGCGAAGGCCTCCTTGTACGGGTCGTGAGTGTGCAGGTGATTCTTCAAGTGATCCTTCCGATGGAACATTTTCTCACAGTACGAACACTTGTGGTTTTTTTCCGGCGAGTGAGTTGCCATATGCCTTTGAACACAGATAGATTCTATGAGCATTCAGAATTTCAGCGTCAGTGTTTTATACAGGCATGCTATTCCTAACAAAAAAAAAAACAACAACAACAATATGATCTGAAAGCTAGACTGCAATGAATTTCTTGAAAAAAAAAAAGTCACCTTTTGATTACTTTAAGAGCACTACATGACAAGTGAAGCGAAAAAAAAAACCAAAACACAAGAGAGAAGCGGCATGCTGCAGCCTGCTAGATATGGCTGCTTGTGTTGTACCGTAGCAGCTTGTATTTGGAGACGAAAGCCTTGGTGCAGTCGTGGTGAGAGCAGCGGTAGGGTCTCTCTCCCGTGTGCGAGTACGAGTGCACCTTCAGCTTCTCCACGCTGTTGAAAGCCTTCTGGCACACTTGGCAGGGGAAATTCTTTTTTGGCTTCCCCTCTGCTCGTTTGCGCCTCCCCGTGGCTGGCACAAGCTTGGCTTTCTCCAAGACGTGCTCACGGGGGCCCTGGGTTCCCGTGGCCATGGCACCCTATGGCAGACCAGCTACATGGACAGGGGCGCGCGGCCCAACTAGCTTTGATGCGGGTGCTCTATCCAGTTTTATGTGCTTGACACCGCCGGGACTCAAGGGTCTGTGAAAGCAGATTGGAACAAGGGAGATAAATCAATAAATAAATAAACAGAGGGACGGTTCAGTTCTGTAACCGTGAGCCTTTACAAATACCTCTGCGCCAAACAAACCAAAGAAACCAAACCAAGAAATATTTTTGGCCAAATTCTGCGCAGATTTCAAACTGTGCTCACCTAGTGCATAGCTGAAACCCGGTTTCTGGTACCACAGCAAATATTTCACTAAGGTAGAGTTCGGTTATGCAATGGCCCATCAGTAATTCAGATTTGGTGGAAATATTAGTGAGAATAATAAAAAAAAATTAAAATGTTGCATTCATTCAGCAGGTTTCAGTTGAATGCCAGATATGTTTCAGGTTAAACTTTAGTTGCCCTGTGTAGTGATTTATTATAGCGTGCACGACTTTATGACTTAGCTCTTCAAATATCATCCAAGTGGCACTTCAGAATTGGCACTTGGCCAATTGCGCAATATCCGAAAATCAAGCTTCTACATGAGACTGGGTTCAAAACATGTCAAAACATCTTATATGCCATATTATACATGAACAGGAATATTTTCAGTCATTACACCCTCCCTTCCAATGAAAAAAAGTCTTAAGAATGGCAATGCATGTGTTCATTTAGGCAAAATTATATGGTAACATTCAGCTAATTAACGAATGCAGAATTTGCCTTATTAATGTGGAATAATTCTGAATTAACAAAGTATATTTCTACTATCGATGAAAGAGACAGTTAAACACATTGCCTACACGGGTCAGTATTCTTTAAGTTGAATTACTGAATTATCACAAATCATACATCATTCAAGCAAGAAAAAAAAAAACATTTGAATGAATTAGGCTTATTAAATAGATTATACTTCAATTCTACGTTTGCAAAGCTGGAAAGTCTCTAGAAAATTCGTTCTGAATATTTCTATTCGTTGTGGGAGTGAAGTAAAGATTCTCTAATTATATTATTTTATTGTCCTTTTTTTGTGAAACCGTACTTCTGTATTTTGTTAAATTTTTCCAGAACTCTTGCATACAATCCAATTTTCCACCAAACTGCAGCTGCAAACAAACCCTGAAAACTGCTGTTAAACAATCTTTATCCGGGATAGTCATATAATTTAACATTTTATTTGTACTTTTTAATTGTTTAATTCTATTCATTTGTTTAATTGAATTTAAAATGTGCTTTTTAATCTCAAAAGTACAGAGTTACATTTTAGACCTTCAATTGTAGCTCAAATAATCTAACTGAATTTCTGCAAAATACATAGGTAAATGCATACCTACATTTGTTTTAAGAACACTTAAACATATGAGTATATGAAGATATGGAAATGTTTGACATGTATTTTCGTTGTTTTTATCCTTTTAAGTCTACTAGAAATGCTACAGATATGTATAAAAATGCAATTAATGTTTTATAATGTTGGTTGTCTTACGGACTTTCCTGTAAATAAGCGTGCAACAGCATTATTAATTATTAATCTATTAGAGTTTGAGGATTTTTCTTTGCATCCATCATGTGATCGAATTCCTTCTGTGTCTCTACAGAACTACTTTCTGTCGCTCAAATTGCAAATACACTTAATAATACACAGCTATCTTCACACGGTGGAAAGTGGTCAACAAATAATTTATTTGAGAAGAATGACATTGCTTAAATTGGAAGATTTAGATGGTGCAGGAGGTCGGGAATTAGAAAGGGTCTAAATGTTTTTGGGGTTTTTTTTGACAATATTCAACATTAAATTCCCAGTCACATCGAGTGTTTTTACGAGCCATGGGCCTGAGGATGCTTCCATTCTGGCTTCTACAAACAACTTTATCAGGCTTACGAAAAAAAAACCAACACATTTTACAGCAAAGCACAAAATGTCAGCACATCACACGGCAAGAAACGTAAATCACCCGAGAGTGCGTTTCCTAAACATTCTACTTATTATTAGAATTAAAGCTACACTCCCCACTGTGAAAAGCTATCTAGTGCAACAGTGTAATAAACAGATGTTATAAGTCAGAGCTTAGCTTTCCCTTAGAATGATCAACACTTGCAACATTTCGAGTCCCATGCAGCGTTCCATCCGACAGACCCAGGGATGTGAAATTGAATGAGGAGGGAGCAAAACCATATTTGAGGAAATTCTTGGCGATTAAAACTTTCCAAAGCAAGCCGCTAAGAGTCTCATCCACTCCATACGATGACAGGAGGAAATGGTAAGTTTAAAAAACTCCTGGGGTATTTCTCTGCAACAGAAAGCGCCCTCCAACTTTGGCGGCCCATTTTATATACAATAAACTTTATCAGGCTTGTGAAAATAATCAAACAAACAAACAAACACATAAATAAATATCCTACATTTACAATAAACATAAACACCTTGAAAAACATTCAAAGTTGTTTTGCCAATTCCACCAATATCCCTGTGTTTCTGCCACTCCAATTAAAAAAACAACATAAAAAAATAAAAATAAATAAATTATATATTATATATTCCATTATGTAATGCAACTTCTGCGGCAGAGTTCAAGACCAGATCCCAATGACAAAGAAATGAAAAATCTGTAATAACAATGCCCAACGCCCCATTCCATGGACTCCACAGCACTGTATAGCAGGTAAGTGTCCAAATACTCGACACACGAGATAACATGGCATGCGTGGTTTTGTAGTTAACAAGTTGACAAATGGGACAGAAGAAAACAAACAAACAAACAAACAAAAACAAAAAAAAAACAACAACAACCCCACTCGATCAACACAGCATCGACACCGCAGGGCAAGTCGTCAGCCCCGGCATCACGCAGGGGAGCGGGGAGACGACATCTGCGGCTCCAGCAGGACCATCTCAAACCAAAACCAAAAAGGGGCAACTTTGGCCCAACCAAGCCGAGGGGGGGGTGGGGGAGACCTGTGTGTGTGTGTGTGTGTGTGTGTGTGGGGGTGGGTGGGGGTGGGTGGCTGTTCCGGGAAAAGACTTTGGAGAGGCGCCTATTAAGTCACAGGCTGACATCAGTCCATGCAATGGCACTGTACAACATGGCTACTGCCACTGTCCTCCCCTATCCTCCCTCCCTCCCTCCACGCAACCAGTGACATGCAACCTGCCACACGGGTCCAGCTTCCATCTCCTCCTCGCCCGGCGGAAGACCAGCACGTCCGCAATAACCTGCACAATCAGGCCTTCGCCACGACCCAATTACGTTGCCTCAACTCCCCCTTCCCTCCATTTTAGTTGTATATTGACGAGCAACTTTTATTTTTTATTATCCCCCCCCCCCCCCCCCCCCCGCCGCCGCCCCCCCCATCCCCGTTGACAAAAGCGTCATAACTACAAAATAAAAAAAAACAAAAAAAAAAACAACAACAAACACGTCAGATGAAGACGTGCTCACCTAAAAAAAAAAAACAACAAAAAACACACACACACACACACACACACACACACACACACACACACAAAAAAAAAAAAAAATAATAATAATAATAAAAAAAAAAAAAGAAAGAAAGAAGAAAGAAGCGGCGGAGGACACCGGGGCGGCTGTTAAACGTTACATGTGAAGTGCTCGGGAAGATGCTTCGAATCGATAAGGTTGCGTTCACACCGCGTTCGAATAAAAGCGGATTTTGACGCCGTCCTCGCGTTATTGCCGCAGAGCGCGCTCCGCGTCGCCGTCGGCGTCATCGCCGCTGTTATTACTAGGCTTTTTTTTTTTTTTTTTTTTTTTTTTACTAAAAAAAAAAAAAAAAAAAAAAAAAAACTAACTAACTGAGTCAAACTTTTCCAACTTTTCGCCACTCTGCTGGCTCCTAGGGCTGCTAACGCCGCTTGACGCTCAGCGTGACACTAGTGCGAGTAATGACACAATTTATTTAAATTTTCTTCTTAATTTTGCGCCTTCCCCTTGCTTTTCTCTGCGGTCCCAAACTGGGCACTGATTAACACTAACTTTTTTCCCCCCCAGCTCACCCCCTCTCCCATAATTTAAATAACCCCGATATTTTAATTCAAGAACTGGGTAACAATTTACTTAATTCACATCAAACTCACCCCGGGCGCTTAGACATCCTTTCTGTCGGGTTTTTCTCCACTTTCAACTATTTTCCGAATTTTTAATAATTTTTTTCTCATATTTTTTGCTAGACGCGGCGGGCCTGAAAATTGTTTGCTTTCCCCTCTTTCCAGCAGCCATTGTGTATGCGCTGCGATGCAACCGCACTTCCCTTTGACCACGCCCATCCGCGCGTCCCCGCCCACCCCGCCCGCCCGGATTGGCCGGGGGCGCCGCCACTTCTCGCCCCGGCGTCGCTCACGGTCCCTTTGAATAAAAGTCTATTTTTTGGACTCGCCGGGGCCACTGTCAATCGCTTCGGCTTCGGCCCGGTTTCGTTGAGCGGGAGCGGGCGGGCGCGGGCGTCGGCGAGGGGGGTGGCGGCGGCGGCGGTGGCGGAGGGGGCGGGGGGCGGGGGCCGCCATTGGCCGGCGCCGACGTCGCTCGGGGCGGCCGGGCGCCGCCATTGGCCGCGTCGCGCCGTCCATCATGTGACCGGATGGCCGCTTTTCCTGGTGCGCCGTTGCGAGCGGCGCGGCGCCTCGCAGTGCCGCCTGTGGCTGTTGGCCGACGACCGTCGACGCCGCCCGCGCCGGGACGCGCCTGGAGGTCGCTGCCCCGCGGATCGGGGGTTGACGCCGTGAAGGTAGGCCCGGAGGCGCGCCCAGGCGCCACCCAGACAAGTGCGTCATTTCTTCTCCGACTCGTGTATGGTTCTACGAAAACACTTTGCTCGGGTCAAACACACACGTGTGTGTGTGTGTGTGTGTGTGTGTGTGTGTGTGTGTGTGTGTGTGCGTGCGTGCGTCAGCTTCGGCGAAGGTCAACGTGAACAGTTGCCAGGCCATATGAGTTGGTTGGGCTTAGAGAGGGCGCCCTTGTTATCTAAGCCGCCGGCGGTGATTCAAACCCCCCCCCCCCCCCCCCCCAGCCCACTTTGGTTTCACCATGAGGTGGGTTTGCCGCAAACGTCCCACCTCCAGGTCTCCCGGTCGTTCCGTTGTTGTTTTTTTTTTTGGGGGGGTGGACGACTGCATGCGCCAGCTTGTGTTGTTGTGTTCCTTTCCAAACGTTTGTCGGTTTGTCGTTAAAATTCCCCTCGCATTTGCGTGGAAAACCTCATTGTGGAACCCAGCGATTTTGCGAAACGATCGCGCGTGGCTGGAATAATCGCGGTCAGGCGATTATCTCATAAATGTGTCGGGGGGTGGGGGGGGGCATGTCGACAAATAAAGCCGTTAAAGTGCTGCGATGCGTTTATTACTTATTTTACTTAGCCTTTAAGGTGAGAGGGATCAAATCAGATGGCACTTTATTGATCCCCAGATTGAAAACCGGGCAAGTCCTGAAATAGATAAAAGAAACAAATGAGATGAAACCAACACACAATCACATGTGTCAGTTTGATCTCATTTTAATTATTATTTTTTCCCCCCTTAGTATGTACGAAGTTAACAGGGAATAGCACTTGTGCAGCTGACTGCGCTGACTAGTGAGAGCAACATGGGCTGGTGGCAGGTTAGTGGGCTTCACACCGAATCCGAAAACGCACCAGACAGTCTGTTCCTTCCCCTAGTTCCTGTGGGATGAACTGCATCTGGGTCGTCCCCCCCCCCCCCCCCCCCCAGAGTCGATTGCTCAGCTTCACATTCATCACGTTCCACGAAAGAGAGCTGTAAGCCCCCTTTCATAAAGTGTTTACAAACTGCCGAATTGCTTAAGAAGAGTTTCACTGATTGTGGTTATGGTGACATCCGACGGCGAAGTGAATAAGGTCGCTATCTCACAGACGTGACGTATTGACTTGCTTTTCAGCCCAGTTGCGATAAAATACTTGACCGATGTCACTTCCGGTCATCCTCTCGGCTCTGAAACCTGACGCGTGAGTGAGGGAAAATTAGAACGCGTCCTGGAGCCTCGCAGCGCAGCGTGTCACAGCTTTGTGCGTGCGGAACCCCGCTCTCCGTTCGTAGGGGTGAATGGACCTCTGGTTTGTTTTTGTCCTTTGTCGAATTTGGTGTGAAGCCGGCTTTACGCTACAGTACAAATTACAATATTACAGATTAACTTTAAAATGTGCCCTACGGTAACAGCATTCAGTAATAACATTAGTTATAATAAGGGAAATAGTAATAATGGTCCTGATATAACAGCAGTCCCAAATTTTCATAATGCAAATTGGTATCATATGTCCATGTGCAAGAATAATCCAGATTATATTTTGCACATGGATTATACTTTGCACATTGCGATCAATAATACCACTTTGGATTATAAATCAAACTATTACTTGTGAGGGATTTCAGAAAAGAAAATTTTCATTATTCATCACTATATTCACAATATTGTGGCTAGCGGTGGCAAGGTGACCTTAACCAGTCTTTAAATGTCTTACATTCAGTTCTACAACTATTAGGCCACAAGTCATTAATAAGTCAAATTTAAATATTTGCAATTTCATAATCATTTTCAACATAAACATTTTGTCAGATTTTTATGTATCCATATATTCATTTTTCCTCAAAGTAACCAAGTTCCTCTGCATCAGAGTAAACGTTATGTTATAAGTAGTGATCGGCCGATTAATTGGGCCGATATATGCACCTCTTGAGATTATGGGCATCGGCCGCTGCCAGTGCTCACGAGGCCGATATACAAAAAAATATATCTGGCGACTGGTGTTGCCATAAATATCCATGTATCTATACATATCGATTCTGAATATTCCAAACGGCTTCGATGCTAATTTTTCCGCACTATCGATACACTACCGGTAGCAGCAGCGCTTCCCCGCTCTCGCATCTCTCTGACAGCATTACACACACCGCTGCAGCGCCCACGTAGCGCCGCCTCCTCTCGCCCACTCACCGTCTGCACTGTCTCGTTCCCTCTGGTTTGTTTCGGTATTAGCTCATTAAAGATGGAAAGTGCAGAGCCTCTGCGACCGGTTTTGAACGAAAACAGCAGGAGCGCCGTTTGGGAAATACTTCGCCCCAAGATGCAGAACATAAACTCAAAAGAGAATTGGAGTTTTTTTTTTGTTTTTTTTTTTGCTCTCCTCCAGACAGGGGTGCACCTTGCATGTGTTTTCGTGCCGGTTTTCCTGTGTTTTTATTTTAGATCTATTTATTTTCGGATGTTTTTTTTTTTTTACTTGTATGAAAATAATGTTTCAAACACAGATTTAAGGACTGTCCCGTCTTGTTCCAAACGAAAACCCAGCGTCCCCACTGTCCCGAACCGAGTCCCACCGACTCGCCATTGCTATGGGACTTAGTGTAGTAAAAACTGGATGTTTTTATGTAAATATTTTACCTGTAAATAATAAATTCTGCACTTCTTTTACGGGTAGACTCTCTATTTCCTGACCGGACTTTAATATGACTCTGTTTTAATATCCATCCTTTTTTATCGTTTATAATTGTTTATTTTTACTTCATACATTGTTTTTTTTTTTTGTTGTTGTTGTTTTTAAAAAGTTTCGTTTTTAGATTACCTGTGGGCTTTTATTTAGTTGATGCATTTCTTTTTAATAAGTGCACTTCGGAGACAATGCCGACAATAACATTAGTGTTAAATAGTTGTTCATTTAAGCTCAGCAATTTTGTGTCTCATTTTTTATTATTGTTAAATTGTTGTATTTTATCAGATGCAAATAAACAACAACAACATGATATTGGCATTATATATCGGCCACCCCACTCTCTAAATATTGACATCTGCCATCTGCCAGAATCATCTAGTTCATAACCTTTCCAATTTCTACCTAATATTTACCTCTGCCCTGTACCGAATGCACTATATAGTTCTGAATTAATACTTGATGGATTAAGAGAGCTGATTTCTCCAAAATCTTTTCTATTTTGTTAAGATTTGTTCTTAAAAATGTCTGAGAAGGCATGATGTGTAACTCTGACACCTTCAGACACCCTGCTTGGGTAATTTCAATGTATTTACATTTTAATATATAAATATATTTATGGGTAATTCAAAGTTGTAGAATACCAATACATTGATGTTGAAACCAGTTCCTGAAGAATATATATGTTATACATTGACTTTCCCGGACTAGAAATAATGAGTTGAAGGTCATAATCTTCTTAAAAAAAAAAAAAAAGATCTTTACAAAACCTAACATGAAAAAAAAAACCCTTTCAATCAAATTATAATTTACATCTGATAATATCTGATAACATCTAATGCCCAGGATGTGTTTGTATTTGACAGCAACGATGCAGTTCAGTCAATTTATAAACATATGCATTTATTTACCAAGATGTGTTTCACAGACCAAATAAAGAGGGTTTTTTTCAGCAAGAAAAGCAGTGGTTTACAATTAATTAATGACATTTACTTAAATATCAAAACTTTGCATTGCAGTATTAATAATATAAAATAAAATAATGCAAAATAAAATGTTTGTATAGTGGCAAGATTAACAAAAAAAACCCCAACAAACCAAGACATTTGAGATGCTTTCCCCCCTTCTATTTAAATATAAGCTTGGTAGTTAGATCCGTGTTGAAGGGAAACCTGTGACAAATATATCTCACCAGAGAGACTCACAGATGTGTTTGACACTGTGTCATCCATTCAGTCCCTGTAATGTTGTGTAATGTGGCCATTGAGATAAATACTTGTGTTGGATTCTGTTAAATTCAAGTTGCGTTTTACCCTCAATTTGCTGTAGAACAACCATACTGTATATGTACATTTATATTACTATTTTGTTCTTTTTCGGTTCGTTCATATTCTGTATGTATTCTGCATCCTTAATTGTCGGCACAAAGACGTGTGTTATTGTGTGTTTAATTTAAAGCATTTTAAGATAAGGGATAAGATGGAGCCAGAATGAATTTCCAGATACAGACAATAAATACAATACACGAGTAGCCGAAAAATACAAAACAAAAATAGTCTAATATATAAAAATATACAGAATATACAAATGTGATTTAAAGCACAGGATAGGTTATCGGTACTGTATATTATAAATTATTCTGTGTATTTGATAAATAAGAAACGGCTCAGGAATAAACTGTATTTTCTTCAATGAAATGCAAAAATAGAATTGTATTTGAGATGAGCACAGTAGCATGGACATATGGGAAAAATGTCGATTTTCTTCCACAGAACCTCAGCACAGGGAAATATGTTAAAATGTAGATTTGATTGAAGCGGCACATTTATTTATTTAGCTGTCTATTTATTTATTTATTTATTTATTTGCAACAGAATCAGAACATGTTCTTACCGTCCTCAATACACAGATGCCAATGGATAAAAATGTCCGAAAACTTCGGAACAAAGACATCAACCCGTGTATCGAAGTAAGTGGATCGTCTCCAAAATACAGCAAAGTTGTAGTTGTCTGCCATTGCGAAAAAAATGGGGAAGGGGGGGGGGGGGAGAAAGATTATCACATCTTCTCATCTGGCAGGAAAGCGACGGCTCTCAGAAGTGTTTGGACGCCAACAACTACGACAAAGCAATGTGCTCAGCGTATTTCCTGAGGTACAAGAACTGTAGGAAATACTGGGTGAGTGATCATATCCAACAAATGTCAACGCAGAGAAAAGTACTGCGTGTGAAATTTCTGCGTTGGAGTTGTACGTCTCTAACATTAACTTGACGATGCTTTCATGCTGTCACCAGACACTTTTACAGATTTGTATTTTATTTGATATATTCTTTATTTTATTACTTTATATATACTTTTTTCTTTTTGCAAATGAAAAGGAAGGAATTGTGATTGGCCGGTGACACAATGCACCAATTCTTATTGGTCATTCATAATATGCGTACATGGACACGTTTTGGGCTATTTGCCAAAAACATCAGAAGTAACTTTCTGGCCTCAGACCCACAATGCAACACTCAGCCCTCTGTTGACGGTGAACAGCGGCGGCCCGACAGAGATCAGGGACCGTGGCATCTGAGATTCAGTCATTACCTCTGAGTATTTCTCCTTCTTTTTTTACGTGTGTTTGTAGTCTTAAATACTTAAAATAATAATAAGTTAATTAATTAATAAGGTCATTTGTATCTGCAGAAATTCCACGGCGTCTTCCTATAGATCAGTGGTATTCAAACTTTTTTTGTTGTTGTTGATTTAAAGGACTTTGACGCCCAAAAAGTACAAAAAAAAAAAAAGTGTCATAGGTAAAGTAAGATGGTTTATAGTAAACCAGCTCTAGCACTCACGTTCATTACTGGCTTGTATTGCCCCTTCACACAGGCCAACAGGGGCACACAGGTGCCCACGAAAAATGAAAAATAATGATGAAAAGAAATAATGAAAATAAATTAAAATATGAACAAATTGCACTCTTTAAAAAAAACAAAAAAAAAACTGTTCTCCTGTCCGGTTTAGAAACTTTAAATAAACATATTCCGTGAGACAGCAGTCTTTCTTTATCACATGCAGTTCCTCCGTGACGGGGTGCACCCCACGGTTTGAATACGCCCCTTTCCCACATGGCACCCGGAACATTGCCGGATGAAAAAAATATCCGTGGTGGGTGTCACCACACGGTCGCAAAGCACCCCTAACTGTAAAAGGCACGTCGAGGGTCTGAGTGGCATTGTCCAAGGCCAAAAATAATAACATTTAAGAATTCAAAGACCTGTTTCTGTAGACGCTCCCCATGTTTCAGTTTCTCGTCTCTCCAGCCGCCCTTCGGACCGGACTCGCTTTTATCCGAATTTTTTCATCTTTTTTTTTTTTAATTTCTTCCCGAAAAAACGTTTTCTTTATATATTTTTTTATTTGTACGAAATAAATACTCGTAAAAAAACCCCCACTATTTGCGCTTGATTTGGATTCGGTTCCGCCCCTACTTTACAGAAATGTTACC
The DNA here is from genome assembly GCF_960531495.2 of Zeus faber. Lineage (NCBI taxonomy): Eukaryota > Metazoa > Chordata > Actinopteri > Zeiformes > Zeidae > Zeus > Zeus faber. The sequence goes on along the minus strand of NC_137206.1, from coordinate 8,619,423 downwards.
GCTTCCGCTCCGCACACGTTGCCATTCGCGGCCGTTGTGGCGATACTAGGTGGAGGGCGGGGACCGGCTCCCGTTCCCACGTGACGGCAATAAGGAACGTCGCCGGTAGATTTACGGCTTTCAGTGCGAGTTGGGAAGGGGCTGTAGACGGTACAATTGCCTCCTGCGCCAAATCGGTCGGGGAAATAATTCCATCTCCGTCCAAACAATCTCTTTTAATAAGCTGATTTTGGATAGGAGGAGTTTCCCGGGTGAAAGAAAGTAGATAAAATCCTTTTACTATCCTCCGCGTCATAAAAGCGGGACCGAATCTGCATCGCTCCGAGAATTATTTGGGGGGGTTCTCACCGATTTGACCGACACTGAAAACCAGTTTCCGATTTCCCCCACCCCCCACGCCCATTTTATTTATTTAATTTATTTCTTCTTCTTTTTTTCCTGCAACTTAGCACAACATCATGGTGCAGCGGCGCAGGGACGGCGTGAAGCCCGACATGCCGACGGAGGACGAGCGGCGCCAGATCCTCGCCGCCGTCGGAGAGAAGCCGTACTGAGGCGTCCGCAGCCCACGGAGCCGGACAAGAAAAGAGCCGGCGAGGCCAGGACGACGCAGGAGGCGGCCATGTTTGTCATCTGGTGCCTCTGTGTGTTGCCTGCGGGGGGCAGGGGGAGGATACCGCCGCCACTGTTTCGTCGGACTTCAAGACCGTGTTTTAATTAATAAACAGGAGTGCTGCCGTCACGTTGGAAATGTAACAAAGGGAGGTTATTTCTTTTTTTTTTATATATGAATGTAATATATCTGTGTGTACATCTCCACATGTTCAATAAAAGAAAAGGAAAGACAGTAAACTCGCGTCCTCGCCGTCCCCGCTGGGGCCGACACGTCCGGGAGGGGGGGGGGGGGGCTTCTTCTGGCCGGCTTTCCTAGTGGCCAGAAGATTGGCAAGGAAGGGCCGAGAGAAAGTGAGCGACTGCCGCGGAGCGTTTCTGTCGTGGACCTCTACGGGGTTTCGCAGGTCGCTCTGAATGACTCATAACTCCCCATTTAATGTCTGACATGCATGGATGGACACATGAACACTGCTCCCAGGCGAGAATAAACTCCCTTTTTCGAGCTTGGGGCATCGGCGCACACGCCGCGCCACCAAATAACAGAGGTTGAAGTGAAAAACTTAACGCCATGAAGTCATTGTTTTCCACAGCTCCAACTTGCGCTGCAGAGTGCGGGGGCCTTTGGGGTACATCGTAGGTCCGTAAGCCGTTTGGACCGCCTTGTTTTCCTCTGAGGTGACGTCCTCCCGAATTACAGTCCACAGGGTCGATATGGTGCTTATTTATGTCCAACAACTAAATCAAAAGGCAGAGCCGATAAGTCAGTGCTCCTCAGACTGAAATGTTTTGGGACTATGCTGTGTCGTCAAAAGGTTTTCCAATACAATTTCGGAGGACCTCCCTACTATAGCTTTCAAATTGGATCAAAATCGACTGACATGTTTTAATCTTTAAATTTATTTATTAAAAATAAATAAATTCTACATGATCGTTAGTGATCGTAAGAAGAATAAGATATTCTGGATTCCTGGTCCATATAATAATAATAATAATACTGCTCATGATAATAGCCTTTGTAGAGCCCTGTTCATACACAAAATGCAGCTTGAAGTGCTTCACATTAAAAGAAGGCGATCAAATTAAAAACCACTCAAATCTGTTTTCATTCATTTTTGTACAATACAGTATTTACTTTTAAACAATGCTACAATCAAGTCCCATGACAAACATTTGAAGAGCTTTTGCGCGCCTGGCATTGACCATGCTTCTCACACATGAGTATTTTGACCAATGGTGGGAGAGAAAGCAATCTCAAATACATCGAGACGAATGAACAAGAACGGAAGTAGCGCAGATTGAAGTTGAACAGTTTTAAGAAATAAGTATTTTGAATCTAATTTCTGGGTTCATTGCATATTGCCCTGTAAAAAAAAAAATGTTGTTTTTATTATTATCACCTATTATTTGAATGTATTCCCTGCAGAGATGAATACCTGTAGAGTATTTCATGGTGCAGTAACACGTGTGAGCCACTGTCTTTCTATCTGTCTGTCTGTCTGTCTGTCTGTCTGTCTATCTATCTATCTATCTATCTATCTGTCTGTCTGTCTGTCTATATCTATCTATCTATCTGTCTATATCTATCTATCTATCTGTCTATCTGTCTGTCTGTCTGTCTATCTATCTATCTATTTATCTATCTATCTGTCTGTCTATCTATCTATCTATGTATCTGTCTGTCTGTATCTATATCTATCTATTTATCTATCTATCTGTCTGTCTGTCTGTCTATCTATGTATCTATCTATCTGTCTGTCTGTATCTATCTATCTATGTATCTATCTATCTGTCTGTCTATCTATCTATGTATCTATCTGTCTGTCTATCTATCTATCTATCTATCTATCTGTCTGTCTGTCTATCTATCTATGTATCTGTCTGTCTGTATCTATATCTATCTATTTATCTGTCTGTCTGTCTATCTATGTATCTATCTATCTGTCTGTCTGTCTGTCTGTATCTATCTATGTATCTGTCTGTCTATCTATCTATGTATCTGTCTGTCTATCTGTCTGTCTGTCTGTCTGTCTATCTGTCTGTCTGTCTGTCTGTCTGTCTGTCTGTCTGTCTGTCTGTCTGTCTGTCTGTCTGTCTATCTATCTGGCTGTCTGTCTGTCTGTCTATTTATTTCGTGTTGCAGTAACACAAGTCAGCCGCTAGATGGCAGGCACACGTACTTCAGCCTGAAAGAGGGCATCCTTTCTCCCCTGTAAAGTTACCTTCTCTGCCATAAATGCAGCCCGCGGATTGAAAACTTCACCCTCAGAACGTAAATAACGCAGTAATAATTATGTTTTTGTTATTTTTTTCATCTTTCAATCTTGCCTGTTTGGCGCATTTGCATCAAAATGGCCAAAATGCCCATTTGATTTGCTCCCGAGCGGCGTTCGTGTGAAACATCCGCTCGTCAGTACTTCAACGCCACGTCCCCTCGATGTCTTTCAAACGTCCGAACGTACATTTTGAATATTAGCTCGACGTGGTGCTGGACGCAGCTCTGTCCCGTGGAGCCTCGACTCACTGGCGTCGTTTCCACTGTTCACCAACTCCGAAAACCGTCCCTTGGAGGAGCCGTGTGGTTTGCTCTCTCCCTTCAGCGTCGTCATGGAGGCCACCGAGGCGCTGTGCCAGTCCTTTGGGTGAGCTCTTCCAGTCTCCGCGGATATGCCGCCATCTCTTTTGGTTTAGGTGTAGGCGGTGTTTGCTGGGTGGGGGCTGTGTCCAGTGGCAGCTTCGTTGGACACGCGTCTTTCTGCTTCACACTTTATTTCACTGTTATTGATGTTGTTGTACGGGACCGTGCATTTCATGTTTGGACCTTTCACCTTTCACCAATGTTTCATTTTATTTTGTTTTCTCTTGTTTATATATTTTTTTTATTTTTAGGTTATGTCACAATTAGGTTTGTTGTACATTTTCCAAATGTTCCATATGTTGCCATTTTCTCTCTTTTTCATATTTTTATTGTGCTGCTTTATTGCGTCGTTACTTTTTCTATTGCGTTGATGTCAGATCTATCTATCTATCTATCTGTCTGTCTGTCTGTCTGTCTGTCTGTCTATCCGTCTATCCGTCTGTCCGTCTGTCTGTCTGTCTGTCGGTTCTGTCTATCTATCTATCGCTGTTTGTCTGTCTGTCTATCTATATGTCTATATATCCGTCTGTCTGTTTGTCTATCCATATATCTATATGTCTGTCTGTTGGTTTTGTCTGTCTGTCTATCTATCTCTATCGCTCTGTCTCGCTCTCTGTCTGTCTGTCTGTCTGTCTGTCTATGTATCTATCTCTGTATCTGTCTACTGTATGTATCTGTCTACTATACTGTATCTGTCTACTCTATCTATCTGTCTGTCTCTCTGTCTATCCATCTGTCTCTCTGTCTGTCTGTCTGTCTCTCTCTCTCTCTATCTATCTCTATCTATCCATCACAGCTCAGGCACTTGTTATAAATCTATAACATCTGTATTCCTCAGGCTGCCTGCTTGGATCGGGTTTCTTCTTGGCGCCGCCAAAGGCCCTCGAAGTGACCGTGCACGTAGAAGGAAGGCCTACAGGCTGATGCAGCGCAAACTGGTCGGCCCCGACGACATTCACGCACGCACGCACGCACGCACGCACGCACGCACGCACGCACGCACGCACGCACGCACGCACGCACGCACGCACGCACGCACGCACACACGCACACACACACACACACACATAGGTAGAGTGTACGGTTTCTCTCCGTCAGTACCGGATGACTGCAGAGTGAACGGCGTGACAGACGTGCACTCTCTTCCTTCTCCCTGGAGGTATTGCACAGGGTGGGCGTGCAGGGGGAGGGGGCTCCTTGCTGTCCCACCTACGTGTACCCCACGCAGGTGAAGATGCTGATGCGCTCCGTCTTTCCGGGAGACGTCTGTGACTACCCCGATCCCTGCCACGCGCAGGTCAGCGCCGCGCACCATTCAACCGTATGAACGTGACGCCGGGAAAATATTGTCATTTCTTTCTACGCTGGAAATGATTTTGATTTGTTAAACCTATATATATTTTTTGGTGTTCTCATCATCAAGGAATTAAGAGTCACATTTTAAATTTTTGATTTGTTAAACTTATATATATTTTTTGGTGTTCTCATCATCAAGGAATTAAGAGTCACATTTTAAATTTTTGATTTGTTAAACTTATATATATTTTTTGGTGTTCTCATCATCAAGGAATTAAGAGTCACATTTTAAATTTTTGATTTGTTAAACCTATATATATTTTTTGGTGTTGTCATCATCAAGGAATTAAGAGTCACATTTTAAATTTTTGATTTGTTAAACTTATATATATATTTTGGTGTTCTCATCATCAAGGAATTAAGAGTCACATTTTACATTTTGGATTTGTTAAACTTATATATATTTTTTGGTGTTCTCATCATCAAGGAATTAAGAGTCACATTTTACATTTTGGATTTGTTAAACTTATATATATTTTTTGGTGTTCTCATCATCAAGGAATTAAGAGTCACATTTTACATTTTGGATTTGTTAAACTTATATATATTTTTTGGTGTTCTCATCATCAAGGAATTAGGAGTCACATTTCAAGTTGAGATGGCCTTAAATAAATATAGGTTTAATAAATTAATACATTTGTTGAGTTGATCCAATGACTCCGATCAGATGATTTCAGCGTACGTCTGGTGGTTGTGGATGATCATAATGTATCATCAGCAGTGTTTTCAATGACATTAGCAGTGCTTGCTATGTGGTAGCTTTATTTATTATTCATTTTAGGTTTATTTTTCTATTGGTTTTTGTCCCTTTTTAGGCTTATATTTAATGTTTTTTGTCGTTAGGTTTTATTGTACACTACCAAATTCTTTCATCTTGAGCTTCAGCTTTCTTGTTCCCCACTACAGGTAGTCCTCATTTAAGGACCTACCTGTCTAACCACCAGTTCTCTGACCAGTCTGTATTGTCCGCTATATATACTTTATACACTATATATACTATATATACTATATATACTATATATACTAAATACACTATATACACTATATACACTATATACACTGTATACACTGTATCTCATTTCATCACCGTACACAGTCTCGTTCCCACAGTCTGTCAGTATTCACTACACTAGCGTTTGCAATCGCCACGCCCCCTTACCGTGAAATAACACTATATACCTATATATACTATATATACTTTATACACTACATATACTGTATACACTATATTCAGTATACTATATACACTATATATACCAGCCACGCCCCCTTACCGTGGAATGATACAGGTCCTCGCTTATTGACCAATTCGCTTAACGACCAGGTTGTAGGAACGGAACTCAGTCGTAAAGTGAAGAGTACCGATAGCTTTATTTCATTAGTTATTGCATATGGTTTATTTATTTTTTTCTTTCACTTATTTGTTTATTTATATTGTTTTTCTGTTATTTTTTTTTACGTTCTATACTATTATCGATACTATGATTTTAATGCACCGATGATGTCCATGTGTCTCTCTCTGCAGGTTGTACATGTGACCATAGAAGACCTGCAGAAAGTGGACCTCCACTGAAATACACGGTGGATTCAGTTCAGTTCAAACTGAGGTCTGAAGGTGTCCACTAGTATGCATGTATACGGTACGAGTTGTTTCAAGTTTTCAAGACTCATCGTTGTGTGGCCAGTTCAATTCCAAGTGAACAAGAGGCAGAACAATAAGTAAATAATAATAGTAATAATAATAATAATGTTTCATGTTCTTAGCGTCTGTTTCTCCATGGAAAATTTATTTGTTTTCTCAATAAACACTTAGTTCCAGAGTTAACTTGACGGTAAATATTTCTTCAGACTGGTTGTGCATCTTAACCGTGCTTAAGTAAACAAAGCCACTTTGCATTTTGTTGACATTATGGGTGTTAAACAGCCCAGGGACCTCAAACGTGGAGGACTACAACTGGAAGCTGTGCTGTCAGCGTTCATGCATTTGGGGAAAATGTGTCCCAATAGAGCATGGGCGGCACAACGCAATTTAAATGGAATTCGGCGGATGAATTATATTTGGCAGGAGCGGGTGTCCGCCACAGCGCGGCGCTAAGTGCACAGTTCGGCTACACGCTCCAATCCCGTGTCTGGCGTTTCGATCTATTTCACTTTTTGCATGATGGGATAAATAGGGCAACGTGTCCTGGAAATGAGACGCGCACCAATTTGTAGGTTCTGGCGCCTCGCTTTGGGCAGGCTTGGTCTAAAAGTATACACGTTATTAATAGGTATGCATAGGTACTAATAGATAGATAAGATATATAAGATATATTTAATATAGGTATTACTAGAATATTACTATACCAGATAGATATTACTATACTACTATAATATTACTATACTATATATATATATATATAAATTCCAAAAAGTTTGTAATGTAATGGAAATAATTATGGTTGCAAACTAACACAAAGCAGTGGTCCGTCATTTTGTTCAAACTATTATAACTCCATTTAAATGTGTTTGACGACCTCCGCCTGTATGTTGATTTATTTGCTGATACTTTTGAGGGTTTTTTTTTAATCTCCTGCCACTGTAGACGCGCTGGCACTCGGTGGTGTCACTTGTTTTTTTTTTTCCAATCTTTAATAAAAGAGCTTTAACCCCCCCCCCAAAAAAAGAAAGAAGCTATTCGGGGCGAGAAGTTATACCTAATAACGCAAATTAACAATATGTAACGACCATCGAGATCACTGTCTCGAATATAAAGGTTGAATCCCTCACCCTTACAATTAAAACCGTGCGAGGACGATAAACCGATGGAATTTCCGGTCGATGACCTTTTAAAAGCGCGAAAAACACGTTTTAACAAGAAATCATCCAAAAGAAAGAAGCGGCGAACGGGAAACAGGCTTGTGTCGCATCCTTCTTTTTATTGTCTTTCCTTATTGATTGGAAACTTTTCTTGAGAAAACCCTTTTTCCATTTCAGTTCGGAGAGGGCGCCCTGTTTTTTTATTGTTATTGTCACAATTACGAGACGAGAAAAGTCGCGTTATCCAATCGATCTTTTTTGTTTCACAGACGTATTTTTTTTCAAATATTTAATAAATAGAAATAAATAAAATAAATATATATATATATACATAACAGTTAGAACTTAAAAAAATAAACAGTATTTAATCGATTCTTTTTTTTTTAACGGAGTTTTATTTTGAAGTAGCGGTCCCCCCCGCAGCGGAAGCGCTCGGGCGACCCACTTCCGCCGGCTTGACCCGCGCGCTTGAAAGTTGCGCGCGTGCTGTAAAGTGTTTGGCCGCGCACGCGCAACGCGAGCGCAGGACGCGGCGCCAGAGCGTCGCTGTCCGCGGCGCCGACGGTCGGTAAGCGAGCATCCGCCGGGGCGACGGGGACGTTGGACCCAGAAGTATGAGAGAGTTCCCTCAAAGCGGATACCAATAAGCCAAGCTCACCGGGAGGCGAGTTTCCAGAGTTTCGCAGAGTCCGCGCCGCGCCGCTCCGGGCGGGGTATCGCCGCGGGGAGGAGATGGAGGACGGCGGTGGCCTCCCCGGGAACGCGACGGAGGACGAGAGCCGCGGGCCGGCGGGCCGAGAGGAGGGCACCGGCGGACCGGAGCTCCTCCGGTGCCTGACCTGCCTGCCGGAGCGGCACCGGACCGCCAGGTTCTCCGTGGCAGCCTACCTGCTCTGCTGGGCGCTGCTCCGGTGGTACCAGGTGAGCGCCCTCGAACTGGGGGGGAAGAAAGAAAGAAAGAAGACTGATTGAAAACAAACAAACAAAAATGGCAGAATAGTTAATAACTGTATTAATACATGAATTGCTACAATTTCTAATAATTACATATTTAATATATCACTTAAATCCTATGTGACCCCATTCATAAGCCAAAGTTGTTATTTTAATTGTCGGATAAATCACTATAAGCTGCTTCTGCACATTACCTCACAAAAAAACAAATACATCAAACAAAATACACACAAAAAACACAAATGTTTAAGCAGTTACAAAAAACAAGGAATAAAAGAAAATCGAAAAAGCAAATCATGTAACCTGGCGAAACGACATTGACATTGATATGGGAGGTTGATGAGTGATTCAAGTGTGAACTTTCTAAATTAAGGCCCCTCAGCTGTCTCATTAATGCCGGGGGTTTACACATGGCCCCAGTAACAATGCAACGCAGCTTTCCCAGTCTCAGTGCTGCAGTGTGTTATGTATGATTGTTTGTGCATAATTAGGGATAGTTAATATCATAAAACTAAGGTGTCCTTTTATTCCGTATTATCAAAGACGTGACCGTTCCAGCCGGCCACCGTGGCCACTCCAAATGACCCTGTGCGCTGTGAAAGAACCAAACTGGACACCCTACCTCCCCCCCCTGTGTCCAGATAAAACTCCCCAGATAAACACCAGATAAAACTCCCCTCGCATTAGCAGTTTGGACAGATGAAGCAACCTTCCCCAGGTCTTATTTGCGCGGAACAATTTGAATCCAAGCACGTTGCTTGTTTTGCGGCGCCATCGTCGCCGTTCCCGGCGGTGACTTTGACCGGGACGCGTGAGAAATGACACTGTACCTACAGCGGAACGGGTTTTTTTTTTTTTCCCAGGACCCTGCATTGAAAAGGCGTGAAATAAAGTGTCTGCTCAGACATTGGGAGCGCTGTGCAGCTTAATCCGGCTCGCCGCGTGTTTTCACTGCGCCAGCGCCGCCGCGGAAAGTGAACACGCTGCACGTCCTGGCCCATTGCACGCAGAGTTGACATAGCCATTAGCCGGGCTATTAAGGAGAGGGCGTGCCAGGAAGAAGGGGAACCGGGGGTGGGGTGCAGCGCAGATTTAACAACAGCCCCCACCCGCCCTTTGAAAGCCGTCTGTGGACCTGTGCCCAAATTCTCGCCTTGCAAGCAAGGTCATGTCGTGTGTCTGCCCGCGGGCCTCTGCCTGCACTCCACACGCCCCGGCAAGGAGGTGTGCGCTGAGGCAACCGGTGCAGATAAAAAGTCGTCATCCTGCCTGTCATCTCTGCTGCACGCCCTGTGGGTGTTGTTTTTGTTTTTTTCTCTCCCTCCACTCTCAAGTCATTTTGCAGCACTCAAGGCCGTTCAATAAAATGATTAGTGCTTCTGGATGTCTCCGGAGTGTAAAGCCCCTTTCCCACATGGGATCCGTAACATTGCCGGATTAAAAAAAAAAACAAAAAAAACCCCGCCCAATGCAGTAGGTAGTCATTCCCACGTTGGTCTTCTTCACGGAAAAGTTCCGTAGAGTCAGTTCCACCTTAGATGACGGTTACGGATCCATTACGTAACGCTCGCGCGTGAGGTGTCTAATATCACGTGAAACCAGGCGACAGAATCTGTTTTGTTTTTAGACCAGCGCCTGGCTCGCTGCACCGCCGACTCTTCCCTCTGACCGAGAATTGACGGTCCCCCTCCCCGGACGCAATAACCCTAATCCAAAGTTACTAAATCACTGTGATCATTTTCAACCTGTGCTACACTCTCTGCCTCCGGAGACGTTCCCCACCCGTTCTCCCTCTCCCTGTCCGCCTGCGCTCTCTCCAGATCCGCACTGCGGTGCAGCCGGCGGGGAAGCCAAACGCTTGTGCCCGATGTCATTGCACCGCACCCTTGACGCTTAAAAGAAAAAGAAAAACAAAAAAACACGTCTAGGTTCTGAGTGCCATTTTTATGAAGAAAAGGAAAAATTAAGAATATAAAGACCTGCCTCTGTAGACACTGTACATGTTTCAGTTTATCGTCTTTGCAGCCGAGCTCCACAGTTTGGATTGGACTCGCCATTTTTCCCCAGTCCCCCCCCCCCCCTTCCTGAAAAACGTATAATTAAAAAAATATTTTTGCGAAATAAGCATTCGTAAGTATTCATTCACGGCTGTTGAGGCAATTTGCCGGAAATTATACTACTTAGAGACTGGGGAAATTGACGGAACATCGACACCGGATCCCATTGCCACATGACGCCAAAACGGAACAGTATTGCCGGTAGATTTACAGCTTTCAGTGCACATGGGAACGGGGCTTAAGAATGCATCTCAGTGGGGGAAACTACCACTGCACTGAAGGCCCCAACCAGAAGACACCCCACCACAGTGTCAAAAAAGCACAAGATAAAACTCCCATTTCTTTAAAGATTTGGGCAGATAAAGCGACATTCCCAAGGGCTTCTTTTCTTTCACTCTTCCCACGGTTGACGGAGCGCGTTGACTTAAGGACACAGACAATGGCAGTGACCTGCAGCCGTGGTTGTTTTTTTTTTTTTTTTTTTCTCCCACTGATTTCAGCCAGTAGCAGACTCTGTTTTCCACCTCTGTTAATTAACATGCTCAATAATAATCTTGCGATTTGAGGATAGAAGCCAAAAACGATGATGCAGATGCGGTGTGTTTCAAATGGAGGGGGGGAGCAGTGAAATAACTTTTCATTGTTGCCAACATTGCGCTGTGACTGGATTTGCCACTCCGACTCTCAAAGCGCTCGGTTACGTGTAGAGGCATTCATTTAAAGAACACATTTCCACGGTTCAAATATTTTCTGTTATCAAATATTCCACGTTATGTGCCTCCAAAGATGGTTCTCCCCAAGTTTGACGACGGATTAGCCGTCCTCTGCACTGTTGCCGGGTTGGCTTTCAAAATCCGCTCCTGAAAATGGAGGAAGCGGAGACACGCCTCGGGGTTGGAGGCCGGCGTGGTGTGGTGCTGGAGTGGCTTGGAGCCCGGCGGGGAGCGTGGGAGCTCTCCACTCCCGGTCGAGGCGCTCCTCACACTCAAAACACATCATTGTCCTGCATGCGGGGGGAGTCTATAACTTCTGATTATAATTTTGGATTCTAAATCTTCTAATTCCTGTCTGTTTACGCGCCGACGTCCGCAGTGGAAATGAGATATCAGAGAACTGGAGTGGAGTATTTGATTTATTCGTCCTCCACCGGTCCTCGACTCCCGTGACCTGTTTTCCTGTGTCTTTATTTTAGATTGTTTTTTTTTTTTTCGTTTATTTCCTACTTGTATGAAACACAAGTTTTAAACATAGCTAAGTTAAATGACCCGTCCCGTGCCGTCCCGTTCCAAAAAACAAAAACAAAACATGTGTCCTCGGCTCCGGCAGAATGACAATGCAATTGACGTTAATGACGGACGATCTTTTTTGTTTTATCCAAAAATCGGACCATTGAAACAGTGCACCGTGTAAGTGCAGGTCACCGTGTTCTGAAACTGAATGGGGGGGTGGGGATGGGGAGTGAGAGCTGTTTTGAGCCTCTTTCAGACACAGTTCTGGGTAAATTACAGGGATAACCTTTCCGACAACACTGGTGTGTTTCCGTTATCTGGTAATTGCTGGCTTTTCACCGGGAAAATCTATTGAAGTCCGACATAATAATGTCCGGTGAAAATAACTCCCTCCCAACACAATTTGAATTAGTGCTGGATGGATCATTTTGATTAAAGTCTGTTAATTTCCGCAGCTGGCAAGTTGCAACGGAAAGCCAATCAGTTTAGACGATTTGAAGCTGACCTGTCGCCTCTGACCAATCACGTTTGTCGATATAGAACTAAGCTCCGCCCCCCCCAAATAACAGGTTGCGCTTGTAAACACTGTACACATGGAACGGAGACAGAGTGCAGCGTCCAGAGCTCTAAGGAGAAGCAGAAAGATTGTACTTCCATAGTTGTTGTTTTTTTTTTGTTAGTTTTTTTTGTATTTTTGGGCGGATATTTAATTTCTGACCCACAGCAGACGGTAAATTAAGTTCAATTAAGCGGCTGCACTTGTTATTGTTCACAAACGGAAATTATTTGATTTCAAGTAGTAATATTTGTAATTTTTATTTATTTTGAAAATGGCTTAACTGACAGGACCTATTTTAAATATTGAATAAAAAATATTATTCAATTATTATTATATTAATGCCTTGATGTCATTCTCTGTATAGCCTGCTTATTGTTTTTAAGCTCAATAAACACAGATAATATTTGACCGGAATCACTCCCATTTTGTCCGGGAAATCGAAATCTCCCACAACACGTGGACCGGCACCAAATTTTTTTTCTAACGGAAACTCTGGTCTATGCCCTACTGGGATGGAAGAAAGTCTTTGAATGTGTCATGCTGCCTTTTCAAAGCTAAAAGAAAAAACATTGTCTGACCGTGTGACTTTGCTAATGTGACCTGTTGTTATTGAAGGCTTTACCGACAGCTTTGCCAGGACCACTTTTGTCAAAGTTTATAACACTGAGTACAATAAATACAATTATACTCTCAACAGCAACTGAGAAAGCAAATGGCTGGAGGGATACGACTAGAACAGAACCTGCTGCAACAGCGACATCCGAGCCGAAGCGTTGTCGTGGGTCGCAACAGATTTGAGTTGTACTCCAGAAAGTTTGACAGTTATCGATGGAGCGAAAGCCGAGGCGTAGGATAACCCCATAGCTTCAGTCGTCCTTTAAAACAAATATATAATAATTATGTTGCTTTTGACTGAATCCACCCTTTTATCACCAAAGCTACGTTCACACTGCAAGGCTGAGTGCTCAATTCGGATTTATCGCTCGGATACGATATTTTTGGCTGTTCACATTATTATTATTATTTTTTAATTGTGGCCCAATATCGGATTACTGTGTGAACCGGTCACGGCCCTGAACTGACCGGTGTGCGCGGAAGTAACAAAGACCTTCCACGCTGTCGTACGGAAGTATATGCATGGCAGGCCTCGGCGGTTGTCGGGCAGCGTGGGACCGCGCGCCTCGGCTCAAGCTCGCGGAGGAAATCTTTGAATCCGGACGGGAGCGCGGTGCTTTTTTTGATTCGTTGAATAAGGAAATTTACGAAAAATAAAATGCATCTAAAGTAAAAACACTGCGCAAATTGCGCCCTGATCCCTCCCTCAGAGGACACGCACACACACACACACACACTCTATTTTACATCCGGTGTTATTCATAAAACGCGCCGAGCGTGGGCACTCCCTCCCCGGGTCGGGTGGTGGGGGTGGCCGCGCTGCGCCTATTTCTGCTCGCCGATCAGAAAGCCGGGGGCGGAATTTATTTATTTATTTATTTTTACGTGACTCAAATACTCATTGTAGATGTACTTAATGTATTTATTTAACCCCCATAAGTAACAGGGGGACACTCAGTCACAGCCCACCCAGTCTGTGAATCCCATCTGTGTCGACCTGTATGTTATTTAGGACCACAACAAAGGCTACGTTCACACTGCAGGCCGAAGTGGCCCAAATCCGTTTGTCTCTTTTGATACGTGACTCATCTGTTTTTGTTTTTTTTCATGAACCGTGTGAACAGGACAAATCACATGGAGGATGTTTTTAATTCGGAATTGGGCCACTTACATATGTGGTCCTGAGTCATCTGCGTTTGATGTCTTTGTTACTTCTGCGCATGCGGGTCAGCACCGTGACCAGTTCACACTGGAATCTGATATTGGCCACATTTAAAAAAAAAAAAAATAATAATAAAGTGAACAGCCAAACAAAATAATTGTATCCAACCAATAAATCAGGATTGAGCACTAAGGCTTGCGGTGTGAACGTAGCCAAAGTTGCCCAATTTTGAATCGAAAGGATCAGATTCCATGCTAATTGCGCAGGGAAAAAAACAAAATAGGTCTGACTCACATGAGCAAAAAAAAATCGAATTCGGGCCACTTTGTGTACGTAGCCTTAATGTCCTTGTGAATTTTCATTCGGTAGTGTTTTTATTTTAGCAGATATTCCAGAGCGGATATTGTGTGTGTGTGTGTGGGGGGGGGGAAATACATCCCTATCTCTTACAATATCCGTATTATTCTGTCTTAACTCACAGCAAATACTGAATAAATCATGTTTTCATCCGTGATTCTTTAAATGGGGAGAGGGAGTTAAACACCCATTCAACATTTTTCCGCGTGGGATGATTTGGTGTGGCTGTGGTGCCCTCAGTTACAAACCCGCCGCTTTGTCCCGACGCGACGTTCGGCCGCGCCTCATCCCCGTGCGCTGTTTTCTCCGACGCGTCAAGTGCACGCCGCGGCGGCGCTGTCCTCAGAAGCGTGATGGTTTTACACGCTGTTCGGGAGCTCACCAATAAAGTTTTTTTTAAATTGTTTTTTTGTTTTTTTATATGTCTCCTCGCCGCCCTCAAAATGCCATTCGGCCTGGTGTTCGTTAGGAGGCGGCACCTGTTTTCAGAGTGACCGTTGACAGCAGCGCTTTGCACGTAGTGAGTTAATGTCAATGTCAAGTGAGCCACCCAACCTCCCTGAATAATCTTCTTCACTCTCTTATTTGCAGAGACTCCGGTGCCAAGCTGCCCCTTCACAGGTAGGCAAACAGGAGACAGAGCATTATTTCCATTTATCTTGTTTTATGGGGGGGGACACTATTGAAATTCTATCCGCATGATTAAAACTAAGTTGACCGGGAGGCAAGCGGTGCAGCCTGTTATGACCGTCACGGTAAACTTTCCGCTTTTTTTTTTTTTAAAGCACCATGATTGTACAAATTTAGCCCAGTCTGTGGCCAATTTCCATGAGAGACGTGGTCAAGTTGAGAACTCAACAAAACAATCTGTTTTTTTTTTTTTATGGGGGGCGGGGGGCGGGAGTGAGAGCGTGTATCGGCAAACCTAAGGATCACAGGTTTGATGTCTGGCTTATTTTGAATGATTTAATGTGGCGTGCTGAGGCCTGTTCTGAGCCCTGGGATACGAAAAATAAATAAATGTCTGCTTCAGTAACGACGCCAAGTCAATGCGTGTGAAAAAAAACTCCACACCAGGACACAATCAGCCGAGATGGCAACCGATTCTTAAACACTGTCTTCAACTGATTTCTTGGGTTGAGAGAACTGTTTTGATTAATATATTGAGGATTGTCCCTTCACCGTCACATGTACATCACATGTTTCCGATTTATGGACTGAAGCTGTGTTTACCCATGGAAAGAAGTGTTTGACTTCAGAGAGTTTGACTTAAGGCTGTAATTTGATTTTTACCTTTTGAGTGTTTGTAACTAAGCTCCATTCAGTAGTACTTGCAGATATGATCACAGCTGGATCCTCCGATGCTTTTGGGCCCTGCTCTTTAAGTCTATGTCTGAGAGGGAGTAGGGGAGTGGAGGGAGTAGGGGAGTGGCGGAGAAAGTATTTCCGTTAGGCGCAGTTGTGCACGGCGCTTTTCTTTTTTTTTTCTTTTTTTTTTCAATGACAATAAAGACATCTACAATAAAAACACTGTTTGTTTTCTTTGGGGAAACGGTGAACCCTCATGCCGGACGGTGGAGAGGCGATCGCTTTGTGCCGCCCGGGCGGGCGCTCGCGTAACCTACGTGCGGAAAGGATCTCCCGTTCACCACGCAAACAGTGACGGGCACAAAGCGAGCTTATGCTTATGCTTATTGTGGGATTCTCAGCATGAGAAATATGAGGTGTGGCGGATGTGGAACTGGTTGATATGCCTCAGGGTCAAAGCGTGAGACTTGGCAGCTCCCTACAACAATTATTAAACTTTTAAAAAAATGTTTTTTTTTTTCCCTCCCTCCCCGTGGTCCCGTGGCTCCCTGTTGATACTGTGAAAATATTGCATACGGTGGCAAATATCGCGATATTCGATATTATAGAATATCGGCCCAAGCCTAGTTCACATGCTTACCCTGTAATGTTTTTCCGGATCATTGCTAGCGCGCCCTATATCCACATTTCAAAGGGTCATGTGACACTGTGCCAAGGAGTCGAACCTTAGTTAAAACCATACGGTACTGCAGAACCCTGCTATGCTGTTATTTATTCTTCGGCAGTGAAATGATATATAATTTTTTTCAGGATTGGTGTTGCTAAACTCCTTTAAGGTGAAAGAACCATCAATAGCCTACTTTCAAACCCAACTCCTGCTTTGTATGGCTGGGTCTGAGCGGAGGAACCGATGGAATTTGCTCCCTAAAGCCTGGCAAATCCCCTTTAGATCCCCTTTCTTTGTTGTGGAAGCAGCTCCCTGTCGCGGTGCAAGGGACCGAAATCGGTTCCAGTACCGTGACCTGCGCTTGAACCCGCATGTCCCGGCTCGTGCGCCGCATCCGTTAGCGGCCCGCCGGTCCTTGTTGACGTCTGTTGTCGAGGGAGCGGAGCCCAGCGGCGTGCCACCAGAAGACCCGTACCCCCCTAAAAAAATAAACACGTGGCTCTTTGGAGGGACATTGCGACAGCAGAAGCAATTTCTTTGTAAGGCCTCTCTGTAATTTTCGGTGGCAACAAAAGGTTAAATCCGTTTGAGGCCTGTGAAGCTATGAAACCGCAGACTATAGCTGTAATATAGTGGCAGCGCTTGCCTTCCACCGCCGGTCTGGTGGTTCGTTCGTCGACCCCGGGCTCCGCGGAAGTCAGGTCTGACTGACGGTCTGTCGCGCAGACGGTCTGTCGCACCTCGTCAAAGACGTTTAGCGCCGGTGTTCTTTTAAATATTGAAGACGCGTAAAAGATTTTGTCAACAAAAAACGGTTTTGAGTGGGAACGTTCTATTTCTGAAGAATCCCTGGTAACCAGCGCTGCCACTTTTTTGAGAACATCTAATTTCTTCTACTGTACACGTCTTGAAACTTGTCAGCCGTAGCCGTCACCAGACTGCAGTCGGTGTATTTTTCTTTCTTTTTTTTTTTTTTTTTTTTTTTTTTTTCTCCGTTTTTATTTTATTTTCTTTGTTTGGAAGGCATCTTAAAAAAGGACTTTGGGCATCGGGCGGCTGCCAGGATAAACTGTGGTTGCCAACTTCCAAACTGCCGTCTTCTCTGTGGGACAGTTTTGTGTTGGGCACCATGACCCTCTTTTGACATTCATGACTGAAAGCCCAGCATCTGTGGTCTGGTCTGTGCCCAGTCCATCCCCGTCCACATTGTCAGCAATGGACTCCAGAAACTTTATTTTTTCTTAATTTTCTTTTTCGTTTTCTCTAGGGAAATTTACCTCAAATTAACCATGCGGTTGGCTATTTGAGAACAGGCTTTATTCATCGAAAAGAAATTGGATACACTTTTGGCAGCCATATTGTACATAGGAGGACAAGGATGAGAGCTGGGAGTCCTCACGATTGCTTGTCAAACTGCTTCAAGTCCTCTTTCTCTCCCCCGAAACTACCTCACTTTCACAAGGTGTTCGCCGGCACATCAATTTTGAAACCGTCATTTTTTTCAGGTGCCAGGTATGACTTTGTCTTGACGTTTCGTTACTATTTGCAAAAAATCTGCTATCAAAGAACCACTCCCAAGTGCAAATGGCATTCTTCCCTGTGCTGAAGAAACAATTTAATTTCAATCTAAAATAAACAGCTGACTAACTGATTTAAATACACACGCACGCGCGCGCACACACACACACACACACACACACACTCAGAGCTGGCAGGGTTGATAACTATGCTCAGCGATCGTGCGTGCAGCTGGAGCATATCTCTCCTTGGAGCAGGCTTTCCCTGTCGCTCCATTTCTCTCCCTTTCGCATCTCATGTGTTTTCTCGAGCAGGGTTGGTGTGTGTGTGTGTGTGTGTGTGTGTGTGTGTGTGTGTGTGTGTGTGTGTGTGTGTGTGTGTGTGTGTGTGTGTGTGTGTGTGTGCGTGTGCGCGCGCCTGCGTGGGGTTTTCTGGCTTCTGTGAAAGGGAGACGAAAGCTAGAGAAAGTTTTAGAGCAGAGGGTTCTTTAGGGAGGAACTGCCGACCGTCATCCGGAGCGACCGCCTGCACCAGGACGACCAGGATGCTCCGCAGGTTGCCATGGCACAGGTGAGCTGTGACGACGCTCCGTGTGGATGTCTGTGGGTGCCTTTTTTTTTTTTTTTTTCTCCTCTCCTGCTGACTGGAGGAAGAGTCCGGGGGGCGGGGGTTCAGCTAGGGTGCCTCCGATCACAAACATTTATCTGGGCTGGTTATGTAATGAGTGAACACCCCCGTTAGTTCCACAGCACTGGGTTTAGTGTTTTGTTGTCTTTGTCCGACCCGACCGGAGGGTTTTCACCGGAAGGCTCGTGTGTGTGTGTGTGTGTGTGTGTGTGTGTGTGTGTGTGTGTGTGTGTGTGTGTGTGTGTGTGTGTGTGTGTGTGTGTGTGTGTGTGTGTGTGTGTGTGTGTGTGTGTGTGTGTGTGTGTGGCGCGTACAGCGCTTGTCAGTCGGTTGATATTATCGTATTTCAGCGGTAACATATTAAAATATACTATACATCAAGGTATGAAATTAATGATCACAAGAACATTCCTTTTATTTGAAAACTAGTGATTTGGTCATCTTTGCAATTTCCAGATAGTTCGGTATGCTGGACATCAGTCGCATTCTTCAACACAATATTTTGATTTTCATAAGCGGACACCGTGATGCATATTGATGTCTAACATGCCTTGTTATGACTTAATGGTGAACTATAACTTTTATGATAAGTCATCGTCGCTGATTTCGTCTGGCTGCGAGGACGTGTCGGCCCGTTTGCCTCTCTTCTTCCCCTTTTTCTCTGACTTTGGCGTGTGTTTAGACAGTAGCAAGGTGGCTCCGCTCCACTCCTCTAATGTTTTTAGAATAGCTTCAAAACACCACCACCACTACTACACACACACTGATCACTAAATCAGTGTCCAGAGGCAAACCCCTAACATTCCTGAGGTGTGTGTGTGTGTGTGTGTGTGTGTGTGTGTGTGTGTGTGTGTGTGTGTGTGTGTGTGTGTGTGTGTGTGTGTGTGTGTGTGTGTGTGTGTGTGTGTGTGTGTGTGTGTGTGTGTGTGTGCGCGCGCCAGACTTTTAACACATAGTTGACACGAGCGAGAGATGGTCTGGAATTTGACGGGTCGTGTTTGTGTGTGGGGGGGGGGGCGGGTGAGCATCACGGTGGAACTCTCTGTCCCCCCTGCGCTGTTTTCTCATGCTCCCTTGTTCTGTCTCCATGGGTTTGAGGAGGGGGCTGTAGCATTCATCATTTCCCTGATAATGTCTCGCTGGCTGTGTTCAGGCATGTTTCATTATCTCTCTTTCTCTCTCTTGCTATCCCTCTCTATCCCTCCCTCCCTTCTCCATCTTTGACACCCTGGCTGTTGCCTGAGGTCAAGACCCCTGGAAGACAAATTGCTGTGTCGGCATTTTTTCAGCTTCACTTCACTTACAGTCCGTGTGGAGGAGATACAAAGGCGAGTGCAGCCTTTCATACACTGTAATTTGATTGTAAACATTTTATAGACACGAGTCTATTGAGTCGTATCAAATGTCTCCATATATGAGAGTGTACACGTACAAGTGTTGAGGCTGTATCGCCCCGTTTTCTTGTGGGGTTCATGAGTGTTATTTTGAGCTATCACAAAGCATTCGCACGGTGGCAGGTGTGTTGAGTTCACTGTTAAAAATGACGGGATGGAGGGGTTGACACCTGACATAACGGGAGCACCCAGCCTATTCTTTCCTCGTTTCTTGCCGTGCGTCACTGTTACTCTGCCATGAAGTCAATGTGCCCAGCGGTGCTTCTCCTTCAGGGCTTGACGTTAGCACTCGTCTGAAGTGGGGACACCAGGCACTAAAATAGCTTGTGAGCTTGACATTTGATCTCAGAAGGTCAATGCTGGGCGCCGTCAAGGGTCAGCGGCCGCCCGGACCTGGGAACACTCCGCCCGGCAGGCTGTGTCGCACAAGCTGTTGACCAAACGTTTGGGGGAACATCCCATGGGGTGTGCGGGACCCCGATGGACCTTGCAGGTGGCGGGCGCGCTGCTAATTGGTGCAGAGTGCAGCGTGTACAGCCTGCATTGGGACAGACTGTTGGTTTCCTGCGGCCCACACGCGGCTTGCTTTCTGCAAATCACTTATTTCTTTCGAATCTTTAGAAAAATCATTTTTCGTGTGTGGACAACCCAGTTTATCACGCAATTAACGAGGGGGGAAAGGGGCCCATTCTTGCCTATTTTTTTCCCCCGATAGTGTTAGTTTCTTTATCTCAAACTTCAAATGACAACCCGTTTCCCACACATCTCCTGACCCCAACAGGAATGTTAATGGAAATATTGACGCAATTAGCTCAGCCAATCACGCTGCCGTGATCCCAAGGAGGCGTTTGGTAAGATTGAGTTGCGGTGCTTTTTGTTTTGGACCGTGTGTGTGTGGACTGGCAGAGTACTTGCCTGTAGATCATAGACTCGGAACACAACCGTTGCATGTATCTCCTCAAATAAAACTCTTGAATTCGGTATGGAACGGAGACTAGCTCAGCTGTCTGTGTTTGACTTTGTGACTATGGCTGGCTATCTGCTTTGCAGGTCACTCTCCTCCTTCCCCGGCTTCCTGACCACTAATTTTGGAGGCACTCCCCTCTGGGCTCGGCCCCGAACTTAAACGTCTCCAATTAGAGCGAGTCCAAACTCCAAAAGGTTGCCGGCCAGACGTGGCCCAAGCGTTCAGGAGTCCGGCCCCTTCCGCCGCTCTTTGTTGTTGTTTCTTCGTGCATCGGGTATTATTTCTGGTGGACTCGACGCAGACGGCGTCCAGCTAGAACCACAAGATTGAATTTATGTTTCCTTATTTTATTGTTTTTGCTTTCTGTGTTATTTTAATTAAAAAAATGTTTTGGGAAACACCCTCCTTTCTCTTCATATACATATGCCTAGCTTTAACAATGACGTTCTAACACTCAGTATCTCTGTTTCTCACGCACACGGTCACACAGACCCGTACAAAGATGCCCTCTGTCCTTGTGTACGCACATGGATTATTTTTCACGGTTGTAAGGGTCACCTTTCAATCAACCCCCCTCTGCCAAGCCCGCCGCGGAGGTTAAAAGAGGATTGTTGCCTTCAGAACTGCCAACCCGCCGTTTGAACATAGAGCGATGCAGCTTTCACACGCTGTGTCTGCGCGCAGGCTTTTCTTTTCATCAGGATGTCTTTACCAGTCCTGATGTTCCAGCTAAGACTTCAAACTGGAAACATCTGCTTGTTACTTGTTGGAGGGTGTTCTCTCTCTCTCTCTCTCTCTCTCTCTCTCTCTCTCTCTCTCTCTCTCTCTCTCTCTCTCTCTCTCTCTCTCTCTCTCAATGGAAAAAACCTTCAGTAAGGTTGAGGCATATAAGAAAATCGAGTACAGTGGTACCACAAGAAATCCTCCACAAGAGTCCCCTCTTTATTGTGGGCGTTCAGTGCTAGTGACATGAATCAAATGGTTAATGGATATGTCACTGGGTAACTCTGAGTCACCTAAAAACTGTTATCATATTGTAGTTTAGCGATGGGTATTGCAATGTTTTGAATCCTATTTCGCCTCTCGTGCTGGCCAAGCGAGGACTGGTCGGGACCGCGGCAACCAACAAAAGCTATTAAAGTTGAAATTAACTCCAATAATTTTTGGTGGGCAATATCTGTGCAAGCACGCTGCACTTTAGGGAGAAACTGTGAAATACCGTCTTCCCAAGTCAGTTTGTTGACAATTCCTCTTTTGGTTGATCCTGCTACTTTTCACATACTACTTGAGCATACTCGTGTTTAAGACATAAAAAACATGTTCACATACTAATTAAGTACTAAATGCAATAATAGTAATTTAATAGTAATTTATACTAAACTCTTTACTAAATGCTAGTAGTCCATTTTGGATGCAGTACATGTTGAGAAAAGCCCGCCCATGTCTAAGCTCCTCCCAAGATTCAGTCCGTACGCACTCTGCGTTTAAATACAAATACTTTGTGGTGCTTCACTAAATAATATTAGATTCATGAGGTGTTCCGCAGAACATAATAACACAGTGCATACTCACGTTTGTTTCTGTTTTTGTTTTTTTGTTTTTTGTCTGTCTGTTCATTGAAGTTGAAGGTGAACAAGTTTATGGTGAAAAACCTGTTTGTACAGCGGGTGGTAAACCTGATCTCTGGGTTGTGCCGAAGGGGGTGGATTCTCACGGTTTCATAGCTAATGCGTTCTTGAATCTTCTATAGGTGGCCTAGTTTTCAAGCGGGACTCTGTTGTGATAGCCGCCGTTGGAGAGCCCCCCAGCTTATAACATGTTTTTTGTCCGACTCTGATGACACTTTCGGGCTGACGTCACTTCTTTGGGTTGGATGGTTTGACATTTTTGTGGCCTGTGCTGGAAAGGTTTAATGCGTTTTTCACAAGAGGGCAAATGATTTAATCCTCTAAACAGATGATATGGAGAATGACGCATGGGTGCATTCTGTCATTGTGAAAATCAACAGTGTATCCAGTTGTCTTAAAGTTCTACTAATCGTATGCCTCTTTGCGTGGCGAACCCCTTTCCCAATGAGAATCCCCATTGGACAAGAATACCATTACAAGACTTGAGAGCAGAGCTTGAGGGGTCAGAGGCATAAATCTAGAGAACACACTAGTACCCAGGGATGGCTGACGGCATGCTCTCCTGTCCTGGTTGCCCCCCACCCCCGTTGTTCATGACTCTGTCCCTTGGGTCCAAGCTGGCTCACCCCTTTCATCCACCTCCTAACCCAAATTCTTTCACTTAGTTTTAAGAAAATAAGTCAGCTCAGTCAGATGGCCCAGTCGGCTGGCAGAAAAAAGGAGGAGGGGAAAAAAAACAAAAGGTTGAGCAAGGAAAGAGTCCCTGACAAAGGGGAGGCCAGAGGACCAGCCGTGGATGAAATGAACCAAAGGCAGAGGAGAGGCTGGCTGCCCAACTCCTTTTTTTTTTTTCCCCTTTCTTTTTCCCTTGGGCTTGTGGTTTTCTCTGCCTGCTCATTAGGTTTCTCTGGCCTTCCTGGCCAAATGCTGTGTGTGTGTGTGTGTGTGTGTGTGTGTGTGTGTGTGTGTGTGTGTGTGTGTGTGTGTGTGTGTGTGTGTGTGTGTGTGTGTGTGTGTGTGTGTGTGTGTGTGTGTGTGTGTGTGTGTGTGTGTGTCGGACCCAGCCAAACTTGAGTGCGTTTGAGAAGGAACGAGAGGCAAAACTAAAAATAATTGACATGATTCCTTTGTTTTGTACTTTGACAAGTTCTGATGGAGGCCCTTTTCTCCTGATGATCCCGTCCGCTGGATTTACAGAAAAGCTAGCTTATTTTTTTTTTTGGTTGTTTTGGAACCACACTGAGGTGTGTAGTAATGAGATGCGCTCTACTAACTCTCAAATGTTGCCCATAACAAAGGTGGAGAGAGGACAAGGGAAAAAGAGAGAGGGGGTAAAAGAAAAGGAGAAGCTCCAGATAATGTCCAACCTGCCATCGCTCATTAGGGCCCTTCCTCACGGGGGACCACACGGATTTGGAGGCCATTCAGAGCGGCACAAAGGTGTTTGCATTTCTCCCCTAATTGTCCTTTCCTCACGTATTTGCTACATCGTTCAACAGGCATCTCCTGGACCTATAAGTATCACAGTGCACCAGTGTCCGTGGCTCTTCATACGGGGGCCCCTTTTCAGACCCCCACGTCCTCGCCTCCCATCCCCTGTGCGGCGCAACCCCACAAATCTTATCAACCGCGCGGGGACGGTTTTGAGGGAAACGTGATTTGCATGGTCCCCGCTCAATCAATTATTCATCCCGGGCAAACAAAGCACCGTGTTAAGTGGACACTCGGCAAGAGCGGAAAAGGGGGTGGGTGGTGGGGTTTCCTTACATAAGCACCCAATTCTCTTTGAGCTTTTGCGGGCGGACAGAATGAACCCACCCCGGCCTCTGGAACCACACTGGTTATGCAAATGAAGTAGAGAATGCACAGTGATTTCTCTCCGTAGCTGTTGGTTACCCGGGGGAATATGGACGTCCGAGTGTCATTCACTGGCTTTGCGGAAAGGGCGAGCGATTCAGTGGGTGAGCGAGGGAGAGATGAGCACCATTTTATTTAGGGTTGCTGCAAATATTGTTGGGAGATTTTGTGGTTGCTTTTGTTGCTTTTAAAAAATTTTTTTAAGTTATTTGAAGAAATACAAAGCTTGTCAGGAGGCTCTCACCGCCGCACCAGGGACATCTCGCTGTTTGTTAGTTACAAGCTGTTGAGATTGAACACAAAAAGACTGCAGGTCTCGGTAGGTCTCTGTGGTGACGGTTCTCTTCTTCTCGAGGTATCCACCCCCCCTCTAATTGAGAGGCGGCTCTTACCGTCCGCCGCTGGTTTTGTTCCATAAGCGTGGAGCAGGCTTTTCTCCAATGCTCTGAGAACATGCTCTGTTCTCATAAGTAAGAGGTCAGCTGATTGCTCTACGAGGCTCCACCATGCCCTACATGCACCATGCCCGTCCCACTGATGTGGGGGTTGTTTTCCACATCAGAATGAGTCTTGCCTTTTGTAGGACCAAAAAAAAAAACCCCAAACAATGTATGCAAAAGCAATTGTCTCAACGTTTGACCCTGTCCCATGAATTTAGCATGCTCTATTTTCACGTGCATTGCGGGAGGCTACCATCTTATGTAACATGTTATAGAAACATTTCTAACAGTTTAACCCCAACAAAACAAAACAGCGCTCACGCAAGCCACAACAAGGGAGCTGTCTGTGTTCTGAACGACAGGGGCACAATGCCCCTCAAATGGCTTTTACAGCGGGGAAAACCTGCACGAGTGATGTTGCATGTTCACAATCTGTCAAGCTTTGTCACCTTGTTTGACCTGGAACCCCATGCCCATACTGTGTTACACACGGGACCCCCCGCACCACTCCACCCAAACTATTTCAGACGAGTCTGCGTGCACAGGCCTCTGCCCGCATGTGTGTGGATTTCACAGAGAGGTGGTGGCACATAGCAACAGGTTGGTTGAACAATTAATTTATTTCATATAACAGTCATGATTTGAAAGAGACCCCTTTTCCCATCACAAAAGCTACAGCGATAGCGATATATCTTTTATACAATGTATTTTTCGTTTTGTGATATAGTTGTTAAACGTAACCTGTCGAGGCAACTTTGCCCACAATCTTATCCCTCTTTGAGCCTTAATATCCTCTTAATGGAACATTAAATTACAAAAAGATGCGCAGATTGTAATGATTGAAACAGGTGCTTTTTGGGTTCTGGCAGAAAAGCGCTGATCTTCTGCAGAGACAAAAAAAATAGCTGTGCACGGAGTTTTGTCATACAGTTTGGGATAAGATAAGATGGACAACACTTACATTTGCACCAGGATACACTGTCACTACCAACACAGAAACGCTCTCACGTTCACGTTCTGTGGCAGACCTACTATGGTTGACTTGTTAAGTCCTGCCCGATTTGGTCTGTGACAATGGCGATAGGAAATGGATGCCTCGTGTGGCGCCTTTTCTCCTGGTCTTCATCACTAACAAGACGACAACAAAAACACCTGAGCCCCACCTGTAGATATTCCACAGGTGGGTCCGTTTTCATCATCCAGTCATTCAGGTCTAAGATGGTGACTCAAGCTCAGACATTTAAACCCGACTCAATTTTCAGAACGTGGCTCACCAACATTCCTAAATGGCAAAAGAAACCACTTTCAAAGTCTGTTTCCTCCCCACAGGAGACAAAGCCAAGCGTTAACAACAGGAATATATTGTCTGAACCTGCTTGTGCAGTGAAAGCTGTGTGCTTTTACAATGAAGCTCCAATCACTTTGTGGGGTTTTACCACAGAGCGGAAGGCTCGGTCGGCCTGGTTTTGTGCTTCGCCCGCGGTTGATATAAAAAAAAAAAAAGTGCACCTGAGAGACGCAGATTAAACAATACTTCTCATCTTTACTACTTTGCATACAGAGAGCTGGCCACTTTCTATCCCGCCTATCTTGATTTGGACATTTCTATGTGAAAGACAATTTCTGGGTGTCTAAACTTACCCCTTTTTCCTGATAATCCGTAAGCACTTTCTATAAGAATATAAGGAAGAAAGTCGAACAATTAGCAAGTGACCCTTTAGTCACAAAGTTGAGTTTTTACATTTTTTCTAATACCGTGACCATGTCATGTAAAGCATTGCAGCATTGTAAACCACTATTTCCCCAAAAAGTTATGAGGAGCCAGGTTTACATGTTCAACTCAGTGTGCACACGGTCAGCCAGAACACTGACATTTTCGAGTTGAGAGTATGCAGTGGAACGATCAGTTAACTGGATTCCTTTTATTGTCGCTGATCTTTTTGACTTACTGTGCCCCATATGGGACATCCCATGCTGGTGAATCAGCATTCATATCCGCTTGCTGCACGATCTTTGGAGGACCACAAGTCGCGACTGCAGCACTCTGCCTTTTATTTCAGGCTTTCTGGGAAGAGGCCTGAGAATAGCCTGAGTCATGGCTCAAGCTCTGTGGCTCAGTGCTGTGTTCAGGTTCCAACACACACACACACACACACACACACACACACACACACACACACACACACACACACACACACACTGATTGATGCAGAGGACACCTAGTGGCTGGAAACTGCCTTTCTTGTTTACATACAGAAGCTGCACGATTTCTGTATGCAGTTCAGCCTTGGTCACTGAATACAACAAAAACTGGCTGTTAATGAAGTTTAAACCTCTCTCATTTTTAACATAGCAAGTTGTTGATGCAAACTATAACCTCTATCGTGTCTTCCGATCACAACTCAATTAAAATAAAGTAGGCAATACACTACAAATATGGAAAGGTTTCTTTCTAAAAAGCTCAACTGGCAAGTTGTCCCCAAACACTGTTATTGCTATACATACACCTGGCTGATCAACTGTGACATCTACAACCATGTGAAATTTAAAGAGTTACAGTTAAAAAAACAGTTCCTGTTTTAGACAGGAGGGGGCGATAATTGTATTAGCCATTTGCCCTTTCAATGTGGTGTTTGCGTAACGCACTGAATAGTAAGTGACTCCCGTCTTGCCTTCCCTCCTCCTGTTGTTGTGACTATACGCTGTGTTTTTCACTCCTCTTGTCTTTGCCGATGACATGTTTACACCCCAAGTGTTTGTGCAATGGAGGAAAAGATTTAAAGCGGCCTGCACGCCTGGGGATGTTTTGGCAGAGATGTAGCTGGATGTTCATTCCATCTTCCGTGACCAAATGGGCCGGTTGCATTTTGGTGCGAAAGCACAAACAACCAACATGTCCACTACTGCTACTCGAAAATAAACCTCAAAATACATTTGTCATAAATGCCTGCCATGCTTTATTTAGTCTTTTCCCTGTTTAGTTTTCCTATCGTTTCAGATGCAGTCACTCACTCCGGCCCCTCATTACCTTTTTCCCTTCACCTGTGTTTCCCTGCTCACCTGCATCCCATCCCTTCATTAGTTCCGCAGTCTAGATTAACCGGTTCTCTTTCACTAATTTGCTGCCAGATTGTCTAGAGCTTACCACCCAGCATTACAGCACCTGATTCCGAATTCCTGCCTGCCTGGTTCTGACGGTGTTACCACTTTCTGTTTTCTGGAGTCACTTCGCCTGTTCCCTTTTGAATTGTTTGCCCTATGGACCTACCTGTTTTAACCACGTCGCCGCCTTTTTGCCCGATCCTCTAGTAAAGAACTGTTCATGCAACTTGATTGTATCTGTGGTCGTGCTTTTGGGTTCAAGTCCGTCTCAGTCACTACAGTACAATCTGAATGAACTCGGCCGACCCTGATCCTCTCAAGTAAGCACCGATGGCTCACGCTGGCGTCATTCAACACCACGAACAAGCCCTCTCCTCCTTTGCGGGGGGGGGTCTGCAGGAGATGTCCACTCCCTTGGAGCACGGCCGGGAGTCTGTCCGTGAACATCTACAGAGACTAACCATCTCCCAGCCTGCTGCTTCAGCCAGCCTGGTGGCTCCTTCAGCTCCGGTTTCCGAGTCGTGGTTTCCTCCTCCGGGACCCTGTTCGTGGTCTCCAGGAGCTTGCCGGCCCTTCCTGGCCCAGTGTTTCCTCATAGCTTCAGCCCTCTTTCCCTACCAAACAATCAGTGGGAGAGTGAATCCTCTTCCTGTGCCATGGAGAAGTCTTTCTGCGCGCAGCTCCGCAATGTTTTTGACCGCACCACTCCTGGAAGAGCTGCTCAGGGTCTTCTCAGTCTCCACCATCTTCTTCGTGGTCTCTCCCCGTTCAAGTGACACTGGCCTCCCCGAGCGGGTGCCGACGCACTCCACTCTTCTGCCTTCCTCGGACTGCTACCAACGCAGCGCCAACCGACGCCGTCACCCTGCACCCCAATACGCTTCGGGACAGAACGTCTGGCTCTCCACTCGGAACCTGCCCCTCCGGTTGGAGAGCAGGAAGTTGGCTCCCAGATACATGGGAACATTCCCTGTCCCCAAGGTTATGAACCCTGAGGCGATCCACCTTCGTATTCCCCCGGTCTATGCGATCCACCCGACATTCCATGTCTCCCGGCTCAAGCCTGTCAAGGAGAGCTGGCTTGACTCCTAACTGAGAAAAACTTTAAACCTTAACCCAAGGCCACATTTCCAGATCTTGTCTCTTGTACAACCTTTAAAGTGAAAACATATTGTAGCTTGGGAGCCTTGGCAAGTTTTACTGTTGGAGCCAGCGTTACGTCTTTTGTGGATATTTTGATAATAAACAAAGACTAAATGTTGTTGCGGACCCATTATTATTTCACATACTTGCCTCATACAAACATGTAGAGCGGTCGCTACCCCCGGCTCCCCCAAGGACACGTGACACAGGGTTTTTTCGGGTTTTATTGCACTCAGTTTTAGCTGACAGTTCAAGGGAGGTTCGTACAGCAAAGACGGTGCTTTCAGGGACTGGCTTCCACTGGGACTCCCGCAGCGCGCTTCCTTGCAGTCGCTCTGCACTCGCTCTCCTTTCCTCACTGCAAGACAAAACAGATATGAGAACCTTCCCAGCTATGGTGATTGGCCAGTCATTCAATTGGCCACAGCTGGCACCGAGGCGGGGAGCGTCAGTCTACCACACTGACTTCCCCTCGTCTCCCAGAGCCCGCTCGACCATGCCCCCTGAGTCTGCCACACAAACTTTTGGCTTTGGAAGACTGTAGAGTGTGGCTGGTTAAGTTTGGATTTATTGCATGAATTTGATGACAAGCGCTGCAACGAGGAGGCTTGCCAAGTGCTCCGATAGACACTGCCAGATGTTATACAGAGTGAATCTTCAGGATCGGGATATTTGGTCAGAAAAGGTGCGCTGGTCGTCAAGAACAGACATGGTTGGTATTAATGATGACTATGGTAACAATTTTTTGTTGATGTTATGCCACTGTCATGCCACATTTCTCACATTCGCCCAAATTTGGGTGGAAACATGGTTGTAGAATGTTAGGATTTTACAAAACGATTGCGATTAGCTCAAATATTTGCAATCAGGCGATTATGTAATAACCATAATAGCTCTGTTAGTTTTAATCCTCTTGATAAAGGTGTTTTTATTTACATTTATTATTACTTTTATTCATTCAGATTAGAAACCTCACTTGTGCGCTTATTAGATGACTAGAATTCCTGTCATGACTTGTTTCTTGTCATTTAAGCTAACCGTTATATATTTTTCAATGACCCATTTAACTAGGCATGCACTGACAGTGATTTTAATTTTCTGACCTTAAATGCACTTACCTCATCTGTTCTGTTGGGCTTTATTGCAGCCCCCCAGGGCAGCGCTTGTGAAGCGTGCGCTAGGTTGCGCTCTCACTGCAAGTACGAGTCTTCCACCTGTGCCGGTTCATCTCCGCTCGCACTCACTGAGATAGAGCCTATGTGGTGAAGCAAAGGTTCCCAAACAGTTTTTGGCAACACTAGTGATCTCACAAAAATCACAACAGTAGGGGGCCACAGACCACAGTTTGTGAACCTTTGTCAAAGCAAATTAAAATAAATACAATAAATATATTAAACGAATATATACCAATATTTAGTCATTTATATTTATATATATATATATATATATATATATATATATATATATATATATATATATATATATATATATGAAAAATTATATTAAAAATAACGATCTATAATGGGCAAAGCGGTGATCGCTATTACTCATTATTATTATTATTATTATTTTTATAATATTTCTTTGCTGTACGTAAACAAGTACAGGTTCTTAAGTTCTGGATAACGTGACCCATGCTCCCCCGGGACGGTTTAACCGGAGGATCGTCATCCTTCAGCTCCGTGTGAGCGGCAACCCCTCTGGCATTAGCTTCTTGCACGATTCACCTTCCCTCCCTCCCTCGTCCCTCCACCCTCTCCCCCTTTGTCTCTCTGTCTTTCCACCGCACTAAGCCCGTCTAAAATAGCAACAGGTTGTGTTATGGGAAGCCGTGTGCCGGGGAGTATGAGCTCGCCAGCCAGCGTACCGGCCGCAGCGGCCCCGGGGTCCCGGGGGGACTGGGTGGGGGTCGGAGGCTAGAGGGTCCCTCTTTCTCTTATTTCTTTCTCTCTGTTTTTCTCTGCTTTTCCCGGCCCCCTCCCATCAATTCTCCAAACATGCTGAGTGTAATGTTTTTACTCCGTGCTATCTTGAAGGTAAGAGAGAAATTTTTATTTTTTGTTTGTTTGTTTTTTTTAACCACTCTGCAAAGTTGATGGATGCTTGGTTTTGTTTATTCTCTCATTATCTCTGTAACTTCCTGTTTATTCGTTATCCAACTTTTCATTCATTTGCTGGCTTGCAGAGCCAGAGACAAACTTGGCTCCAAGTCAAGTTTGACTGCTCGCCGTGGTTCCGTTTGTCTCACAGAACCTATTGAATTTCTTCTTTTTTTTTTTTTTTTTTTTTTTTTTTTTGTGTATGCGGGCACTTCTTGTCATACTTGCACAGTCTGGACGTGAGATTTCCCAGCTGTCCTTGAAGGGTGACCACAGTCAGACTTTGACAAGCTTGAGTGTGCTGAGCAAGACACTCTATTCCTTACCCCTCTCTAAAGATGTGAATAGAGACAGCGTTCCGTAACACTAACTCACTGCCTCTCGACATTTCTCTTTGTCGCAGCCAAGCGGGACGCTGGCGTGGTCGCTTAAAAATGCGGACGGATTGACTGCCCCTGACAGTGAGGCCAATTGGGCTGATTCTCATTAATGTAGCGCTCGCGGAAAGCCGGACCACCAATCTCTATTTTACAATTGCATTTAGATGTGCACTTGTGCAGATGGGAAAATACTTCGTCCATGTTTGTTTTGAAACACCTATTTTGTGTTAATCGCCATATGAGTTGGAAGCGAAGCCTAAATAGGTGAACCAGAGGCATTATCAGCTTTACCGAGAACAAAGGCTGTGACGGCAGCATCGGCATCTGACCTGTTGGAAATCTTGGGCCAACTAGAGATGCCTAATTGTTGTTTAGGAGAGCCAGCGAAAGCTTTTCCAGGCACTTCCACAGCTTCACCATCACTGAGTTTATTTATTGGGACGTGACACATTTTGTGTTAATTGACTTATCGGCAAGGAATATATTGACCAATCTGTGTTGCCTTGGCATATGTCATTGTGTCAGGATTAGTTTAAAGTGTTTTGTTTCTTCCTGACTGCACTCAACCTGTTTAATGGTATGCTGTTAATGCTGACATGTTGCTGAACACCACCGGTTCAAATTCTAGCGGTGTTCTGATTTGATGGGGTGGTAGACTGTGTTTTCTGGGTAACGCCACAGGCTACCGGCCATGCTAGAAGACCGCTCCGGCCAAAACTAGGGCCGAGCCAAGCTCAGACCTGTGAAAGACGCAGAGGCTTTGTCTCCTCTTCGCGTCAGCATCTCATTCCAGCAAGTGGAGGAGTTTTTCTCGAAGCCGTTATGTTTTAGTTTCTGACAGCCAGATTTGTCAAGCCTTTCCCGCCTGGTTTCAGAGGCAATCTGCACCTTTAATGATGCGTGTTGTTTATCAAACAGGCAAACTGGGCTGGAAGTTTACTGTTATTGTGATTTAACAAATAAAATACACATAAACGGCACAGCAAAATTAGTGCCCCATCCATTCTCTTCACTCCTTCACCCTTATCTCATTCCACTGCGAAGCTAGAATGGAAGCATCAGGGCCTCTTGCTTTTGCATCAGCCGAACAATCCTGATGATGCTTGCTATTGGTAGTAATGACGAGACGGGCCCGGAGAATCATGGTGGAAGTACATGGAGGGTGGTCTGAGTTAATGCGGCTGATCGAGTGGATTGAAGTGTTACCTTCTAAACCTTTTAAAATCTTGGAAATCATTATAGTTGTTGCTTGAGTGGTTAAATTGGCTTCCAAGATGAGCTATTGTGGTAACAGCTACGCATATCTGGCGAACTAGCAAAAAAAAAGCATTTAATGCCTTTTTTTCTATTATCGTACTAAGCTACACTACAAATGGAATTACACTCTCAAATTTAGTGCACGATTAGGTAGTTGTTAATAATCATAAAATAGAAAATTGTATAAAGTTGCTGCGGAGTCAAAAAGCACATGCAAATTATGTGGCAATTTATGCTGTCTGTATGATGGCTTCTCCTACTTGTTGCGTCTTTGACAGAAGTCAAAGGACTTGCAAGGCTAGTGGTGATCGGCAACAAATGGCTTGTACCAGTCATCCAGCTAAATTTTTTGAATTACTTGCTAGTGTTTTTGGACTGATGGTGCAAGCGATGATTCAAGCCCAAAGTATGTGGACTGAGCTGAGTGGAGCTCTGGCATCCAAAGTGTGTTCCCCACCCTCTTCCCTCAGTCCACGGGGAGCCCAACCAACCATAGCTGAGCTTTTTGAGAGATGGAGCACACATACACATGGTCCACACTGGCATACACATAATAAGCAGATTTAACCATGCATGTGCACACATGCATATTGAAACACCCTCCACATGGCTGTACAAGCCAGCCTCGCTCTTTTCCTCAGGTTATCTGTGGCGGACGCTCCCTCGCCCACACAGTTTTGTTTTAACCTGCCTTATATTTTCCCTATGTTTGTTAAAATATATCTTTTACGCACTACATTAATAATGCACATACAAAGTTAGAACAAATAATAATGACACATAGGTTTTGTTTCACATAACATACACATTTTTATTCTTGGTATTTAAGTTTGCTGCCCCTGCTGGAATGGGTGGGGATGGTTTATTTTGTATTTACTTTAGCAACAAATCCTTTTTATAGATGAATGTTTTGTCTTTATTTTGCACTTATTTAAACATGCGCACTTGTGTTTCACTGCTATTCACTAACTGTATCACGTTTAAGGAATCAATTAGTTTCAGTTAGTTGCTAGGTAGGAATCAGGTTAGCTATTATGTTCGGTTTTAGTAACTATTGTGCATAATCTCCGGGTGCGTTGCAAAGACATTTCACTGCATTTATGTATGAACCTCTGTATATGTATGTGACGAATAAACCTCTTGAATCTTGAACTTAAAGCTTTTGTTGAAAATAAGGATTTGGTAAAAGTTTAATTTACCAACTGGCCCCGCTGGTCGCCAAAAGGACGGGGCACAGTGAAAAGCCAGTGGCTTTTTCTGTTTCTCCGCTGGTCGCGCTCATGGAGGAACAGATCCGGAAAGTGACGAAACTGGGAATCACTGCACGAATAGGCGGCGGAAGTTGCCGACTTTTATTTGGTAGCCCGGAGTACTGGCTGCTGAACAGCAAGTGGCGAGACATTGGGCGTCCACGGTTTTCCAAGAAAATCTTCTGGGGATTGTCGTGGATGAAGTTCACGTTACATACAAACGGTAAGTGTTGGCTGGATTGTGAGGGAGGTTTAAGACCAAGGCCTTTCCATGTCTCAAATCATCATTTACTGCCACTAAAGGCAGTTGGCACAGTGTTCTGCTATCTCAAAGCAGAACTAGGTGGAGATGCCTGGTCTGACGGAGACTATGAACACAACATTGCAAGACCTACTCATAGGAACGTTTCATAGCAAGATAGCTCAGAACGAGAGCAAATTTCTGTCATCCTTCAGTGGAGAGAGTAGCTGCACAGTTGTCCCAACAACAGCTCTTGGGATGGGCTTCAATTTTCCCAACGTGTGGTCATGTGTGGTCACGTGTGGGCTACCAGAGGATTTTGAAGCTGTTCTTCAGCAGGCTGGCAGCGCGGGCAGAGATGGGTCTCAGCCACATGCTGTTGTTGTATGCTGTCAAACAGTCTTCAAGGACTGACGTGTGTTGGCTACACAAGGTTCCCCCCCAAGGACGCGTGACATGGGGTTTAGCGGGGCAGAAGCGCCGGCACGGCGAGTTTTATTCCTCACAGTTCATCAGAGGAGCTCCAGCGAGGATTGTACAATGAATATCGAACTTTCATAGACGGGCTTCTACTGGGACTCCCTCATAGCGCTCCCGCACCGTCCCTCCATCTCCTCGCTGCAAGACAAGACAAAAATATAAGAAATCTTCCCAGCTGCTGTAATTGGCCAGTCATTCAATTGGCCACCGCTGGCACCGAGGCAGGGAGCTTCAGTCTACCACGCTGACTTTCCCCTCGCCCAACAGAGGCCGTGTGACCACGCCCCGAGTCTGCCACAACGTAGTTAGAAGGATGGCTTGACGCAGGAAGAATTAGCTGCTTTGGAGAAGCCCTGTACAGTCAGTTCGAAGAACATACCGCAGTCGTCGGACCGGGACACCTGCGCTGCACCTATTGCCATTCTTGCACATCTGAAGGTTGTGGAGAGCTGACCCCCAAGTACGAATTGTTGCAAGAAGAGGTTTCTACTTCTGTTAAATTCCTGTGACTGAGGCCAGATATGGGTTACATGGGTGACTTGGATGGGGAGGACGAGGTGGACCAGATACCAACACCACACATCTGCTCAGGGTCAGGCTTGTCAGTACTGAGGTCCTGTCCTGTCCTTGTCAGCACCTGAGGTGACTAAATCTAGATTGATGCACAAGCCTAGGAAATTGGGCTTGAATCTAGTAGAGAAATGTGGCATTTTTGTATGTTATAAGTATGTTTTTGTATCGTGTTAGTATGTCATAAGACACTACCATCTCTGTGTGGAGGTGGGTGACGGGGACAGTTTCATCCGTGGCTGGTTCTTTTTTGTGTTTTTCCTCAGTAAACGTCTGATTACGTGTGAGAATTTTTTTGAATCTGTATTGTCTGAATGCATCCGAATAAAGCTGGTGTAATCAATTCTTAAAGTTAATTGTTGTGTTTTTATTCTAAAAGATGAACAATATAGTTATTACAGAAATATAATTATTTGTAAGGAAACATCAATTTAAGGTGAACTTTCACAGAGAACTGGGCAGAAACCAAACGCTAAACCAATGTTTTATAACTAAGAAACATAGAAGGCAAAAACAAATGTTAACACAAAAAGAGCAGCATATTGAATTACAGTTGTCAACAACATTTTAAATATTATAAATAAATATGAAAATATTTACAGGATTGATGTTCTGCCCACACCCCGGTTTTAAATGGGGACATTTCTCGAGTCGTTAAGCTTGAACCTCATCCACTCCCGCAGCTCACTGTACTTTCATTCTCCCAACAAGTTTTTGTTGAAGCCGGAGAACCTATCTAGCATGTTCAACAGGAAGAAGCCAAAGACGAGTCTAGCTTCGCTGTGCTCTTGTTTGTGGTCCTGGTTGGTGGGAGTGATTTTTTTTTATTTTATTTTTTTTTTTCAGGCACTGGCACAGAAGGTATCATAGGCTTGTGTTTCTTCTTTTCATGATTTTCTCTTGCCTTAAGGAATGTGTAGACATTTGCACAGCCATCCATGCGGCAATGAAACTGCTTCCTTCCTTCTCTGCCACCCCTTGCAGCTTCAGGGACATCACCGAACTTAACAAATCTGTCTCCAATTTGTGTTATGGTTCCATGCAGCCAGCTCCTCTTCACCTCTGGCGATCCAACACTGATGTCCTCTGGAATGAAATCATCTGGGATTTCTGTTAACTCTGAATAATTTTTAACGATCCTCACACACATCACTATCGACACGGTTCATATGATAAAAATTCCTCACTTACCTGTGACATCCTGCGACCCAAAGTGGTCCATTGTAGGCAGCATGTGAAACTTGTTTTGCATTGCTGCACCTGTGGAGAAACAAACTCACTCACACACACACACACACACACACACACGTTAGGGTGTTAGGTAAGTTTTTAGCGCAGGGACAGTCGGTGTGCAGTGTGCCCTGGAGGTAAAGGGCCTTGCTCAAGGACACAGCCGTGGAATAGATGGACAAAGCCCCGCAACGGGAACAACACCATTTTCTGTGGCCTCAATCTCATCGCAACCCTACAACTGCCTGTAAACTTGTTAGTCGTTACATTGAATGGAAAACAAAATATGCAGGCATAACTTTTAAAATACCTCCTCCTGCAAGACCAAGCCAAAATTATTGATGGCAGGGCTGCGTTTCCCCATCCCAGTCCGGAGTACAACAATTTATTACGTATCCAAACATGTTCATGTTAACAGGAGTTTGTATGTGACAAACAGCTGTGAAAAAACATTGTGAACAGTTAAATAATGGTTGTCCTGACAGAACATGCAAACAGTATATTTAAAAGGCTGTAAAGACAGACGGCTTTGAAAGGCGCAGCACGGTGTTGAAATAATGCTTCAACAACAGAAATTATTGTATCTTTTCATAAAATATCTTAATATCGCAAATAAATTGTCCCTCAACTTGTTCATGTTTGTAAGAAGTGTCCCATGATGTTTTGCAGGCACCTGCTCGTAAAAAACCTGATGATAGATCTAAGTCGACATCAAAACCGTGACAAATGACCAAAGTGCAGGGCAGTTAACAAATAATTAAAATATCAGCCATATCTATTTTCAATGCTTGCATGATAGGAACACGCACTTGATAATATGCAACAACCCATGTAAAGGAATAATCTTTTATTTTGTACAGAAGGCTAGGCCCATTTGAAACTAAATACGTATAAATAAATAAACAAATGTAAAGATAAAATATGCCTTGCACAAGCGGATGAATTGGGCCATTGGCATGCGTGTGTAACCTTCCGCTCACGCCGAGGCAGTTCAATCAAGGCTTTTCTTCCCAATGATGATTTGTCTTAAATTTGAGTGTGTTTTCTACATGCGATCCCACAAGTATGTATTTCTTGAAACAGCGCTCAAAAAGCAAACTCAGTTCTTAAGGCCTTTACGTTGCTGTCCATGGTACTGTTGAAAAGTTTTACCAAATGAATTTCATAGAGGTAGACACTGTCAAAAAACAAAATGGTATTTTTTTTTTACAGCCGAAACGCTTCCTGAATGTGTGTGGGGTACTGGTAGTGTGTTTGGTACATGAGGATGCTCTCATTTTAGTCGCTCCTTTTGTGTATCCATTTTTCCAAAAATGCCATTAAGCTTCAGGCAAAAGGCTCAGCTTTTAGTCCATGCTAGTAAGGACAAGACAATGAAGCCACCATATGTACCGTACCTTACTACCGTAACTAACTATCTGACAATATAACTTTTAAATTCCGCTGAGCGGTCAGGAAATATATCTCGTCCTCTCATGATTGTCAAGGTGGTGTCAGACGTCCCACTGCGAGAGTGATATTTCTGTTAAGTCACTCTGCTCTTCGCTCACTCTCTGCCTCATTTGAAAAATGGACTTTGGCAGCGATGGCGGGTCAGGAGGGCAGGGCTCTCTCAGACACATGCAGGCTGAGTGACAGTCCGGCTGTCCTGGCATTTAATTGATATTGCGTGTTGCTGTCACTCATGCTACCGCATCATTAAATCTTTCCCTCATCGTCCAGGTTATGGGAAAAGCAATGGAACCATCCTTGAGCCCTGGGTTCACATAGTCCCTATTGTTTAGGTGGCGGGCGATTCATTTAAATGTCCTAGTAGGCCCCAGGGTGTCTGATAGGTCTTGGCAGAGCTTAAATGCTTCTGGTCAGATCTAAGGTCAAGCTTTTAGGCCCACGGCTGGATTTTATCACCTGTTGGACTTGATGGATGAACAGCCTGGTTTCCCCTGGATTCAGATCTGTCAGATAAAAATTGTTTTTCCTTGAGTTTATTTGAAAAATAATTACTATCAAATATTTGACACCGCATTTAAGGCCAAACTGGACCTGTATGAAGATTTCTGTTCTATATATTTTTTTTAACCTGTTCTCCATTTTGAAAGCTTCTTATTTAACAGTATTTTTTTTCCTCATTTACTTGTTGCCAAAACTTGCCACAGCCTGAGCTGCGCCCACCCCCGGCACCCACACCTCAGCCGGCGCGAGCGGGCCCTCACTTTCATTGCGGTTTGTTTCACCCTCTGACTTGCACGTGCGCGCCAATCTGCCAGGCTGACCACTTCTGGTAGCCACAGCACGCCGGAAGCAGAGGGACAATCCCCGCCGCCCTCTCTCCCCACGGCTGGAGAGTTGTGGCAAGTGCTCGCTGGGGCTCGCAGAGTGCTGAAGCGGCGAGGTCCGCGCAAGGGCCACTGTAACCTAGGTGTATGTTATATTTGTGTTTGTACCAGGCTTTTATTGAAACGTGACCGATAAGGTTCACGTTTGTCCGCTAAAATAAATCATTTCTGACACGGGACAGAGTTTTAGGACGGTGGCGTAAAAGTGCAATTGCACTCAGAAACTGTAGGGGCACCAAATACCAAAAGTTACATAATGCTGCTTTAAGGCTGCATTATATTAAATGAATGAAACTTTCTGAAATTCATAGACAAGCTAATCTAATCAATCTATCTACCTGCTTGGTTGAAATGTCCGTGTTACTAATGATTGTTTCTCAAATATCGGTTGTGTGTAAATATGTTATGAACACAGAAATAGTCATTTCTAAAATTGGCAATTTGTCAATACTGAGGTATTAGTCGAAAAACATAGTCATATTAGATAATGGCCCAGATCATCTCCAAGCCCTAGATTTTAGTATTTTTGGCACCACAACTCCAGCTGTTCAAAGCAATATTCCTCTGGTAATTTAACTCACTGTTCTGTAAAGGAGCAATGTTGTGGTAAAGTAGTTTTGAGAAGTGGGGATGGTAGCTCAGGCGGTAGAGCTGGTGGTCTAGTGATCTAAAGGTTGCTGGTTCGATCCCAGGCTCCTCCTGCTAGCATGCTGTAGTGTCCTTGAGCAAGACACTTAACCCCTAATTGCTCCTGATGGCTGCGTCCGTCAGTGTTTGAACAATTGTAAGTCGCTTTGGATAAAAGCGTCTGCTAAATGACTAAATGAAATGAAAGTATTTATACCCTATAAATCAAGTATATTGCACTACTTCGTAGTTAACATAACGCCCATTCAAACAAACAAACAAACAAAAAAAAACAAAAAACATTTTGCTGAAGCTTCCTTAAGGTTTGCCCTGAAAGAGATTTGGAAGGGATTTGCGATTAGGGTTCCAGCCCTGCCTGGGTTTTTTAGGTCACTGACATAGATTGTACCTAGTTTGTAAGTTGTGAAGGCATGCGCGTGCACACAAATACACACACACACACACACACACACACACACACACACACACACACACACACATACACCCTAAGTCTAGAATGTTTGTCCTGTTACTATACACTCTCACTTTTTATTTTCCTCATATCACAGACGTGAACAACGACAGTGGTGTTCTAAAGACAGGGCGGTGGATATGCGAGGCTGGAATCCTAGAGACAACCAACATGAAACAGTGCCGCTTAAGATAATAAACTCTGTGGGGAATCAAGATGAGGTTGATCTTTTCCCACATAACACTTTTACATTAGTATTCCAGTCCAGAGCTCCGGCGCCCCCATTCACCACTCCGAGCCTTTGTCCTGGGTTACCATGACAAGTCTCTCTTAGACGGGAGACGGGCGAGGTTGCGTGAGAGGACGCGCACAGCAGTTGGCGCCACGTTCCAACAGTCACACCCATGAGCACCTGGGAGTTTGGCGGCGCCGTCACACCGTACCGCAGCTAGCCCCAGTGTTCTCTATTCAGCGGCGGCCTTGAAGGACACTCGTCAATGCGACGTTAAGGATCCACTTTACGGGCGTTTCAGAAGTCTTTATGCACAACTACTTAGCAACAGTGCTATATGGTCGTCCAAAAGGTGCCGTATAGATGGCAGATTTCGGTAATTGCCTTCCCCTTTTTCGCTTCCCCAACCCTGGGATGGGAGAGGCAAACAGCCAACCGCACCATGGGAAACTAGCGCAGCTGTCTCGTGGAAGAGAAATGGTTTAACACTGGCTGACGCCAAACTTCGCTATCGGGTGACCGAAAGCTGTTTTTTCCCCCTGGATGCCATCGACTTTGGCCCACACTTGTTCAGGACACAAAGAGGCCAGAAATTCAATACCTAAGATCTCACACACACTTTGTGCTGCTGGTGCATTGATGTTGTAAGCAGTGTACACATGGAGGGAATGAATTAGCCACTTTTGAAAATGCACTCTTTTTCTTAAGAAATAAGTCATGAAAATCCTCTGGGATAACTGTCAGAGCATTGTTTGGTTTTAATTAGAATGTGTTTGCCCCTTTAGTATTTTCACTTGTGGCCCATTGTGAGTACTGAATGAACATCCTTGTTTGCCAGAAGAAAGCTCTGCTTTCCTTGCGATCTGTCGACATGTTAGCAGAGTAAATGAACTTCGGCAAATTCAGTGGTAAATGTTGACCTTTTCACAAGGTCCGCTCTGCAGAATCATGTTGACTGACATCACGCCCGCCCACCGACCACGAGAAAAGGCCCTTATTGTCTCTCTAAGCATCGGAAAAGTGAGTATGCTATTGCCAGCTGTTGTCACCATTATTCAATATACAGTGGCCCACAGTTTAGCACTAATTGCAGCATCCATCAGCTTTAATTTAGTCACGACTTCCTTCATGACGTCCATAACATCCCGTAAATTATCCGGGCTCTGCCTTTGAATAGTGGGCTTTGAGAATTCATATGTCCAGTGATTCAATTAGTTTCCTATAACCCTCACCAAGATGTTCCACCTACCTTGTGTCATCGCTCTACCTAGATGGCCATTTACGCTTAAAAAAGAAATGAGCCTGATAAAAACGGCACCATGGGGTCCAGGTCCAGGCGCTCGGGCACCCTCTCTTTGTCTGGAGAAAAGCAAAGACAGTGGTGCGCGCCAGCTCCCCCTCCTGTCTTTTTATTTTAGATCTATTTATTTTTGTTTTATTTCCTACAGGTATGAAACAAAATTGTTAAACACAACTGAGCGAAGGGACTGTCCGGTTCCACCTAGTTCCAAAAACAACTGTGGGGACATGTCTCCCCGTTGCTCTCCGTTGCTTTGGGACTTTTTTCAACTAAAATGCTAAAACACTGTTGTTTTGCGCTCGAAGCTGCTGCATTGTATCCACAGCTCATTCGCGACATGTGGTAAAGCAGCGGCAGCAAAGTGCGACTAACGTAAACAGGAGTCACGTGGTAACCAGTGCAGTAACCTCCAGCGAGCGAGAGGCGTCTGCGGCGTGGAATTATTTTAAGTGCAAAAGCAACACAACAGAATGTAATATGCACTCATATTTCTTTAATTATTTCAGTTGTTTTACCCCAGATATTTTTATTATCTGAGGGTTTTTTTTTATTTTTTATTTTATTATTTTTTTTTTTTGAGTTTAGAAGAAAATATTTTAAACGGAGCAGGCTAAATTTATCTTTAATTTCTATTTGTAATAATGTCTCATCTACAGTAAATTAATGTTGTGGTTGGGTATTCATGTGCAATTTGTTCAATAAAAGCATGTTTGAAATAATTTATTTTATTTCTTTATTCAATGGGCATAGGCTATTCAATGTTTGGGGTCTACGTTAGCAGTGTACCTATTAAAGCAGAAGGACAGGAACTGTATAGATAATATGCACACTTCAATATTTGTTCATCGCAAGTCATATCGTCATCACAATATTGAACAATGTTATCGAACCATAGGCCACTATAGGCTGCTGCTCACATATGTGCCACTGTGCATCTCATGAATTATTGAGCAGACTAATGTAAACAGAGCTGGCTGCTGTAACTGTAGACACGCTGCTCGTCCGTTAAAATGGGGCAGCTTGGTTTCACGCGTGTAACAGTTTAACTCAAAAACGTTTTTTTGTTTTTTTTTTGTTTTTTTCCCCCTCAAATAAAATTCATTATAATGGACAAGACGCGACATTCGCCAACTGGTCAG
Organism: Zeus faber; assembly: GCF_960531495.2. Taxonomy (NCBI): domain Eukaryota; kingdom Metazoa; phylum Chordata; class Actinopteri; order Zeiformes; family Zeidae; genus Zeus; species Zeus faber. The sequence goes on along the minus strand of NC_137206.1, from coordinate 8,576,821 downwards.
TCAGTCCAATCTGTCCAGTGGGACAGACCGTCTGCTCTCCCGGGGGGGGGGGGTGTGTGTGGCCCTCTCTGTAACCCTGGCTCTGTACCATCTTTCCCTCACCACTTGCATTAACTAAACAGTGCAATCGGAGAAGAAGAATTATGATTGAGCTGATTTTGTGAAAGTAATTACAGCACTTCACCTTTGCCCAACCCAGGGCTTATACACTTCAAATGGTCTTCAGCGCACGATGGGCTTCGATGCTTTCTCATGAATGTTCTGTTTGTCGATATGTGTGCAATTTTAGTGTTAATGCTGATTTCTATGGTAGATGTGGGCTTGTGAAGCCGTTTCAGACTGCACTGTCATTAAGGGCTATATAAATGAACCTATATTCAAAAAAATGTGTGCATTACTTCTTATACTGGTGCTCGACACTATAGCCATTCCCACATGGAATCCGTAACATTTCTGGATTAAAAATATCTGGCAAAGGCAGTAGGTAGTCGTTCCCACGTAGATGACTGTCACTGATACATTGCGTCATGCTTGCGCAGGAGGTGTCTAATATCACATGAGCCTCGGGAAACAGAATCACTGTCACTGTAAAAGACACGTCTAGGGCCTGAGTGTCATTTTTAAGAAGAAAAATGCCACTCAGGAACGACTTTTACGGAACATGGGGACCGGCTCCCATTCCCACGTGACGCCAATAAGGACCATTGCCGGTAGATTTGCGGCTTTCAGTGCAAGTTGGAGAGGGGATAAACATTTACAAGTGGTTTCCATAATGGAAACCATGCAGCAGAAATTTTGAATTTTTATAATTCTATAAGTGAGTGACGATGCAGCCCTTGAACAAGCAAACTTTCTTTCTGGGTGTATGTGTAGGTAGGGTTTTTTTTTCCTGAAATAATCACTGTGCTTGTGGTTTCGTAACTGTAACTCAATCACGTAGTTAATTGATCATCCACTTCGCCCTGATGCATCTAAGCTGTGATTGGTTCAGGGGAAAAAGCAAACTATAACGACCAGGAGTGTCTTTCTGAATATTTAAAACTCTTAACTGGAAGTGCAGGGTGGCGCTCGGGAAAATAAGACGTCACGGGGCAGCAAACGCTCTGTCCTGATCAGTATCGGGTGAGGAAGAAGGTCGCTGGCGCTGAGTGGAAACAAGCCCTTGTTCTGTGAGGCCGATTGTTAGGTTGAGACTTTGTAAAACCCACATCTAAAAATCTCACTTGCATCACCATTTTTTGGATAACTTCAGGGTAACTCTCATATTCAGTTTCTAACCAGGCGGGGAGATGCATGGCTAGGGCTAATGGTATTTCTATTTTTTCTTCCCACGGCGATAAAGAAACCATCCCCACAGGATTGCGGTTTAGTGACAGGAGTGGCTGACTCCGGAAATGATTAGCGGTTTTTTTTTTTTCTTGTTATTAAGGTCCGTGTCCGGACGCAAACACGGCTCTCTGTGCACTCGATTGCCATGCCCCGTTCCTCTAAACAAAACTAAAAACAGTGTGTTTTTAGTTGTTGTATTTGGAGGAACAGGGCACGAGTCGAACGGTCGACTGTTCAATAGTCAAATATCGGCACTGATGCGCCGAATCCCATTCAACTGACAGAATCCTGAGTCTGGTACAGCCCTAGAAATAATGAATAATAATTGGAAGACACAAAATAAATCCCCCATGTGTGTAATGGACTGACCCTCCGCCTCGGCGCGGTGCGCAAAGCTGAATTGACGAGGGGAGCAACCTAAAGGTTTTCTTTCTTCAGAAGCCCTGGAACATAGGATGGAAGACAATGGTGGATGGACGGATGATAGTTAATGATGATTACGAAAACAATGGTTATTGTGTTTATATTCCATATCACACAACCAGATGCTGCCCTGTAACTTTCACAAGAAGAAAAAATTTAGGATATAAAAAAAAAAGGCTTTTTTTTAAATGGGTCATGTGACATGTGACCATATCTCTGGTTTTTAATATGTAAAGTGGTTGACACCTGGCAACCAGACAGCACTGGACAGTGACCCAAATCTGGTCGCCTGGGGCAACTGAGCAACCGTTCGTGTCGAGCCCTGTGTACCTAAGTTTGTTTCATCTGCTGTTGAAATGGTTCCTTCTTCACATGATGTCTTGAATTTGAACATTTTTAAAACCATGTGCGGCTTATCTTATAGCCAAGAGTCTTGCCAGTGCACAGCCATATTAAGCGTCCCATCTGTGAGACCACACACACACACACACACACACACACACCACCGTGTTTCCCTCCTGACCACCCCCCACCCTGACCCGCCACAACCACGGCCGCCCGCCCTGACGCTTGTGCGGAATAACGTGTGAGGTATTGCTCCGTCACATTAGATGACCCCCCAGCCCAAACCCCTCGCATGCAATTCCACTGACCCCGCCCCTGCCCCATTTACTCTGAGTGCCTTCCACAGGAGAGATCAAATTTCCTACCCCCCCCTCCACCTCCCCACCTCCTTCCTGTCTTCTCTCAGACACCGGCAAACAGGCGACAAGTCAGGGATGACCTCAGATGCTAGACAGACAGACAGACAGACAGACAGAGAGGGGAGGGGAGACAGAAGAGAGAGAGAAAAGAAAGCAAGAAAGGAGGCAATGTGTTGCTCGTCCTGCCGATGTTAGCCACTCCTACAGGTAAGGCCAGGTGTGTGTGTGTTTGTGTGTGTGTGCGTGTGCGTGTGCGTGCGCTGGTTGTGTGCTACTATGTGCACTACTGGTCTGTGTAACCCTCTTTTCCATAGATTGCTTGTGTGTCAGTGTGAATAATTGATGCAAACCAGCTGTCAGTTATTCTCCATTGTCTTTTGAGCTGCCCAAGCACCATCTTCCAGCAGAAGATATTTTGCCTAATCTTAACAATGCCGTGACATCCTCATGCAGAATCTTGATTAATTTTATTTTTTATTTTTTTGCATGCTTTTTGCATATTTTTTCATGCACATATACAATTGTTTTCAAGTCGGGACCATGTGGGCTATTGTAAGGGGGATCCGCTGGATTGGTTTGTTGGAAGAAGGTCTTTCCTTTCTCTCTGTGAGGTTCCAGTTTGGGCACTTGCGTTGTGTGTTCGTATGGTTACGGGAGAACGGTTTTGCAGTAGGGGGAGGGCGGTGCCACCGAGAGAGAGAGAGAGACTTTTTGTTTGCCTGAGTGCACATTAGTGTGTTAATTCAAGTAAAGGCGTGCGTGCATGAGCTTGTCCGCGCATGAGGAGACAATAGCTGACTGTACACCCCCCTTCCCCTTCAGGCCCCCGACAGAGCCCTCGTAAGATTTCCGATTAGCGCACTGGGCGCCCACTTGCATTTTCCTCCAATGCCGCCTGTAGGAGGTGTGCCCCCCCCCCCCCCCCCCCTCGATGACGAGCCGTTGGCACAGTGAGCCGTTTGGACGGCAAGTCAGTGCTCCCACAGCTCAGGAAAAAGGGAGAGAAAGAAAGGAGATAGAAATCTAAGACGGGAGAAAAAGGAGAAGCTGAGAAACCTAGATCAGGATGTTGGCAGGTGCTTTATTCAGCCATTCAACAGGTATGCTGCCTGCCTGCCTGCCTGCGTGTGTGTGTGTGTGTGTGTGTGTGCGTGCTTTATGAATTGTACACTTTTTAGTCATGTTTTGCTTCTCCGTGTCCCGTGAGGTGTGTTTGTAGTAGTCATACGTTACTGTGACAACTGTGTGACCTGTGTCAGTGTGTTATATCACAATAAAACAAACAAACAGGGTTCAAGTAGTCTTCATGACCCCACTGTATTGGCATCGAATTAGAATATCAAAACGAAAGCGCTGCTCCATGTGCGCTTAATGCTCGCGGGCGGAGGCGCCGCTGTCGTACGAGCGCTTTGGTTTTGCTTCCTAGAGGCAGGATGTCTTCCCCAGTGGGCTGCAGTGGAACGCCGATAGTTTTGCTTGCAGTGCTTCATCTCTGTGTGTTCACACCACACAGAGACGGTGTCTGTCCGTGCCATCGTTGCACACGTTGAGCGACGGGAGGGAATGTGTGACTGCGAGACGGAGGGACAACGTGAGAGGCGGACACGATCGCACCGTTATTGTCCGTGCTGATGTCAGCGTTTGAGAGCCAGCCACAGAGGCCTGTTTGGGCAGTTTATCGTTTCCCCGTGTGTACAGTATATCTGGATCTGTTTACGCCTGGTGTTTTCATGCGACTTGCGCCAGAGTTGTAGACAGACACTCTCAGGCCACATGTGGGTACATGAACACTAACCTAACCCTAAGCTGGCATGCGTGTTCTGACAAATATGGATGCAAATCAAATTCATTCAAGCTTAAAAGCGCTTAAACTTACGATTTTCAAGTAGTTGGTAGCTACAGTATCGCTTTCTGAGCTGGTCAACTTTGTGCCCCCTGGATTTAATTGAGGTTGCTTGAAACATAATGTAGGATGATTTTTTGGCCAGAAGGGGGTGTTTTTTTTTCTTTTCCGTTTACTGTTGGGTGGACCCTGCACTATCTTCAATTGGGGATCTGAGAGTGGTATCAGGTCCGAACAGGAAGACTGACACACATTGAGACCTGACGCTCACAGAGGGCACCGTTGAGTCATCAGATGCATTATTGGGAGGGTAGGGCCGGGTCACGGGCGATAAAAATGTTAGATCATATGAACAGTCCTCTGTGACAGTGAACAATACGGTAACTAAAGTTTTTCAAATAAACCCCCTTTCAATTTATGCCACACCCTCTATCGTGATAAAACGCAGGTTACGTCTACTTATGATTAGTCGTAACGTCTTAAGTTCATCCTGACCGGAAAGCACAGAAAGGCAATAAACAATGACGTTTATTGAACGCTGGGCCCTAATGTGAGGTACAACAACACAGATGACTCTTTGGTAAATGTGCGTGTGTGTGTGTGTAGAGAGAAACATGCACAAGTGGTTTTCACACATCCCTTTTTCACTGAGCGTGTAGCCCAGTGTGTGGGGATTCACAAACTCTCTCTAGATACAACCTCTGATCCCCTGAGACTCAATCTCAAACACACACACAGTCTTAAAGGGGGGTGTGTGTGTGTGTGTGTGTGTGTGTGTGTGTGTGTGTACCTCTTTCTGTTTTCACAAATAAAGACATCCGTGAAGTGTTTTTTAGTCATAATATAAGGGGAATAATAAAGATCATTATAGAGCCTTGATTGCCACTGTTGTCGAAGCGTATTCCATCTCCCAGCTTTCGGTAATGCTATCTAGCAGGGAGTCCGTTCACGTCAGCCGGTTTGAAAGTTAGGATTTCAACATATGATATATACAGGGGATAAGGCAAGTGAAGATTGTTTAGACTTGGTGAAAATGGCTTCCCTCCTACTGTTGATGTATCGAAGTCGCCGTTAACTCCCGTGTTTGTTCTTTCATCAGACCAGTCAGACAAGAAAGCAGACAACGCCTAGTGTCTCGTGAAGCTTTCACTGTCTATCAAAATGTGTGTGGGTGCGACACGTTCTGTCAAAACTTTAGAGTGTGTGTGTGTGTGTGTGTGTGTGTGTGTGTGTGTGTGTGTGTGTGTGTGTGTGTGTGTGTGTGTGTGTGTGTGTGTGTGTGTGTGTGTGTGTGTGTGTGTGTGTGTGTGTGTGTGTGTGTGTGTGTGCCCACATCCAGTCTTTTCCCCAACACCGCTGAGTCATGTGCTGATGAATTTCACACTTGGCCGCCGGGGCTCCATGGCAACACAGCTTAGCCAGACTACAAACACGGACCATTTTAGATTGTTTCACACTCACAGTGACCCTGTGCACTCTAAATACCAATGCCTTAATCCTTCGCGTCTGCAGATAATCTGTTCCTCTTCCATTTTGTGCACAATCGTCCTACACACATTTCTCTCTCTCTCTCTCTCTGTGTGTGTGTGTGTGTGTGTGTGTGTGTGTGTGTGTGTGTGTGTGTGTGTGTGTGTGTGTGTGTGTGTGTGTGTGTGTGTGTGTGTGTGTGTGTGTGTGTGTGTGTGTGTGTGTGTGTGTGTGTGTGTGTGTGTGCTCTCAATTGCATGGGTGGCATTACCTGCTACTTCTGTCATGTTCTTGTCTATCAACCCACCCACACACACACACACAAAATATCCTGATGTCAGTTTCAGCCTGCAGTTGTCACCATGGAAACTTGGGCTAAAAATGCACAGCGCTATCACAGTTCACACCTTTCCTTTTATCTGCTGTGTTGATTTCATGTATTGTGTGTGAATGTGTTATCTGTAGATTTCTCAACAAGCTTCACAATAGGTGATTGTTTTAGGACAATACACTGATGGTTTTGATGGGCTTCCCACAGGACAGCGCCGTGAGGGCTCGCCAGGTGTGCAAAATGTTTCAAATACCATTTAAATATGTTGCAAGATCAAAATTCTGATCAAATAAATTGCACATCTGTATTGATTAATCAATTCCAGTTTGGATAACAGCTCTGCCTTTATCCAAACAAGCTCAAATAGACCATAATAATAAGCACAGTTATGCATCTTTGAATTTGTTTTTCTTAGTGGTTAACGGGATAGTGGTGTGCCGTGAGATTATTTTCTTGCAAAAAGTATGATGTTGCGGAGAAAAGGTGGACACTGTGCAATATACTGAATTTTAAATACAGCTTAGCACCAGCTGTAATGTAATTCTCCACACACAGGGTTGTGCTGTTGGAAAGACATTGGAATACGAGTCTGGCCATTAATGGGTATTAACAACGGACTGTAATGGGTGTTCATTGCTGAGGTGTTTCCTTCTAGGCTGCCATTTTTTTTCAAGGGTAGAGAGAATAAACAGCCCTATGAGCAGCTCATAAAATGCTATTTGTTTCTGCTACTGCAATCAGGAACCTAATAAGACATTTAATGTCTACCTTGAACCTCACATTGGAGAGTTGACAGAGCTGACTGGACTTTGTAATACTGTATGTTGGCTCTAGCTATCTGATGTAACGTGGCAAAGAAATGACCCCAGAATGATAATTTCACTATCACCATTTGAGATGTGTTTTGACTTTCCCAAACAAACAGAAAAAACGCTGTCCGTCTGTCCGAATATGTTAGGGGCCGTCCCAGCTTGCCTCGCTGCATCTATCAGGACTGGCTATCCACTAAGCCTCTTAAGCTCTCCTAAGGCACTCAAGTCCAATTGATTAGCAAAAATAACACCATCCACTCTCTGTGGACCCTCCTCTATGGCTCAGCCAATGGTTGCAACTCGTCCCACCCCTTGTGGTGTGGAGGGGGGTGGGGTTGACAGAACACCAGCCCGCCATGTTGGTTTGGGCTTGTTGAACGTAACATGATTAATGTCTAAATGGGCTACTAGGTGTTCAACTTAACATTCATCATGCCATGGCACAAGATGTCTGTTTGTGTCTGCACCTTGGCTAAAAATTGTTACGATGAACACTTGTGAGCACCCCCCTCCAATGAAGCACATTGGTACTATGTGTATGTATATATGGTTACTGTGTATGCGTGTATACTGTATGTGCATGAGAGATTGATGTTGAGTGAGAAATACATCATTGTTTCTGTCTAAGGCCACATAGCTCTTAGTCTGCTGTGAGTGTATAGTAATTCATTTCATGCTTTGGCATGAAATGAATTACTATACACTCACAGCAGACTAAGAGCAATTAAACTTTATAAGTGGACAACTTATCAGTCGTCTTAGTTTAGGAAAGTAACATCTAAGAAATAATGTCACTTTATGTAAACTATGTAAGCTAATGATATTGGACCGTGTAAAAATAATGTCATGGAAATGGTCATAAAATGTAATATAACTTATATTATATCTTAGAAGAACAGTATGTTTTTGAAGTGGGGAGCTTTTGGTTAAGTCGTACATTTATTCAGTGTGCTCGGCAACATGTCCTCACGTGGCGGTTGTCTGTTTTATGTCTGTGAGTGGGATGCTGGTGGAGGGGAGGGAGAACAAGACGAGGAGAGAAAAGGGAGAGAATCCAGATCTCATCTTATTGTCAAGGATCTCGTCTCAGTACTTGCATAATCACTACTACAACTAAGGCAAGAAACCTCTGTCCAATTTTGTCAACCGGGTCTTCCATCTGGTACTGTCGGAAATGTTGCATGCTTTTCACAAACTCCACTTATACTCCTGTCCCTTTTGCATAAGCCTGAATGACAAATACACCAAAAAATGTCATGTAATCACATTAAAGAATAAACTCTCAAGAGCTTCTCCATCATATCTTGTGCAACTTAATTTTCTTGTGTAACATCAACACTGCTTTTGGATTCAACCTCCCTGGATAGTGTCTTGTTCCCGTACGTGACTTGGTTTGCGTTATGGTTGCCTGTATTGGAGCTCTGGAGGCTGGAGCTGTCCTGCTTGCATGACTACTAGAAGTTGCCGCTCTTTATTTATAGCAGGACTTCTTAGTGTCTCAACTTGTTAATGAGAGAGAGGGAGGGAGAGAGAGATCAGCGTACCTTTCTCATTGAGGATAAGTCAAGATCCAGCTTTGACACAGTGACCAAGTTGCGCTCATCGGTTACACTCTTCTCTCACCCTTAGTGTGAATGGTCCAGAGTTCTTGTGAAGACAGGATGGGATCTATTAATCAGAGACAAGAGTAAGGAACTGTCGTCAACCACCCACCCACCTGCTGCCCACCCACCGTGGGGCTCCTTGGCTTAGCGTAGACGATCAGTGACCATGGAAGCTAAACGGGGAGAGAAAAAGAGGAGAAACCATGATAAGAGAAAGAAGTCGGGTGTGGGCCTAGGCTTTCATGGCTATGTAGTGCCAGGGCAGAAAATGGGAGTGAGAAAGGGTGGATTGCACAAGTACTAAGGTGTACATATTCTGGTTTCATCACACCATGGGAGCAGTGATCAGCAGGGTCGCCACTCGTCTCTGTGCGCTGGTGGAGGACAAAACTTATTTGCTGAGGCTCTGGAGAGTAAGTGGACTTTGTCAACTTAATGAATTTGTCATTACAAAGTTGTGTGTTTGTGTAATGAGATAATTATAGTAATCCGGGGATGGCTTGAGTGGGAATTTGATTGGGACCACTATATGACCATGATTGGGCACAGAAACAGATTTGAAATCTAAATGTGTATATATAACATTTTTCGAATGTTGAATGAAACAGCCAGATGACAAACTTTGAATTTTTAAGCACAAATTTTAAATGTGAAAATACTTAGTGTTGATGCAATAGCAGTGGTGAACATTTACCTCTATGAAATAGGTAAGTAGAAAAGGTGGGAAGTAGAACAAAATGTTTATGTAACTTATACCCCTTTCCCACTGCATCAAAAACCCAGTAACACCCGCTAACTTACGGCATTTGTCTCCAGTGGGAAAGGAAAAACTTGCGTCTCAGTCGGTCTATTGCCCAGCAATAGACCCAGGTTTTAATCGGCTCCGACTCCGATCTGCTCTGATGTGTACAGGACACCCCGGTCGACACACTTATTTTGGCCCCTTTACCTGTGCGATGGACCTTGAAATTCCGGACACTGGTGCATAAATACACAGGGATATCTGTGAAACATTCCATAATTTATTATCACACTTAGAATCCAAAATCAGAAGTTATTAACCTTTTTCCGCATGGGGGACCATGAAATGTTGTGAGTGTAGGAATTGCCCCCACCCCTCCCCTCTCCAGTATCGCCCCAAGCCGGTCCCCGCCACCCAAGGACCTGTGCGTGGACAGGCAAGTGTGCACTCGCACACCCGCAGCATGTCTCCATGCTGCTGTTGCTCCATGGTGCTTTACCGTAGTAATGGGAAAGGTGTCAATTGCCTATTTTTAGCGGGTTGACCCAGGTTCAAAAAGCCTGGGTCAACCCGCTAATTTTGGTGTAAAAACGGTATTTGCTTATTTAGTAAATACAGTTTCATTTTTGAGACTTTCGACTTTTACTCGACCATATTTCAACATAGTATTTTTTTGGATGTTGTAATCAGGATATGCATGAGCACAAGTCCTGTTGAAACGTACCAGTTTATTTTAGAAAGTGGTAAGATGTAACGAGCCGGGAGCATATAGAAACATGTCATGACAGAGGCTCTTCATGTGTGTGCGAGGGTGATTTACCTGTGCCCATTTATTGCTCTGAAAAGCAACAGGATTACAGCCACTCCTGATCATTTTACCTAGACCCAAGACAGGTGTGGCTGCTTAAACCCCACGGTCCCCACACCATAGTCTTATTCTACAAAGAAAAAAATGAAAAAAGGTTTTGAGGGCGATTTTTGTCCCACAATTGTGCAGACTTAAAAGTTGTTTTTAATGTGTTTTTCTTTTTTTTTTTTTTCATATCATGAAAGTTGAAATGTTTAAGAACCCACTCAATATAACAAACTACAGTTTTAGGATCACTAAATACTTATAGTTTGTCACCGAAGTAAGCTTGTTTTAGTCTCTGTGTCTCAGTCTGGGGCACATTGTGTGGGTGTGGTTATCTATTTGCGTCTTTGGTTTTACTGGCTATTATTCCGCAGTTTCGCTTGAAACCCCTCCCATAAACAAAACACAACACAGCGTCATTGTCAAAAGACACATGCTTGATTTTGATCGATGATAAATTAACGTTTCATGAGTTCCTTTGATGCATGTTACTGGGTCTTTGCATGGTAAAAAAAAGTTGTGCCACAACGCATCGGAAGACACGAAGAAGAAGACCTGACTTCACTTCCTTAACAATGTTTTAAAGAAACAGATAAACACCAGAAGCAAGAAATTTCACTTCTCTGTGAAAACATTATCTCAGTGTTGTTATTGATAATCAGAAGAAGGTGGCAGACGCTCTCCATTATATTGAAGAACTGGCAACGGGTGGCAGGGTACTCCCGGACAACAACAATTCCCAGAATGCAAGTAGTGGGGTTTTACCAGCCATTTGCATTTTGGGAATTGTTGTTTGGTTATAGTTTCAAAAGTTATATATCTGAAATGTGCCAGTCTTAAAACTATCATTGTTATAAAACAATAAAGGCAGGAAATGGGAATGTTTAGACGTTACAGAATAACAGAGGGGTCATGCTAGTATAGTAAGCATGAACTTGAAAAAAAACCATTTAAAATTAATGGATTAACTTGAATAATTTTCCAATAATTGTATAAATTATTGATTCAAATACATATTAACGAAAAATAGATATAGTAACATACTTAGGGGAGAGTATCATATATTTTTACGTGTCATTTTTTTATTCTCTACACACTTGAACCCACTGACAATGACGGAGTCTAGTGGGGGAGTGGTTGGAGGTGGTGTTAACAGCTATTGTTCCCATCCATTACCTGCATTTTTGTGGGGCATTTTCTCTGCTACAGGAGTTTAGGTGTACCAACATTGAAATAAGCATATCTTCTTCAAATATTTTCAGATTTCAATGTATGAAACATTATTTGAAAGCTTACAACCTGATTGCCTTGGCCTACTTGAGAACCAAAACACCAGTAGCTGTCACATTTTTCCTCTGTCTTCTCTTGAATACCATGTGGTCACTAGATCTGCCTTGACGCACAACAATGCATTTTAGGGAGTCACTTAACATTATAAACATTTTCAAGTTCTGCAACTGAATGCATGCTGTTGACAGGGTTTTTCACCACTATATGTAGTGCTATGTGTACTTTTTCCTGTTTAGGGGAACACTTGTTAGGGACTAGGGATTCCAAAGGGTCACGGCTATGGTATTTCTATACCATAATGTGACTGCTTAGCATCCCTGAAACTTTGCATATGCCTCTCTATTTAACTGCTTTGTGTTTGCAGCTCATCAGCGGCTGTATCAGAATCGGGTCTGAGGCCCTTCATCAGCCTTAGCATGATCCCCCTAATGTAGACCATCCTCTGTGTTTTCATTGACTTGTATCTCATCTCTCTTTCCTCTTTTCTCGACAGACCCAGGAAGCTCTTGAAGACTCTTCTTGCTGTGCTGATGGATTAGCCTTGGAGGAAGGGGATTTCGATGCCAGCCCATCGGGATTTTGTGAGGGAAGGGTTCCTGGCTGTGGCAATTCATCAGATGACTACTTTAACTCTCGATCATGGCACAGCGAAGCACCGCCAGACCCCAGTCCGGACAGCGAGGTCCGTCTAGGGGTGCTACCGGGAGCAGAGGGTCACTGCTCCCACACCAGCCAGAGTAAAGCTCGACGGCGAGAGTCGATCACAGCCAAGGACGCCCAGAGAAGGGCTGCAGAGCCTTACCCACGTCGACCCAGCAGTAGCAGGAGAAGCCCAGATAACAGCACTGACACGCCATACAGTGCAGACCTTTCTAAACAGCAGGAGCGCAGCCTTAGACAATACAGCTCGGTCCAACTTGACCCCACTCCAGAGAAACAAGGGGCAGACTGGGACCTTGCCCCACCTGGATTACAGCCTCTTTACACAATAACTCAGACCAAGCTCGGCAGCCCAAACAAGAATGGGACGCACATACATAACCTACATGGCACAGACAGCATCAACGTAACTGAGGAGGTAAATGCCAGGCTGCCTGTACAAGAAGCAAATGCCCCATTGCAGCCTGAAGACAGCTCACATTGCACAACGACAGAGTCCTTAGATGTCCCAGACATATGCACAATACAGATAGATAATGGAGGGTGTGGATTCCATCAGACATTACAGCAGCTTCTGAACACAAGGTTACAGACTGCAAACAGAGCCCTACCTGAGAGTACAGACAAAGGAACACAGGATATATGTAATCAGGACATTGAACTAAGGTGCAGAGAATCACTAGACATTGTAGATAACTGTACTCATCCACACATAGACGGCAGTGAAGGTAACGATACACACTGGCAATGTAGACAGGAGTGTAGTGTAGAATTTTTAGACACAATAAATAAAAAGAGTAAAGATATAAATGCCTTAGAAGTGTATGAGGTTAAAAGTCAGCTGTGTGACAGTTTTGGGACAAATTGTGTAACATTGAGTAATTCCACAGATAATGGAACAGATGATCACATTACTGGCCTGCTGAACACACCAAAATCTAGAGTCACACACAACTACTATACACTTGAAGACACAAAACTAACAAGCAACCAACAAATCACAAGGGCTGGTGTCAAAACTATAGAGTTCACAAAAGCAAAGGACACAGAAGCAAATACTGTGCGACAAAATACCGGGTTCAAAAACACAATTGAAACACAAGTCACTTCTTCAACAAGCAACTTGGATACTTGCAGTTCATTTAACCTCAGAGAGGTGAGTTCCAACAACACCCAGAACCATAAAAAGACATTCTCAGTTGTCTGTGTTGATGAAAGCAAATGGTTGGATGAGCCATGTCTGGTGGGAGAAAGGCATTCAACGGATGTTAGCAGTGGGAGGTCACGAACGGAGCTCACAAAATCATCCGGGACAGTCAACGAAATCGGTTCCTCCATTACATTTTCCGCAGATGCCGGGTCCATCTTTAACTCTGATGACTGTGCTCCAGTAATCAGTTTTTCAAAGCTGTCCCAACGAAGCTCTGCAACAGGGTCAGACAGCAGGGGCCCAGAGGAGCGGCAGGATCGGCAGGGGCGTCGAAGGCGACGAAACCGGTGCTCAAAAGGGCCGAACACACAAGTTATTGATCAAACCCAAGGTTTAATTCCTAAGTACCTGGAACAGATTCCCAAGCACTTGGAGCATGGAGCTGCTAATGTAAAGAATCCCACAGATAAGAAGCCCCCTTTCTCACTGTTTAATGAGACACAGGCAGGCTATGTAGTGCTGGGGCCTGAATCAGCTCAGACCCAGTCTGACATTGGTGGGGGTTGTGGGGAATGTTTGACTCCTCATCCACTCCTAGATAAGCTGTTGGTTTCCTCTGACAGCCCAGGGCCAGAGGATTCCCCCCACTTGTTTTCAGAGACCTCTGGACGGGAGGGGAGGGCCCTCTCTCAGGAGCCCAAGGAGGAGAGGGAGGTGGCGGTGAGTCATGATTACCTTGACCAGGAAAAATTTGTGGAAGTGGTGAGTACTGTCAGTCACTCACAGCGTAACTCTGTTACAGCAGAGTTGTCTGAGTGTGTTGGGCTCAAAGACAACCCTGGAGTATTCCTTGGTCAAATAAATGTTCACTCTACTCAGTTTTCACTCAGTGGCATAGAGGAAAATCCAACAGAGCTCACACCCACTGAGCATGATCCGCATCAATACTTATTCTTGGATCAGAAGTCTGCTCCCCCGGTAAACATTGAAACTGCCATTAGCACAACTTCCAGTCTAGATAAGCCAGTCAAACTAAAGCACAGGATCCCTGTAACACCCTGCAATGGTGGAGCCTCTTTTTCCAATTTCTCAGACTCCAACAACAACACAAAGGCCGGCAGAGAAGGGACAGAGGAAGCTGAGAGTACAAGCGTGGCTTCAAAAGGAGCCAACAACAGCCTGGAGACCAACGACGGAACATTTTGCCACAAGGTTGTATCATCAAGAAGAACAATCTCCAACTTTTTGGACAACGTCAATCCCCACAACAATTCAGAGGTTCTCTCTCCCCTGGACTACAAGCCTTATTGGAGCAGTGAGGACTCCGCTGTGTCTGGCCTTGGGGAAGACCCGGATGGCCACTGCCCCTTTAGTCTGTCTGAGGTGCAAGAACTGGAAAAACTTCAAAACAATGAGTGTATCAAAGATGATTTTGATCTGATAGACAGTGGATGTGGGAATGTTGTGGCAAAATTGGGAACAAATTGTGTTGACTCAATCACTGAAAGCGAGGGCCTTGATCCCTTAGTCTCATATTTAGAGAGGAGAGGTCTGCTCGTAGATGACAAATGCAAAGAAGGACTTAAGTACAGTAGCAAGCCACCTACCCACACATCTGACAGAAGAAGAAGCTTTCTGGAGGTTGAAGGTTATGCACTGGCTCAGGACTATCAGCAGACTAGCTTCCAAGCTCCACAGCATGAGGTTAAGATAGTAAGGTATCCATTCCCTGATGTCAGCCTGAACCTACTCTCCATTAGTAACTTGGAACCAATTCTGGAGGCTGAGCGTTCACAGGAGAATTCAGACTCAAAAATAGAAGCACAGAAACAGGATAACATGGGGCCAGCAGAAGACGCTGGGGATTTAGCTCACCTATCAGCAGGCATGACAACCTCCAGTCCTAAGAGTCCACACTGCCAACTCAAGCATGAAGAAAATCCCTCAAAGAATGCTGAGTTTGAGCCTCGGCTCCACACACCTTACCTTAATGATTCCATAGTCTCTCCTCTGCTGCGGGATAGCGGGGAGAGGCGCTGCAGGCCCATGACAGTGTCCTATGACAGTGTTTCATACAGTGCTGATAACGAAGATAACAAAATAATTAAGAAGGGGAAAGCAAAAGGCAGCCAGGCAGGAAACAAGGTCTCAAAGTTTTCTGTCTTTGCAAAGATGCCCTCATTCAGGAAAGCCAAGAGCATGAAGGGGAGCAAGGGGGAAGAATCTCTCAGGGATTCAACAGAGGGAGGAGGAGAGTCCCTCCCTCTCAGGTCCCCTCATTCTGAGCAAAGTGTCCAGGGGGACAACTCAGATGACGAGGTCTTCCTCAAAGGCAGCAACATTCTCAACGAGACAGCGCAACAAGCACATTCCTCTGTATACTACGAGACAGAGGAAGAGGACTACGGCTTCTTCCCTACTACCCCGCACACCCGCCATGTCCGCCAGCTCTTTAGCCCTGGGGCGGGTGGAGAAGGCAATGGAACCCTCAGTCCTGACAGCCCCCACCTTAGGTTGGTGCAGCCGGCCGATGGGCAGAACTACAAGAGGAGCAAGAGCAACGACAGCCTGAACATTCGAATGCGTTTTGCCCAGGCACATAAGTCTCTTTCCAGCCTGTTTGAGTCACGCTCAGTGGATAAGGAGAATGAGGAGCAGCTGACCATGGCTATTGATGGGGACTTGAACAGAGCCAGGCAGTCCTGGAGGAAGCTAAAGAGGGCCACAGAGGCAGACTTGCTGAGAAGGACGCTCTCAGTTCCTGATGGAGATGGAAACAGGACTCTTCCTGGGCAGATTTTTCAAGACTTTTCTGTCTCTTCTGTCCAGGACAGGCTGAGCATACCTACCTCCCCAACCTCCCTTAGGGCCCTGCGTCACACAGATCCCCTTTCCAAGAGAGGGGTTCCACATAGTGGTGGAATAGATGCCCCCCATGGCTGCAAGTCTGAGGGCCAGAGGAGAAAATGCTCCTCTAATGGTCTGCCAATCACATTACCCAATTTGGGCCCGCCATTGTCTTCAGATGATGTTAAGGTCCCGCCAGTCAATGACGCCAGTCCCCTTTCACCCCTGAGCCCTGCTTCTTTAACCTGCCTAACCTACCAGCACTCTCCTCGGGCAAGGTCCCCCTCTGTGCCCAGTGAGGGCCCAACAGAGAGCCCTCTACGACCCATGAGCCCTAAGCCTAACAGTCCAAGGCCAGCGGCTCAACGAAGGGTCTTCCGGTACTCTCACTCAGCCAGAGTAAACCCCCTATCCATTATTCTCGGCCAATCGGCTAGTGTGGAGGGCCTAATAGATCCTCCAGAAAGGCCAAAGACACTGAAGCCAGCAGCTAGCCCTCTGGGACTCTCCCTCAGCCCTCCGGATTCAACTGAGGGTAGTATAGACAGCCAATCACACATCAGCCTGCATACCATTGGCTCCATCAATGAAATAGAGGTAAGAGAATGTTTATTTGCCCTCCTCTGCTGTTCAAGTGCACAAAATCAAATCTTGCGTGTTCTTTTAGTTGTTTTTTTTAATTTTGTGTGTTTTTGGATAAGCGTCATATTTATCATTGTCATTCTTTCTAGTTCTTTACAAAACTTAATTATGAATTTAATCATCTGGT
This sequence comes from Zeus faber, assembly GCF_960531495.2. Taxonomy (NCBI): domain Eukaryota; kingdom Metazoa; phylum Chordata; class Actinopteri; order Zeiformes; family Zeidae; genus Zeus; species Zeus faber. Next base: position 8,559,997 of record NC_137206.1, on the reverse strand, counting down.
ACAAAATTCATGGCCAGGTCCTCTCATGCATTCGTTCCCTTTATAGCTCATGTCATGCAGTGTCTGTCTGTCTGTGTGTACTCAGTGAAAGCACTGCCTGTTTGCCTGTGGTTGTCATTATAAATCTGTGTGGATAAAAAAAGAGCCTTGTTGAGTCCTCAATCAGGATGCCAGTGGGGCGCCAGCTCCGTGGCAAATGTGTTGTTTACACTCCCATTTACAGCTGCCTACTAGCTCTAGCTGTAATAGAATAGGGGATCAGCCAATGGCAGCCAACTGCTCCTCTCCAGTCTGCATTTTATGTGTGCTTATGTCTATGTAGAGCAGTTATTCATTTGTGTGGCTGTGTGTAAATGTCTGTCTATTTGTGTGCAAGCAGGCATGTGTCTCAGGGAGCCGGTTGCAAGTCTATCTACACTTGTCAGTGTCTATGTGGGAAGAGAGAACAAGCCTGTCTTTCTTGGGCCGTTCTCAGAACAGGAAGATAAGAAGGAGGAGAGAAACTGCTAAGTCAGCTCCTTCCTCTCCCCTTCAGGCCCCCAGCAGTTTGGTATATTTCACTTAAGTGAGTTCTTAAACATCCCTTATTCATCCTCCCTGCCTTGCTCCTCTCTCATTCAACCTCCCTGAAAGTTTCTTAGCTTAACATAACTTACTAGCTAGCCCCCCCTGGTGGCTTTTTGAGACATTCAAAGTATCAAAGAAGCTCTCCCGTCAGTAAATATGTTTTCAAATTGTTATGTACAATGATATATCTAGTAGCCATTCCAAGTTCATATCGTTTTGACATTTGAATGGTTAATATCAATACACCGCAAGACACAGCAGTGCAACAAAAATTAACTCCCCACTATAATGATAGCACTTTATTACACCTACCAAGTTTCATATAATGCTAACCTGTTGATAATTTTAGATATGTGTTCAAGAGCAAAGAGCATTTGACTGACCCGACTAACCAATTAACTCTGCACTCATAAGGCCACACAAATCGGCAGTCAATCTGCCGGCATGTCCAGAACAAGGAGGCTATCTGAGGCCAAGGATCCCGTGGTCTCTGCGCCTACTAGCAGGCTCGGCTCTGGCCACAGAGTGGTTCCCGGAACGGCCAGGCTTGGCCCACGGCGCCGGCGCTGCTTGGACGACCTCTGGATCGAGGAGGAGAAGAAATACAAGCGCAAGCGGTCCAGAGCCGCTGCAAGGGGGAGTTTGGGCCATCTCAACTCGGTGTCGCCTGAAACCTTGGACAAAGTAAGATGTAGCCGCAGCCCTGTGAGGACACAGCGCCCCGCCAAAAGCAAACAAATCCAAATGCAAAACCGGAGGCCATCTCAAACTCTCCTCCTTCTTCCTCCTCCTCTGCCTCGCTTCTTTTCACCTGTCATTCTCGTTACTGATGGACTGTCTGTCATCTCTCTTGGGAAGTGTCTGCAACTCTTTTTGGCATGGATATGGAACCGGGAATACATACCTGTCAAGAGTTTGTCTACCTTGTAATTTCTTCGTCTGCCATCAGCTTCCTTTGCTCTGCCATTTAGATCAGATACGTGCATGTACCTCCGCCTCACCTTTTTCATTGCATGTCATACTGTATATTTGCCATTGCGGTCATTTAAACGCAGCATGAAACTATAACATTAAGGGATCATTAGACCATTAAGGGACCTCACGATAGATTTCCGCTTACCCCCACTCTTGCAATCCCCTTATATAGGCGCAAACTGGAGTCACCTTGGGATCACTGGAAGCTTTTCGGGGAATGCCCCTCAAGGCCCACTGCTTCTCCCAGAGCACCCCCATCGGACTGGATTGCCTGGGCTGGAGAAGAGGCGTTTCCTACACCTGTAAGTACAAACTTACAACTTACTATTTACTATTTAACCTTTTTGCCATCATCTAGAGTTGCTCAGGTAGAGGTAGAGATTAAGGCTTACTCTATAGGACTATACAGTAGGACTCCAGTGCTGCACATACCTCTGTTTGGCCTAGGTGGGCATGACCTGGAACTGGCACCAGATCACCAATCCACTGTTATCTCTGGGTAGTCTCTTTTATTTTATTTTAATCTATTTTAGATGCAACTCACCAGGAGACTTTTGGAAAAGTTAAGTGACATTCTGAATTTTATTTTTTCGGTAATGTTTGCTGCTGAGTTAGTGGCTGAAGGCTTACTGTCACTAATGGAAATCCTTCCAGCCATGGGAAGCTGTTCGAATTTTTTTTCTGAACACAAAGGTCTCTTGTACAACATTTAATGGGATTTGATAATTGTCTGCCTTCATGCATAGCATGAACTTTCAGTTTTTTTTTTGTTTTACTTTTAACTCAATAAAGACGATTTAATTAGAATACTTGGGGGTTTGGAAGTGGTGATGTGGATGTAAAATAATGATGCATAACGGTACAGTTGACTTTATATGAACCACCAACCAAACACCGTCATGCATTCAACAATGGTCTTACTTTTTTGTTACATATATTTATTGATTTTATACATTTAACACATTGTACATACATAACTGAACCTTCCCCAACTTTAACATTTGGCAGTATATAAAATAACAAAAATATCACTCGAAAATGAATACATAAATAACTAGTAATCAAGTTAAAAAGGAGATTTACAATGAAAAGAAAAATTAATTAACAATTTTATGAAAAAAAAAAAAAAAAAAAAATGCAATCATGAACATAGAACAGCGTACATATTCCTCACAATAGAGTGGTTATTTTCACCAAAACTTCACACTTCCAATGCCTGTGCAATGTCACCATTTGTTTTTTTTAATTAAAAAAAACATCTCCCAGATGTTGTAAAACTCAAATGCTTTCTTCCTAATTAAATAAGTGAGTTTCTCAAGAGCTAAACTTGATAAGTTTTTCACCCACTTGCCAAGAGAGGGGCAACTAACATTCTTCCAACGCAGGGCTATCTAGCGCCTGGCTTGTCGTAGATAAAGTAGGTCAAGCACTTTTCTTTTTCTATTAGATAGAGAACCATTATCTGGATAAATGCTCAGTATACACAGTAGGGGTTAGAGGTATTGGAGAAGAGGTAATTTGAGAGATATAGTGTGTCACTGAACTCCATAATATTTGAATCTAATCAGTCCCACCACTGATATAAAGTACCTTGATGAATAATATTGCAGTTATATCATTGCTCAGGAATATTAGGATCAAATTTATTTAGCTTCACAGGGGTGATACAAGGGGTATACATTCACATTATCCAATTATATTGTGGCAATCTAAGTCCAGTATTATGGTTTGTATTTGTGCCTTCGAACATATTATAGCATGTTCCCTATAGGCCATGGGTTTGCGGGGTGGGTGGGGTGCGAGCTATGTGGCGGGGGGCTGCAATCTTGCCCGTCACGCTCCTGCCACAATGTGCTTCTCTTCCGTCCTGAAATTTGAATACCACTCATATTAGCTTAGAGCACATACACTCGCACGCAAATCTTACTTCGAAAAACACCCCACCAGACCAGGTTCTGTGGGGCAGGAGGGGTACACATGATTTGGGTTCAATTTGCTTTGAGGACTCACACCCCAACACCCCGCAATTTTAACTGCAATTGCCAACAGTACACATTGGGCACTTGGGTTTTCTCGGCTGGCGGGGCGCTGATGGGTTGGTGTGGGGGTGTGGTTGGTCAGGGGGCAGCCGGGTGGGCCCCCTGCCGGCTGGATTCAAGTCCTAGCGGCTTGCGCCTGATGGTTTCTGGCATGCTGCGACCTGGCGTGGCTGCTGGGTGTGGCGCCGGGTGCTTCCGGGGCCCCTAGGAGACCATTTACTGTCATGGGTTGGGTGCGGGCCATCGGCCTTTGCTCCCGCTGTGTGGCTTCTCTGCGGTGGGTGGATGGGGCGTCTGGTCGTTTGTGGTGGGGCGGGCCCTGCCCTTGCGCGGGGTGCCGGTGGGCCTGGGGGCCCTGCTGGCTTGCCTGCAGGGCCGGCGGTTCAGGTGGAGTGTCGGTCTGTCGGCCTGGCTCCTGGCTGCAGTCCGTGCCTGGCGCCCGTGGCCCGGATTCTATGCCTGCGGCTGTGTCTTGTGCTTGCCCAGGCAGGTGTGTTGTATGTGTGTGCCTCAGGGGTGCAGGGTCTTCTCGCACGCTCTCTGGGATTAGGTTAAGCTCCCCGGGGCCGGGCGTGGGTGTTGCTCTGCCAGCTTCCGGCTTATCTGGGGGCTGGGGGGTCTTTTGTGGCTGCAGGGTGCTGTGCTGTATGCAGCCATGGGGTGTCTATACGGCCGCCGGCATCAGGGGTAGCTTCAAGGCCTTTTCCGCTGCTTGGAGGCACTACAATATAATACCGGCCTTATACTCCTGAATCGATGAGGACAAGTCCCGTACACTCAACAAACAGAATTTCAACCCATCTACAAAAGTAGCCACCAAACACAAAAAACCTAAGCAGCTGCAGTAGATAGAGCCATTCAACTCTGTCAAACACTTTCTCCACATGCAAGTGACAAGATGGCAGTGTCAGGGGACCCTTGACATACATGGGCTGATTTTTTAACAAAGCCGTTTTGATCTGCATGTAATGTATCATAGGTGGATGGGACCCCCTCTAGTCTCATAGCTAATTGTGGCAGTTCCACTTGCCACACACCACCCTAGTGGTGTTTTCAGGGCCCTCTGACTCAGAGACACAGTGTAGACATATTGTAGAGGTGGGCAAGATGGAACAAGCCGGAAGCAGATGGAAACTTGTCATGACAGAGGCTCTCCCCCTGTGTGTGTGGGAATGGGTGATTTGTAATTTATGTTGCTTGTTGATTGCTCTGATGAGCAACAGGTGTAAAGCCACCCGGATCCCCGGCCCAATTACCAAGCCCCAAGACAGGTGTAGCTGCTTTAACCACACTAACCCCACACCACATAACCCCAACACCAAACTGAGGCCTGGGAGAATCCTGAATCTCCCCCTAACCTAAACACTACTACCCCCTCCTCCCTTCCAGAGCGTGGGGCCTTGGGCTGCTGTGCTGGCTGGTGGTGGTGTAGCCGGGCTTGCCTGGAGGGGCTGCTTGGAGGGGTGGCCTGGCTGCTGGGTTGCTGGATGGTCCGGGCGGTGGTGCTGGCTGGAGCAGCTAGCTGCAGGCAGTAACCCATGGTGGCTGCTGCGGCTGCTTCTCCCCTGGTCATCCACTGGACATCCTAGGTGTGGCTGCTGCCAGTCAGGAGAGGGCTGGTGCTATGGCCGCCCGTTGATCTGCTGGTGGCGGACAGTCCTTCTGTGTCCCTTCCCCGTGCTGGAGAGTCCCTGTTTAGGTGCCACTGTGACAGTTCCGCCTCCCACACGCCACCCGAGTGTTCAGGGCCCTCCGACACAGAGACACATGCAGAGATGTTGCAAACACACCAGTTTACTGTGGAGGCTGGCAAGATGGAATAAGTTGGGAGCAGATGGAAACTTGTCATGAAGGAGGCTCTCTATGTCTGTCTGTCTGTCTGTCTGTCTGTCTGTCTGTCTGTCTGTCTGTCTGTCTGTCTGTCTGTGTGGATGATTTACCTATTGCTCTGACGAGCAACATGTGTACAGCCACACTGATCCTGGGCCCAATTACCAAGACCCAAGACAAGACTCCCCCACACCACAACAAGGCTTCGCAATGATCTTTGCATCATAGTTCAGAAGTGAGATAGGTCTAACAATGGGGCTATTCGTTTTCCTTAAATAATTTATAAATGTCTATTGGGAGCCCATCGGGTCCTGATGCATTACCGCCTTTCATATTATCAATAGCATTGGAAACATCCTGTAAATCTAGTGGACCTCTTAGACCTCTAAGTCTAAGAGGGCCTTATAGAACGAAACAAAAGCATTGTTCATTTCGAATGGATCTGTAGTTATCTCCCCCTGTTCATTCCTAATTGCATTTATGCATTACCCTCCCCCTTACCTTGGGGTGTAATTAAGTGCGCAGACTTATCCAGTGCGAGCAAGAGAGGAGTTAAACCAAAACACACTCGTGTAGTAATACACTAAAATAAACAAAACAAGCTTTTGAAGGCTGAGCTCGCAGCTCTCTCCTCTCTCTCTGTTTCACTGCAAAGGTACTTTGGTTTGTTATTCTTTTTTTCTTTTAGGTTTTGTTACCTTGTAGGGCTATATAAAAAAGGGGGGGGGTTAGTTTGGTTGTACTGTTCAGTAACTTGCTAAATAGTCTTCAAACCAACATGATTGGAAAAAAAAAAAAACATGATTGGATTGTGATCCTGTTTAAAAAAAAAAAAAGAAGAAAGAAATCGGGATACGATATTTCTGCCATATGGCCCGCCCCTACTCTGACTTAACTGTGTCCCCGATGTTGCAATACGCTCTTCTGCTGCATCCATGCCACCAGAGAAGTCTCGCACATCCCTCTTAACATCTTGAATTGCATTCAGGACTCCCATCGATCTTTGCGGCCAAGTCGCTTCTTATCGTGTCCAGTTTTCGAATAACATCCAAGCTTTGAGCTCTTTCAACAACCTCCATTTCTGACTGGAGGGTAGGGCTAGCATTACCTGTTGAGCTAGCAGGGCTGCTAGCATCCAACTCACAATGAGGTCAGCAGCACGTTCACAGCTTTAAAGTGAGGTCACTGGTTTCCAGCCAGATGTCCAGTGTGTAATTCAGTTTTCACTCTGCTAAATTGTATTGCTCAGTGGATCAAAAGAGACGTTGCAGCGTGACCTCATTGGGTCCGAGATGTGTCTGGTGCTGCGTAACGCCACTCCAATAGTTTTCCATACTGCCTTTTATTGATGTCATAATCCCCAGCAGAGCGCGGTTAATCTGAGCATTGATATATCTTCTTTTTTATTCCACTTGTGTCGACTTTAAGGTAGTGTCTTGAAATGAAACCGCCGTTAATGGCGGCTCAAGCTCTAACTCCATTATCAGTCCTTGTTAAGACACATCAGTATATTGTCACTAAAATATACCTTTTGGGATAAAATTTTCTTGAGTGATTTGCAGAGCATACTTTCATGCACTCAATTTCAGATCAAGCCGCACGCGCGTGTGTGTGCAGTCAATGTCAATTTCCCCTTTGGTTGTGGGTTTTGTCCATTTTCGGTCACATTTTCTTCTTTTTTTTTTTTTTCGTATTTAGCAATTGTACTTTGATCATTTATATTTTCCAGAGAAACAAAACCAGTGTGAGAACCAAACATTAGGCCGGCTCAGTGTGGAGCTGCTATTGCTGTTTTGATAATGTCATCACTCCAGCTCTTATTGCCGAGGAGTCCTATTATTGCTCGGAGGACATAATTATCTTTTCCTAATTGAACTCTTCCAAAGCGCGTGCATGCGTGGGTGGGTGGCTGCGTGTGTGGGCGTGCGTGCGTTTGCCGACAGCAAAGTTCTGGTCTGACAGTTACGGTCTGCTGGTTCCGGGCATCCTTCATGGACTGAAGTGTTTGTTTTGACCGTAAACAAAGTACAAGAACACCAATTGCCTTGTTTCCTCTTTGCATGGCTGCGTAGAGGCATTTAGGTGTACCCTAACACACACTCACAGCCAATGGTTTTGGAACGTCACAACGCATCATTTCCGACCACTAGAGGGGGAGCACTGCTCTCTCGTAGCCTGATCAAAACAAGCCGCGGACGCTGAGTCGGAATCACGCTCGAGTCCTTCGATTCCCGGAGAGCTTTCTGTAAGACGCGCTCCAGTGTCGATGCTCGTCTCAGCACCGTCTTTGTCTGACATTCTTTTCAGCAGAGAACGAGGGCTCATTTGTTCCAGATGCCTCAGGGCACCAACTCTCCTAATCTGGTTTTATGCCATTCTGCCATCTTACTTTTACAGAAAATAGTCAGAGAGAGAGAGAGAGAGAGAGAGAGAGAGAGAGAGAGAGAGAGAGAGAGAGAGAGAGAGAGAGAGAGAGAGAGAGAGAGAGAGAGAGAGAGAGAGAGAGAGAGAGAGAGAGAGAGAGAGAGAGAGAGAGAGAGAGAGAGAGAGAGACTACTACAACTTAGTAGTCGAGAGTCAGTACAGTCAATTTACGCCAATTGTCATCTTGCAATATCCTATGGTATTTCATGCTGTAAAGTATTGTGATGTCGATTTTGATCTCTTTGCCGTTTATTCATTTCGGTGTGCGGGAAGCAATAGCTACTTTATTCGATGCTTGACTTTGCCGTGTATAGTGGTGTCTGTGCGATGTTACTTACCATCTCTCTTCCCGAGGCTCATTCCGGTCTTTTTGAGAGGGTTTCTGTTCGCCTGAACCGTAAATAATTCCTTGTTTGTTCTGGCAGTGGTTTGCCATCTTCGGGCCCTGACTCTTCCCCCATTTGTGTGTGTGTGTGTGTGTGTGTGTGTGTGTGTGTGTGTGTGTGTGTGTGTGTGTGTGTGTGTGTGTGTGTGTGTGTGTGTGTGTGTGTGTGTGTGTGTGAGTCCCAAGCCAATTGTCTGCTGAGAGGTCAGCCTTAATGGGCATGTCAAGAGCGCTGCTCCCCCTAAAAATTTAGATCTCTGTGCCTCGGACTGGAACATTGTCCTGTGGGGAAGACAAATCTTGAGTAGGACAAAACAAAACAACAGATGAAAACAGTGAGCTTGGTCTCACTCTTATTGTTAAATAAGGGGCCCTTCGTTCAATAACACCTTTAGTATCTGAAAATATTTCCACGACAAAATACTATACCGAGAGCCAAATCAACATGTATCAGAGAAAAGCACCTTGATATCTTTTCACGTCTAGAAACCCTTTCTGTAATAGAAATAAATTGCTATGTTGGGTCATTATGTTCCTTTCATTCAAAGTGATGGGTCAGATTGGGAATGAAAAAGTGGTATCAGTCCCTCCTTGTGAACATGCAAACACACAACAAAAAGCAGAAATAATATTGGGATGCGATGCGAGAGGGATGGACTCTAGTCGATGGCAGTTGAGGTATTACGTCTATCGGAAGATTGGGCTGTTACTTTTCACATGTGTGAATAGTGTGATGTGGTTATATCGAAAACACCTTTGTTTGCAGTGCATGTGTGTGTCTGTGTATACTACAGTACATGCTATTTATCAATACCATCAAGTCAATGTGTGTGTGTGTGTGTGTGTGTGTGTGTGTGTGTGTGTGTGTGTGTGTGTGTGTGTGTGTGTGTGTGTGTGTGTGTGTGTGTGTGTGTGTGTGTGTGTGTGTGTGTGTGTGTGTGTGTGTGTGTGTGTGGCAGCTTAAGCCCATTCATCCCGTAAAAAGATAGGTATTTGCATCCCTCCGCCTGTCCTCTGTCAGATTCCAAACCCGGCGAGTAGAGTTTCATCAATGAAAGGCAGTTTCCTCGCCAAAAGACTCGACACGAGGCCCGTGCTTACACATCAGCCCTAGTTTGTGGCTATTTAGGATTGTTGAGAGGCTACAAAGAAAAAGTTTAAGATAGCCAGCCTTATCACTGCATGTATACTGTAGGTGGATAACGCTGTTCTCTTGTAACAAGTTTCTGAAGACAGAGCATGTTAACTTTGGCTGGGCCACTTTGCAAAATGCCTGTTAGCCGGAAACCACGGCAGTAGACCAGAGGCTGCATATGTTGGGTACGGTGGCACAGTGCATTGCGCTGCTGCCACACAGCAAGAAGGTCCTGGGTTTCGATTCCCGCCCGCTGTTGGCACCGCACTCCAGCGGGTTACCTCCCGATAAGGGGCCTTTCTGTGTGGAGTTGGCATGTTCTACCCGTGCTCACGTGGGGTTTCCTCCACTTAACGTCAGTAAGGACCCCCACAAAAAACATGCACAACATGGTCGTCTGATCACCGATGGACGTCTGTAACAAGGTCCCCGGGAGCTTCGCTGAATGCTGCCCACTGATCCTGGCTGCCCCCCCCTCCGGAGGAAGGACAAGCCAGGATGGGTCAAATGCAGAGGACCCATTTCACCGGCCGCCATTTGAAGCATGTGTGTGTGTTGGTCGCCATGAATGCATGTGGTGTGCTGTGTGACACCACATGCATAACCCTAACCCTAACCCACAATGAAGCGCTTTCAAATATTGTCAGCTAACCTGCATGTCATCAACACAGTCATCTGAAGGAATCATTGGCCGTGATATGCACGTGAACGTGAATGGGAGTCGCCTCGGGCCTTACATAATACGTACATATTTCTTCTGTCAATGGGACAAAGACTGCGTACGAAATCGCAGTATCACGCAGTGATATTGCCCCTCCCCCGCACGCTCTTGCAAAAACTGAGACAACTCCTATGTTGTCTGTAGGCCAGTTGTTTGTTTGTAGTTGTGACTATCAGACTCATCCTGTTTACATTTGAATGATGAATTTGTTTTCTTGTCGCGTTATTTATAGCTCCCAAAGATTTGGGGAAAACATAAAGATTTTGTTTGTTCCGCATTTTGTTCGTTCACGCCAACAACCACTTTCTGTTGGAGATGAGATTCTGACAAGCCGTCGACAACGAATAGTTAGAAGTTTCTCAGAGTATCCGTCACCATGCTTTGAATTGAGCGAAACCGAAGTTTGCGCTTGCGCTCCGTTGACCTCCTTGTGAATATAGCGGGTCCCGGCCCCCTCTGCGTACCCAAAAGAAGACACTGAGTTTTCCTTCTCGCGTGGTACCAAAATGTCCAAATTGTTTTCCTATTCTGGTTTTATATGCCATCAAAGGGAGCGATCTGAACATTAACAGACATTATCAATTTCCTCGTTTTGTCATTCAACCCAACAAAGAGAAACTGAGCACGAAACAGCCGTGTGTAACTGTGGAATGTTTCAATTCTTTAATTTCTACATTCATACATACATACATATTCCCCCTGGACTGCATATCATGTACCGACACACACACACACACACACACACACACACACACACACACACACACACAAACGCATGCCTGTGTGGACAGGAATAAATGCCAGATGAACGGCATTCATTCAGTAGTAGCAGCAGTGTTGTCAGTGTAGGGGAGGAGGAGGAGATGGTGGAAGGGAGGGGTTAGTGGTTGGGTTGTTTTCAGTCGTCGTCCCCCCCGTCCAACCTTAATGACACTGCACCATTAGCGAGCCGTCCACACTGTTGCTCCCAGGCGAAATGACGCGGCTGAGCCAGAGAGCCCCCCTAGCGGACCCCCAGTGATGTCAGCCTGGAGCTATGACAGAGAGAGAGAGAGAGAGAGAGAGCGCGAGGGAGAGAGAGAGAGAGAGAGAGAGAGAGAGAGGGAGAAAGGGAGGGAGATGCATGAGTTTCAGCATCAGGAGGGGGAGGTAGAGAGAGACCAAGGCAGAGACGCAGAGAGAGAGAGAGAGAGAGATAGAGGAGCCGCTGCACGAGAGTGCGAGTCAGAGCGAGGAGGCAGAGCGCACGGAGGCTGGAGGCAGACGAGGAGCTCGCAACTCCCAGCGTGCACAGCGGGCGGGGGGGGTGGGCGGGGTGGGGGGTGGGGGGACGGACCAAAAAGGGAAAGGTAGCCGCAACTTTGACAGCTGCCGCTCACCTTCGAACGCCGGAGCACGGACACACCCCACCGGGCTGCAGGACACCTCCGCCGGCGATTGAACCACCTGCTCGGCTGACGGCGAGCCTCCCCGCTGCCCGCTTCCAGTGCCCGTTTCCACTCATCCCTGCAGCCACCGGGAGGCGGGGGCGTGGGGTGTGGGGCTGGGGTAGGTTAGTCCCGGCCTGGCCCCCCCGATGCGGACCCAGCAGGGCTCGGAGGGGGTTGTGCCCCTGCCCGGGGGCAGCTGTGGCAGCAGCGGCAGCTCAGGACTGTCGCCAGGCTCCGATTCGGACGGCGGGACCCCCACCGGCAAGGGGGCTGGCGGGCTGCCGGACGGGGGCTCCAGGACAGGCGGGTGCATGGGCGGAGGGGGCGGCAGCCTGGGTGGCACCCTTCGCGGGGTCCTGTCTCGTTACTGGAGTTTGGAGAGCCTGCATTCCACCACAGGTAAAGGCAACATACGCATTGCATTGCACGTACACGCACACACACACGCTGGAGATTTCCGTAGCGATAGATGGATGACGCTGCGTTGCTGCTGTAAGCGATATCCCATCTCAGGCAGTTGACATATGTGGAAAGTAAAACTGTTCAAAGTCATTAAACACGTGCCGCTCCAAAGTCTTTCTCCGGTGCATGTTGAGGATCATCCTAACGCAGGGTTACTGTGGTGTACGGCTTATACATATGTGCAGGTTTGCCCGCCCAACACTCAGCTGTTGCTCGCCAGCTAGAAATGTTTTCTGTGTTAGAGTGGGCCTACTGTTTTGCTTTCTAGTCATGCGGCATCCACCCTCTCCCAGAAATTACCATTGGATTCAGTGTTTCAATACCACAGAATGCACCCCCCCCCTTCACTGACACCTATTCACTCAGTCAGCGTCGGATTTGCATAGTACACAAGTCAAAACAGGCCTCCTCATCATGCCGCGCACTGTACAGACTCGCTGTGCGGCGCATGCATAGACGATGCATCTCAGGGTTCCTACAGTAGCTTATCATCTGGCAGAGAAGGGGCTGCTAAATTTGCCCAGAGACAGACCACGTGCCCGAATGTGACAGATGAAACCCTGTTGAGGTTGTTTTTTTCTTTTCTTTCTTTAACAAATTGTACCTTCTCAGCAGAAAACACACCTGGCATGTTCCGAGATAACGCCTCTTCTGCGTGTTTTGGTTTCTTAAACAGCAGATTCTTCCCCTTGACTGACAGATGTCGTCGGCCCCACATTCATGCTCGGGGGCCTGCTTACATCGTGTATATATTTTGTTGTGGTCAGTGTGGGTGTTTTCGTTGATTTGTGAACGCTATTTATTTGTGCGTGAAGAGTGGTTTTCACGGTGGTTTTTAGCATTTGTGTTACCATCGCCACCTGGTAGAATTCAGTTCAGCCGACGTCATTGGAGCGTGCAAACCGAAGCTCTCCGATTAATGACAACGGCCGGGTGGGAGGTCAGAGAGGGGCGGGGGTGACTCGTCGACGTCGAACGGAGCCGAGAGCGGGAGGGGATGGTGTGGGTTCGCTCCAACGAGGTAGGGACGATAGAGACGACGACGATGATGACGATGACGAGAGAATATGGCCGGGAGGGGAGAGGGACTGCTGACATGTTCCGATCAGAGCCGCCGGCGTTGCTGAGGAGTGGAGGCTGTTGCTTGGCACCCGGACATGTGTGGCACACAAGCATATGTGGCGGCCGGCTGTCGTGCCCATTATGCAGCGCAAAAACGCACGCACGCACACACACACACACACATACACACACACACACACACAGTTTTGGAAGGTCATAGCATAGTCATTCGCACGTATTCACGGATACGAGCGCACAAGCAGACTTGGTTTCTTTTTTAAATGCTGCTCGGTTTTTCTTGACTTGACGATGTGGGTGACAATTAAGGCAGTGTTCTAAAAATCTGTTTTCTCACATACGCGCGCGGGCACACACACACACACACACACACACACACACACACACACACACACACACACACACACACACTGACAGATATATAAACAGTCCTTTGTTTCCATCTCCTCTATTTCAGCTTTTCATAACCACATTCCCCCACATAATGCCCGGGTACTTCTGGTCCGGAGTACCTTTTTTATTTAAGCCCTTTGGTCCAAAGCCCCCTGCCTTTACCCAAGCCCCAGCACAATGTTCTAGAGACGGGAATCAATAGAGACTTTTTTCTGATTCACTTATGATTATAACAATTCAATACTGAAATGAAAAACACTAAACCCTGGGATGCATTTGAATCATACCTCCTGGAAGAGTGCATACATGAGTCATACCTCTAAATAATGCACATTATGAGTCAAGGTACTAGTTCCAAGTTGTTTTTTTTCCCCAACACGTCGTAGAAACTTGAGGAGCGGCAATAAATTGTCAAAAACACACAAAGTACAACTTGTACGGCCGACACGTGGACAACAATCTTCGTTTTTCTTCCGGGTTAAATTTTCAAGCCCAAAAGCTCCTCAACGGCGTCCCGGGCAGCGGGGAGCGTGACGGGGTTGAGAAATCGCCGAGGGTTCCCTTGGCCACGCGGAGGCTTTTCCCATGTCCCGTGTTTAAAGAAGGGCGGCCAAAAGAGAAAGGAGGGGGGGGAGACTGAGAGCTCCACCGATGGAGATTAGAAGGGAAGTTTAATCTGATTTGGGGTTGGAGGATTTTGGAGAGGGCAGAGCAAATGAAAACCCTCCCCATTTAGTGTTGGCGCTTTGACAGCCTGATCGGTCTCCCCCTCACGACACTGAGCCGCAGTGACAGACAGGCAGGCAGACAGGCACACACACACACACACACTCACACACACACACACACACACGCTTGATAATACATTCGCTGCCATGCACACACCTTCACACTCTCTAGTCACTCTCTAAAACACTATCTAATCTATGTGTAAACACACTCAGGCAGATATGATTGCACTTCTGACTTTTGGAACAAAAACAACAGTTTTAAAGAATTTAAGCCAACTTGTTTTTGCTGATGCTGCCATTGGTGCCGAGGTTTTTTCTTTTTGTCATCATTATTGCACCAATCCAAAAGCGCTCTTTGGCTCACAATTCAATCTGATGAGTCATGTTTTATGACCTTCAACATCAGTGATTTCAGGTGCTATCTTACAGCTCCTTACCTTGACTGTGGTCACGTACAACATGCCAAACGTAATGCCACCCTACGTTCAGCATCTTCAGTTGTCTGCCCGTTCCAGCCAGAAATTTGGCTTGGCAACAGCATGTTTAATGGAGAGAGTGATTAAAACAATGAAATGCTCCAGACAAAGTTGTAACTCGTCTCGTGAAGCTCGGCCTTGGTCGGCGTTGATAACGCTTTGTGGTTTTCCACAACGACACAGGGATAGCGGTGGAGTCGGTTAAGGCCCAAAACATTATTCTGTTCTACCCATCAATATCTAATATTCTCTGTTGCATGATTTGACCTCGCCCGGCTTTATCACTTTTCCGTTTAAAGTATGTTTAACTCCCACATCCAATCTGGTTCTCTCCGTTAATTCAATGTCTTTAGTTAACGGCGGCCTTGCCACCAGGAGCATAGAATATCCAGAACTCTACATCAGTGTGAAGCCGTCAGATGGTCTGCACAAGGCTCTGAATTATAATCGGACAATGGCTGCCGTCCGGATCAAATGATAGAGAAGCCGGGCTACTGCGGCAGCCCCCAACAACACACCCGTCACTTATGTCCCCTGCGGTTACTACGCTGATTTCACATCGGCATAAACTCCGTGGAAGCCGCCGGACGGCCGCTGGAACCGGGAATCACACAACTCGTCTTCCGGCTCTTTGACGACGTATCTCGCGAAAAGGGTCACTTTATTTATGCGCGCGCGCCCCCCCCCCCCCCCCCCCCCCCAGTCCGTTAACTGTGTTCTCCTCTCTTCTTCTCTTTCTGAGCGTCCATCAACTTGTTTCTCTCTCCCGGGGGGCCGCATTCGCCTGTCGCCCTCGTCCCCGGTTGGCGGGACATTCGCGCCGCCTCCTTCCCGTCGGGATTTCGGGGGAGGCGCGGCAGAGAACCTCGCCGGCGACCGGACGTGTCAAAACGATCTAGTGAAGTACGAGGCGTGCGTGTTCCTGTCGTCGGCGCTGTCTCCGTCGCTGCACAGATTCAAGAATAAGTAGTTTGTAACTTTGTGTGTGTTTGTGTGTTTGTGTGCGTGTGTGTGCTGGGAGGATGGGGGTGGTGAGTGAAATGTCTGAAAGCATCCATCCCGGAATCCGAGGAGGGTAGGCAGCGGGGCAACTCCGGGAAATTGTTCGCTGGAGAAACAGCCCGGGGGGCCCGCTGTGCTCTTCCTCCACCTTAGACGCTTCTCTTAAGTCCGAGGCGGAGGAGGCGGACGGGGGAGGAGGAGCAGCAGCAGCGGGGGCGGTGAGATGAAAACAAACGTCCTCTTTAGTTTGACGTCGCAACTTCAAGCCCTAGTTTCATTCCCTTGGCTGCAGCTTCTTGGGGAGAGCGGGCTTTTTTAACATTTGTTTCGTTTTTAACTTTGAGGGGTTCCATTTCTGCTCTGACAACAGACGTCGGTCGTCACTGTGACTCGGATAAAGTTTTCATATCCCAAACGGGTGTGAAAATCCCAGCGCAACATTTTTCGACTCCGTAACCGTGTCTTTATCTTGGGCTCCCAGCACCGGCAGCCGCGCCGGCTCTCTGCGCTAATTTATTCCGGGCACCGTTGGCAGAGGCGGCCGCGCTAACATTTCGACCTTTTCCGATTGCAAAAAAAAAACGTGAGTCGGATCCTGATGAGACGAGCGTTCCGCCAGCTGCGTCCGCCCCGCAACCAGCCTGCCTACCGGTTTCCTCTTTCTTAATCGTCTCTCTGGCCCGAGGTTAAGCGGTTCACCACACTTTGCCAGCCGGCCATTGTCTACAGGGGCACTCGCGGTGGATGTTGATCAGTATATCAACAGCGAGCAGGCCTCCGGCTAGGGCGGGGCCGACACAGGAAACCCAGGGGAACCCGTCGGTAATCCACATCGCGCCGAAACGTCAGAGGCTCGTCTCTTCTCCTCGCGGTCGCGTCGCAGAAAACAAGGGCCCTTGTGGAGACGACGGGGGCGGGAATGGATGCGGCCCCCGGGCGCGGAGTCCTCCCAGGGTGTGAGAATGCAACGGCGTTCCAGTGCAGCGGGAGCAATTAAACCGGCTAAATGGGGTTTTCCTTTCATCGCAAACTGCCCATTAGGGGCGCGTCAGAGGGGCTGGCGTCGAGTCGTAAAAGAGATGTAAAGTCCCAGCGGTTTCCGGGAGTGTTAAAGCATGATGTCATGTAGCAGCGGAAATGGGACACTTTTTTTTCCCCTTCCATGAATCAATACTCTTTGGCGGTCTTTTCTCGATTCTGATTGATTAAACAGTAAACAGGGGACGGCTACTGTGTGTCATCGGTGCGACATGAGGATTAATCCCCACGGGATTTTCTTCTGTCGTATTTTGGAACGAGGGCGGTTCATGTTTAATGGCATTATCCTAGTTTCCTTTGTTTGACTCTGCTGAAAATGAAATGTAAATAGGTGATCTGTGAATATCTGAGCCATGTCATCAAACCGAAGGGCTGGTGCTGGGGGGGTGGAGGGCTGTTACATCATCATATAAAATTTAGTAGAGAAGATATGACCTAAAATGATCAAAAGCTTCAAAGGTCTCAAAAATGTGAAGCATCTCCATTGACCCCTCAGCTCTTAACGTTTTGAGTGCGAAACAGGCGAGGAGGGGGGAAAAAAAGGCAGTCTCTTCACACGGCAACCGTAGAAACTGCTGGTGATAGTGAGTTGCGGTATATAGTAAGTACTATATAGTAAGTATACTTGACAGAATATTTGACGAATAAACACCCCCCATCCTACTCAGTATACAGTACTTAACTGGGGGCGTTTTTTTGTCAAATATTCCACAAGAACATCCATGTCACTTTAGCATACTCCGTTACCAAGCAGATATCGTGATGCTTGGGGTTAGATCATCTGAAATGTACTCAACGCGACAGACTAGATACTGTGTATATATACTGTATATATATATTTATATTTTTTCGAACATCTTTCATACTTTGTATACTCCTACGACAGTGCTGTAAATGTGATCTCTTCATCCAAAGCGGTACTGGACACATCATTTCACAGACAATATGTAATCCTCTACCTCCCTGCGGCTGCCTTGGCAACGCCCCAGGTTTCTTCCTCTGCTTTATGGGATGCTAAAATTGTTTTCTTTTGTCTTTCGGAGAAGGTGTGTGTGTGTGTGTGTGGGGGGGGGTGTTGAATTACAGTCCTGTCTCGTCTCTGTCACCGCCGGGCGGACGTATCGTTAGGATTCTTTCTCCTTAAATAGATCTCCTCTGATGACACAGCGAGCCAATAACCCTTCCCCGCTCCTCCTCCTCCTCCTCCCTCAGGCAGTCTACATGGGAAGAAGTGAGGCGGAAACGCTCTCTCTCTCTCTCTCGGCCCCTCTATCTCTTACATGGAGCTGGACTCTAGCTCCTGGTTAAATGGCGTGTCTATGTACATTTGCATTAGTATGCGCATGAGGGACGTGTAGCTGGCACTCTCTAGCACACCGGACCCTGGTAGGTACGTTTGATTGACAGGCACGCAGAGAGAGAGAGAGAGAGAGAGCCGTGTTGAAACAAGATGATGGGCGAGGAATTACAGGTCGACAGTTGCCTATAACTGTCGACCGTGCTCGTCTCCTCAAATAACCCCTCAGCGTCGCCACGCCGCGGAGGTGACATGACGGCACACTCCCCTTTCATTTCTCTTTCTTTCCGTTGAGCTTTTGTCCGTGATTGTCCCTGCTCTCGGTCCATTTAGCTGTCTGTGTACATCCCGCCATTTGTCTCTCGCCCTGCGATCGTCCGCCCCCACCGTGAAAAAATTAAAAATAAAAAGACCCACGAGGGACACGGGACGAACGCTGGGCCTCCGACTCCTTTTCCTCCTCTGATTTTTTTCTTTCCTCTCGTTTATTCCCCTCGCTTGTTATCTCCCCTCCGTTATTCTCCCATCGCCGCCTTGTCCTCTCCCATCGCCGCCTTGTCCTCTCCCGCCATCGCTTACCTTTCTGTCCTTCCAGCACAGGAACCCGGTTTCATCTTCCCTCTCCTCCCGGCAGACATCCCTGCCATTCCCGCGGACGGCAGAGATCACAATTCAATTGCAATTACATCTGGAGATGTAATTGTAATTGAACCCGGTGAGCTCGTTGGGTTTTGCCTTTGTTTCGCCCCAGTTACAAGCACATCCCATTAATGATTCAACACTTTGCCTTGGATTGCAAGTGTGACATTAATCCTGGATGAATTTGAATTGCTTGAAAGTGCGATGCCCGGATAAAAATTGAACGCGTTTCAGTTCGTCGCCTTCGTGTTGCGTTTGCGCACAGTGTAATTGTGTAAGAAGGGCAGTATTTATGACCGCTTCGCCCAAAGCATGTACATCTGTGTGAATGGATTTAGCGGTGGTTCAGCCTTCAGCTGGATGCGCTCAACACCTGTGAATAAGCACTTTGACATCCTCCCATGTGTAACGGCACCACGGGGGAGGCGTAGGAGCCAGAGTTTGCACTTTTTAATTGGTGTTAAGACAATTTTTTTTTTTTTTTTATAGCTCATGTTCGAGCAAGAATGGGAATGGGTGTTGGTGAGGCAGCATTCATTTTGCGGCAAGGCCATTAAAAACACACAGCCTCTCTTTGTCAACGGGGCCGATTGCAATGTGAGATGAAGTCGGCTTTTACAAAGGTTGTCCCTTGAGCGTTTTGGACATGTTTTCTTTACCCGTGCAACACAACCAATGACCAAAAAAAAACAACAGGGCCTTTGGCGATTTGGCCGGCTTGGGAAGGCCAAGCGCGACTCTTCGCCCGGCGGTCCAGATATCTTCACCTGTGTTTGAAGCGAGAGTGACAAAACCTAGAGCCTGTGTCAAGTGTAGGGTGGAACAGGCTTCCTGTCGAAGCACGCACTGTGTTGTTGCTGGAGAACATCCCTTTTGCTAGGCGACGACGCTCCCAGGCTACTTTCTCAAGCTTTCGCAGGAATGTGAAGATGGTCGGGGGAAATTTCATACGGCTCCTGGGGAAATCTGCAGCTGGAGGTTTTGTCGGGGCTGGTACGAGTCTATTTGGCGTTCGGTTTCTTTGATTGGGGATAGGATAGTAGATTATATCTGGGATGGGCTAACTTTTACATACCCATATACAATTTTGAGGGCTTAAGTGGCTCCCCTTCACGTTCTGTCAGACCAACTCCCTTCTCCCCGGCTGAGAGTGATTCAGCATTTTTAGAGGGCCTTTTGTTTTTTTGATCCTATGAGCCCCTCCATGGTGCGATCTTCGGACTTAACAGTTAGCTACTAATATGGTAGTACATTGTTTTCATTTGTAACACAAAATTCGCCTGCAATTGAAGGATTCTCGCTGATGCCGGAACCTTTTGGGGTCCGGGATCCCTCCTTCAGGGTTCCTACACGTGGAAGAGTACGAAATTTTATTTGAGTAATTTCCAGGTCTGGATAAAGTATGGCGGAAAAAAGAAAAGAGTGTGGAAAAAATATTTGTTTTTCCAGACTAATGCCCCGATTCTGTTTTCTAAATATAAAATTCAGAATTTCTAAAAATAAATTGATCATACAAGCAGAGTGTTTTTCATGGCGTTTGGAGCAGCCAGCCCAGCCGAAATGTTTACCACTGAGAGAGGGAGAGAGCGGGGGAGAGAGAGAGAGAGAGAGAGAGAGAGAGAGAGAGAGAGAGAGAGATTTTAATTATTTATAATAATTATTTATATAATTTTTTATTTATTATTTGGCAACATGATAGCATACATAGTCGGAAAGTAATGTACATGTTTATGAATTAATTGAATATATTGAATGAATATACGAATGAGTTGGATTTTAAAACCATTTATTTACATCATAAACATCGAGCTAATTGTACTCAGATGTCAAATATGGTCTGGAAAAATCTACCTGTAAACTTGTAATACTGCAAGATGCTACGGTGGATGAACAAAAGCCTTCCCCATTACAGTCAGTCTCCTTTGTTGTGGAATGGTCCCTGTCCACAGGGGACGTATATTCCATTGTGTCCTTCCCAGCAGCGGAGAGCAGATGCACTGTAGGAATTCCCGGCATCTGTGATAAGAGCTTCGACCTGTCAGCCTCAAGACGATCACACCTTAGGGTGCTGACCTTTTGCCGAACCGGTTCCTTAGTCACCAACGTGTGTGTGTGTGTGTGTGTGTGTGTTATCAGTGGGTGGCTTTGCTTGAGTTTCCATCAGCGTTGGTCTGTGTAGTCTCTCCCCTGTGGGTTGCAGTGAAGCCCCAGCAGATTGCAGCTGATAAGGACCGAAATGTCCTTTTGGAGGCTGACGTTCTCCAGCCTCAAAGCAGGAAGCAGCACACCGCGTCCATCAC
The DNA here is from genome assembly GCF_960531495.2 of Zeus faber. NCBI lineage: Eukaryota > Metazoa > Chordata > Actinopteri > Zeiformes > Zeidae > Zeus > Zeus faber. Next base: position 8,539,073 of record NC_137206.1, on the reverse strand, counting down.
TGCTTCGCCAGCCAGCATGAGAGGTGAGGTCTGGGTCTGGAGGACGAGAGTCAGTGATGTCAGTGAGCGGAAATGGGATGCAGCGAATGGGGAGACCTGACATAAAGATGGATGCTTACAAAGAGAGTTGCAGTGCAGAGGGCACGGAAGACGCAAGAGACAAAGCCAGAAAGAGAAAGGATCGACTAAAAGGTTGGAAAGATGTGGAAAGATTGTAATGAAGTAAACAACCATCCACTTGTATCGGTGGAAGTCTCCCCTTTTTCCCTTTTTTTTTTTTTTTCAGTGCCTCTTTTGGTTGGCTTGTGTCCCAGTCTTTTCCACCGTGCTCTCCTTTGATTCCAGGCCTTTCTTCTACACTCTCGTATAATGCCATTCTTCTCCCTCCCCCTCTCTCTTCTTCTGCTTTTCTCTCCCTCATTCTGTGACAATGCCATGCAAAGGTGTGTTTGTGCTGGGGGAGGGGGCCTATTAAGTCAAGGATTTCACATACGGTACCTGCGGAGAGCAAGAGATCAGTGGGGTTTGAGGAGAACACATTTGGTCATTGTGTTTATATTTATATATATATATATATATATATATATATATTTATCCCTCGCTCTCTCTCTTTCTCTCTCTCTCTCTCTCTCTCTCGCTCCGTCTTTGTATGCTCTCTTTCTCTTTCTGGGGTGTCATTGGGTTTGTGCGCGCTCCAGGGATGCCTGCGCGCTTTCCACGTTGACGCACATGGATGCTTCTGAGCAAAGCCCGCTTGCCACCCTATTCCCTGGGAAACTTCTCCCTCTTTCTCGTTCCTCCTCCCCGCCTCTCCCTATCTATACTGGCCCCTGGCAGAGAATTGCCGCCTGATACCCAACCAGGCTTCAAGCTTTACTCCCATTTATCCCTGTATGTGTGTGTTTAGTGAGCCTGGTTGTCCCACTAGGATAGAGTTGTAAGGCAAATTGACAGCCTCAAACTAATCTTAGTCCAGTGGTTGTGTGCGAGTGAATATGAAGGTTGTTTAGGAAGAGCGGTTACGCTTTTACGCCAACGAGGTATTTTTCGGGCGCGCAAGTCCTCACAGGTTGGACAAATTTGCTCTTGATTTTCTTTCCAACCGGCGGCACCTGAGAATCTTGGAGGCGTTTGCACGTATAGGGGTGAAGGAGGGCAACGCTGTTACCGTCAAGAGAAAATGAGTCCTGCTCTCGCTCCCTCGAAGCACAAAGCCTCCCTGCCACTATGAAGGACACAGGTAGCGAGGGTTGTGAAAGGTAGCGATGGACGATTCAGAAGACACTAAATGTTCATTTGGAAGAGGTCAACACGTATTAGCTTCACTTTTTAATATGAAGTAAGCTATATGGTGTACAATGTATTAAGATAAGGTAATCCGCTGGCATAATTACTCCCCTTTGGCTGATAATCCGTGTGTGTGTGTGTGTGTGTGTGTGCGCGTGTGTGCGTGTGCGCGGGCCCGTCCTTGTTGCCCAGCACCGTTTTCCACTGTGCGTTTGTGTGTTTTAATCCCCTCCTCTCAGATAAACTCCTGAGTCCTGACCCCCACTCTACGCCCAGTACTAATCCGCTGTCATTGTCCAGTCAAATTATGAAATCGCACATACAGTAGCTGCCTCTCCAGCCCCCTGACGGTTCCACCCACCTGGAAGACGTCAAACCTCCTGACACCTCACCATGGAAAACAATGGAATCATTCTTCCTCAGAGAATACACATATCATGAGTCACACTCAGGATAGTCAGTCAGTCAGTCAGCCTCTCTAGATTTTATTGCGTGATCGTTTCAACCATGTAGCTAAGTAATCAATAATGAAGTAACTACAACTTGTACGACTCGCATATAAAAATACAGTGTTAGTTGGCCAGTTAGATGGTGATTAGATGTCTTGATTAAAAATACTCCAATCCCAACCTTCTCTGTTCATCAAAACAGAACTTAGATAAATGGCATATGCAGGGAATAATTAGGGGTCCAGCCCAAAAGGGGTTGCTATTGCTTTTGTTAATGAAAAACTGACGTCAGTAATCTATGGATCTCATGGAACCACCACACTCACAGACGAAATCTATAAAATGTGTATTTGGGGCAGCTCCGACATGCCATCATCCAAGTTTGATCCACAATTGTGGAATTATTTAGTAAAAAAAAAAGTGTTTGTATGTATTTCTATCATCACCACAATGTGCAGAAATGACGGCCCGCTCACGTCACATGATAGCATTTTAGCATAGTGATTAGTCAACAACCGGGTCCTCACCAAGATGGCGGCACGGCCAGATGTGACTAACGTCCGACTTTCCCGGAGGTCATGGATCCGGCGAACCCACAGACAGTCTAAATAAGATTTGTATTTGGGGCGGTTCCAACATGCCATCGTTCAAGTTTCATCCAGATTGGCGGTTCAGTACTGTGGATGGAGTTTGTAATCAACAATGACTACATCACCAAGATGGTGCCCTGCAGAGACGTGCATGCATAAGCTGACGGGGTACACTGATCACGTGATAGCACTGCAGTCTACCAGGCCGTTACGAGTGAACCTCTGCATTCATAAAATATACCGGAGGAGATAGCCAGGACACCGGGCTCTCCATGGATCGTTCTCGGCGTCAGGCGGCGTTGTCGGCTCCAACCGGCCCACTCACCGATTGGACTTTCAGCTGAGTGCAATTTGCCTTTGTCATTCGTCTGATCTCAGTTATCCATGTGTGGCAAAGTAAATAATCCCTGCATCCCTGCGTCAATGGGAGCCTGCTGCAGGCTCGGTGACCTTTTTGGTTGGATGTAATTTTTATATGAAGAAGAAGACTAAATCCATGTGAAGAAAGTCCTATTTTGATTCAAAGATTTGTACAATTGAGTATTTATTTTATTTATAGGTTTATAAAATACATTATAATTGTGAAGGCAGTTTTCTGTTTATTTACAATGTGCAAAAACGTAATTGTGTTCCCCAAAATGGATGAGTAATTGGGAAAATCATGATCACAATATTGATTAAAATAATTGTGATTATCATTTCAGCCATAATCATGGAGCCCTCCTTCAGAATGATAACCGCAATTATTGGCGGCATTGAAAACCCACCCGCAGCCGCAAACACCGCCCGATCATAGAATTACACTGTAACCAGGCCAGAACAAACTCACTTCTGCAGTCACAATACACAGTAGAGAGCCAAAGCACACTCGTCCGTTGAACTTCAACAACCCTGCGATTGCTGCCTGCAGCTGTATTTAATGTTAAAATGATTTGATTATTAATGAATTTCAAATGAGAAGAAAAATCCATGTTACACGTTGAGAACAACGTTCAGCATCGAGGGAGTTTCAGGTGCTTCCTTTATTTACTTCACTCCAGCAGCAGACACCCACACACTCAGCTGCCCCCCCACCACCACCACCGCCTCTCTGCAGGGCTCACGCTTGTCACGTCTGTGGGCCGAAACCCAGAAGGCTGGTGACTCTGTCCACAATGTGTGCGCACTGGGAGAGAAACTTCCATTGCAATGAATGGGTGGCTGATCGAGCCAACCTCATCCAGTTCTCTTAATACATCCATGACGCGCGCGTGGATGTGGTGTGTGTGTGTACACAACACACACCAGATGTTTATTTTAACAGAATGAACACACACACACACACACACACACACACACACACACAATCTCATCTCTCCTGCCCAGTTTAGCTGCCTGTGTTGCGTCACGTTACCCTCCGCACATGAAAAACAGCAGTGCTTCTCGATCAGGAAATCTTCCCTTGCCTTTGTGGAGAGAAGCTATTTCTTGGCATTATCACGACGGTGCTAGAAAGCGGACGGGCATCATGGCAGACCCCCCCGATACCAGTTGTTTTGTCTGTATCTGTTTGTTCTATGACGGACTCAGCAGCAGGGGTCCAACCCCCCCCATCCCCTCGCCCCTGTTTCTGAAGGACAACTTGTCCCATTGTTCTATTTATAAAAAGCTTTAATGAAGCCTCCCACCAGGGACTACTAGCTCCCTACCAGCAGCACATCTGTGGTGTGTGTGTGTGTGTGTGTGTGTGTGTGTGTGTGTGTGTGTGTGTGTGTGTGTGTGTGTGTGTGTGTGTGTGTGTGTGTGTGTGTGTGTGTGTGTGTGTGTGTGTGTGTGTGTGTGTGTGTGTGTGTGTGGGAGTGATGGGAGTGGGGTTGTTCATTCTGTTAAAATAAACATCTGGTGTTTGTGTGTGTGTGTTGTGTGCCAGTATATTACTTAACTCACCCGAAAAGGTATGCTTTGGAACCTGCACACCATCACGTGTCAGCCTTATCATTCTTAACCCGGAACACACACACAGTATGCCGCTGCCAGGGAAAGGAAAATGTGACTTAAAAGGGCTCTATTTTTTCTTTGGATTCCCTCCATGCGCCAAGTAGTGAACCCTTTTCAAATTCTGATTCAAACTTCTTGGGCAGTTCACAGAGGGTGGTGTGAACTAACTGTCGTTGGGAAAGAGTGGAACAGAAATAAAAAGCAAAAAAACACAGAGTGGGTTTCCAGGCAACAGCAGCCCCGGGGCTTTAAGACGGACGGACGGCTATAGATAACGGAACTATTTCTCACCTATTTCAGCAATCAAGTAGCTTCCAGTTAGCTGGCTTATTTCTTTACAGGATCAATAATGCATCTTGAGAAGTACGGAGTTCTTTTTTACTCTTACATGGGACCGTTTTGATATTCTACAGAGGTATGTTTTTGCCTATACATACCTACATATTATGCGCCTTTTCAAAAAGTTAATATAGGTCTCTGGGGGCCTCAACACATGTTTTTGAAGTTTTTTTTGCAGAAAATACCACTCAGATTATGCATTCTAGCCATTCTAACATGCCTCCAATCCATACTGTTCCAGGACGGTCTGTTTCAGTGGGTGGCGCCTCAACCCTGGGGCCCCTAAGCCAATGGGGTTTGATCACGAGTTCCGGGTTCTGTGAGACTGAGTTCCGGGTTCTCATTGTATGAAGTCCGTAAACTTTCACTTATTTCACCTCATCAGTACACCAAAATCTGTTTCTGAACACATTTGAGGTGAAAAATGGGTAATCCAGTTGCTGAATCTTCACTCATAGATTCAGCAACTGGATTAGCTATTTCTCTTTTATATCTACAAGGTCTAATTTAAAAGTTTGTTCCGACTTTTGTTGTTTTGGCTCCAAGCTTCTGGGGTACACTGCACTGGGATGGTTTCATTCAATTAGCAAACGTCGGAAAATAAAATAAATCCTTCCCCAATAAGAAAACACCATTTGTATTGGTTTTGTTTGGAGAAACACAAAGCAGAATTATTTATACAATTAAATATAAATACTTAAATTTGCTTCGTCTGTAGGTTTTTTTTCACAGAGAGTTGGTATTAATGCCTCTTTCTTTTTAAAAGATTTGTGCTGGTCTGTAAGCCAACAGATCAGTTCCCGGCGGCGCTTGGAATTTCTCCAGCCGTGGGTAGAGTTACTCAGATGGGGCGGACGGTTCTACTGTAATTCTACTGAGGCACCATGTGATGAACGAAGGGATTACAAATCTGGATGGCTTGTTGAATCACATGTTTGACTGAGGCAGAAAAACTTAAAAACAAGAAACTGACTGGCCTGTCTTATTTCACAGTTTGTGTGTTAGTAGGCCCATCAGAGACCCGAATGTATGTGCACAAGCACTGCAAATGTGAGTTTTTCCATAATGGGTCCCCATTAAGACTGTGCGCAAAAGCAATGGAAGTCAATGGAGAGCGGAAAAAAAAGAAAATCATCTTTCTCCATCACAGAAGCTTTAGTTAAAAGTGAGCAGCAGTATATGGACTTATTTTGAGGTAAGGAATACAGTCGACGTTCTACAAAAGTTCCATATTGCTTCAATCAAATCAATTGCTCCAAAACAGGATAACTTGGCACATTCCTGTTTTTACCCAATTGTTTTTTGTTTATCTACATAAATGTGAAGTTTTGGAATCAGGATGAATCAATATGGATATTATATACTGAAGAAGTGGTAGTGGTTCATCGCAAATGTAAACTGCATCACTTTTCAGTTTTATCTCAGTATTATTTCCCACCATCGCTATTTAAGGGTCATATTCCACCACCAAAAAGAGATGAATTTTTTGGGGTGGACGACTCCTCGGAAGGGATGGATGCAGGCTTATCTGGAGCCATACACACCCTCCCTCTCTCTTTATCACTGGGAACTTTGTACTGGAAGGAGTTGTCTGGATTTAATCCATCCACCTGGGCTGAGGGAATGAAGGTTAAATGAAATTTGGGGAAGTGTGTATGTTAAAGTACTGAAGTACTATTATTATTGGTTGGTTAAGTTCATTGTTTGCACGCTGTATTATTCAATTATGTTTTTTTTAGTTTTGTTATTTTTTTCTATTTAGTAAATATATATTTTGTAAAATACTTTGTGGTGTAGATGTTATGTTAATATTTATTATATTCTAGTATGTAATTTATGCAGGAAATGCCCTGTAGTTGGTTTAGTCCAGCCAATTACCTCAAGGAGTCTGTATACAGTTAAAGGCTGCCATGTTCATTCAGTTGGTGGTTGGTTGGTGTTGGTGATGCGCAAAACATGCTCCATGCTCCAAATAAAAACAAAACACTTCGGCGGATGGCAAAACCTAAGCCTCTTGGGTCCAGAGTGAATGAGGCAGCATGAACTGATTTTGCCATTTGGTTTCAACATGTTTCCTTTTTGCTTCAAGTCAATCAGAAATTGTGGGTAGCTTAGTACAGCACTAATGAGAAAGGAAAACGCTGAGCAAAATGTTTTCCCTCCCCGCCGGTTGCATTTGTCATTCTGTTTCTCATCGCCGGAGAACTAGGCCACCTCTCGGGCTATGTCACACCACTGTGAAGGAGGAGGGGGTCACTTGATCTTGTCAGCATTTTCACAGCATAATTACATTGTGTATGGCCTCTATTAATTGAAGTCTGTCTCCTCGGCAGATAGTGAGCAATTATCAATATTCGTTCATTTATCTATGTTTTTCATTTTTCATCCATCAATCACAGTCTGACCTTTCACAGACATGTTTTGCTCTGCAGTGCATCGTGAGTAATGTTAAAGAGAACCCATTCGGCTCCCTTTTACACAAGTTAATATACGTCTCGGAGGTCCCCAAAACCTGTTTTTGAATGTTTTTTTGCTGAAATGACCGCTCAGATTATCCATTCGAGCCATTCTGACATACCTCTATACTATATTATTCCAAAACGAACTGTTTTCTATGTGTGTAGCTTTAATTGTTATTAAGCAGCCAAGCCCCTAGTTCTGAGCCAATGGGGTTTGAGCACACATTCCGGGTTCTGTTCTGTGTAAACGTTCACTGATTTCACCTTATCACTCCACTAAAATCTGTTTCTGAACAAATTTGAGGTGACGAAATAAGCAATGCAGTTGCTGGATCTTTTCCCATATTATATCTACAAAGCCCAATTTAATAGTTTGTTTTGACTTTCACTGAGGTTTCCGGATCAGCGCAGGGGCTTAGTCTTTCATCCAATTCCGAAAATAAAATAATCTGTTTTTGTTTGGAGAAACGAGGAGCGGATCGCGCATCGCAGCCTACAAGTACGGTCAACCTACCGTGGACACGGACACACACACACACACACACACACACAGAGAAAGAAACACACAGTAGAATTTATTTGTTATATCCAATTTTTCCCTCGTCCCTCGTCTGCAGTTTTATCACGGACAGTTGGTATTAATTTCTCTTCCTTTTAAAAGATTTGTGCTGGTCTGTGCAGCCACAAGCAGAGCACTTCCCATGCTTAGCTCTAAGCTTAGATGCTAGCTGGTCCAGTCGCGCTCCAGCCTTGGGTGGAGAGTTACTTGGATGGGGGGGCGGTTCTAATTCTCATGTGTCTCAATGCTATGTAGTAATGAGACAAAAAGCTGAACGGCTCGTTCTAGGACATGTCTTCTGAAAGAGACAGCCCACAAAAACTGACTGGGTTGTCTCATTCACAGTTTGTGAACACCACCCCCCACCTCTTTCCTGATCCAGGATTCAAGATAATTCCTGGAGAAACTTGGTGCGGGAAAACCACTTGCAATGAGCAGCAGAATTTTCCAGAATTTTCTTACTTACAGACGGCAAAATAAAGACCGATTTGGCAGTTGGTGTCATATTAAAAAGATAATTGTTCCAGCAACCACCTATACGTAAGGTGCCCTGGTGCTCTGTAATGGCCTACTATCTTTTAAAGACACTATTAGTAGTTGACATTAAAGGCCACCATGGACAAGTGGTTATGTTTCCAGCTTGATTACCTCTTGTCACAGGCACCAGTTTTATCATAAAAATGGGAAATTAAAGTTAGTTGGGCGGGGATAGTGGTCAATATTTTTAGGGTCGCGTGATCTCCAGTCAGAAATTTTCAGGCGGAATATCACATAAATACCCAACTACTTCTTTATCAAACAATGAATGTTTATTCATAATAAAGGGGTTCAATTATCTGGTCAAAGGTTTAGTTAATGAAAGGTGAATTAAAGCAAGTTCAATGACAAACACAAAGGATGTAAGCTACTGTATCTAATGTTTTCTGGTGAAAAGGCAGTATAACTATGGATTGAATTGGAGGGATTGCATTGAATGCAGAAAGGGACGCAACTAACTCACTCTAAGCTGAATAATAAAAATAAAGAAATCACCGTGCCCAAGCCAAGATCAAATCACCATGAGCTAACCAGAGTCCCGGGCTTGGTGGTTTGCGTTTTTCTGGGTCACCGATGGTTGTTCCAGATCATTATAGCCTCACCGGATGATACTCTGAATCCGTGCGTATTATTCGGCCCGGAACGGGGAGAGGCAGCGATGGTGTTTTGCTGGGATCCTCCGGGCCCGGCTGGATTGTAGGTTGGTGGTTGGAGTCGGCAGGTTCAAAGGGTCCGGTGTGCTCATTGGAACCAAAGAGTTAGTGGCTCGTCCAAAAATAACTAGATTACCGGTGTTGCATGGCCGCTCGACACCAGGAAGAGATCTTATTAAAACGAGGGGTTTGTCAGTGAGGTTTCCCATTGGACCCTTGTAGAAGGACACGTTACCTTTTGAAGTAGGTGCGTTCAAGCTCCCTATTCAAATCTGAATTTAAATCATGTAATACAGGTATTACGTTTGTGTTCTTCAAATAAATCTCAAAATAAGAGGTGAAAGCCACACACGAAAATAAATCTTAAACAAAGCGATGGAAAGTCAATATCGTGTTACCAAGCACCCACGGCATCCATTTCATATTGGCGCGATTGGGTGTACTCCATAGGAGTTTAATAGCTTGTGGATTACTCTTACTGAAGTGGAGATAATATGCATGTGTGACATGCAGAGTGCTCCTAAAAAGAAAACGGCTAATGCATGATATAATCAGGGAGTTGGGGTATTAGACACATAAAATTCATAGGTTATTCGGGTCCTGTTTATGACTCTGTTGCTAGGGGGAGTCCACGCTCAACAATGGAACAGCAGCTTAATCACATATAGTTATCACATTTTTAATTTAGTTATTTCATGTCCCCCAAAGTCGAGAATAGTATTGTTCTTCACAAAATCCCCTAAGGAAAAATATTATGGTTATGTCACATTGATTTAGACATTAGTTCAGTCCAGTCTCACTCTTAGGGGAGCATAGAGCTGCAGAATGAATATGTGCTCAGCTCAACTCTAACTTTTAAAAGTTGTTGCCAGGCTGGAAACCAGGCATCAGCTTTTGGTTGCCGAAACGGAAAGTATGGTTGCCATTTTTACTCACCTTGTATTTTGGGTAATTAAGATACTGCGTCTGCATTTGCATCTTTCAATTTAAAAGTAGGGCTCCACCAGATGAGGTCTGAGCCATGCTCATTATTAATGCTGTCTACAAAAATAAGAAGTGGCTATTGTATTGTAACAGCTATATGTTGTTGAATTTTACCAAAATGACTAGAAAAACAACTAAAACTAAAGACATTTCCTGTATATTTTCTGTTTTATTTAAGTTTGTTTTCTAAGTAGAAGTTTTGACTAGACTGACTTGACTGTTTTTTCACACCACTTTTTAGATTTTTTTATTCTTTTAACTGTAAAGGAATGCAAATACAAGGTGGAGGGAAAAAAAAGTCTGAAATACACTTACTGTATGGTAGTGGCCGACGGTTTCTCGGGTTCCTTAAAATTATTACTTCCATCACGCATTATAGTTTTTCCCAAGCCCATGAAGCAGCATCGCTTTGTCCGCGTTGAACGTAATATCAGCGAACGAGTCCACTAGTTTATCGATCGCGGATAGCGTTGTTCTCCCGGATGGATAAAAAATGCTAAAATGAGTCGCCCCCCTCCCCCCCCAAAAAATGACGAAAAGCGAGTTGTTTGCATCCCTTAATATAATGACCTTGCTCTACTGACATCCTCTGTTTCCTGTGCCCACAGGTGCGCATGTGAATAAACGCACCGACGTATGTGCAGAGTTCTGACTGTAACAGCAACATTTAAATATCAGTAATGCAACAAATGTATTTATTTTGGGCCGCAATTTTGCGATTTGCTGTCCCTATTTTGTATGTTGTGGTTGCCAAAGGGGTTAACCAGAGACCACGAAATGGTTGCCAGTTCACACAGTCTGGTTGCCGAGGGTAACCAGGGTCACTGTCTCGAGCCCTGGTCCTCCTTGTAGCATCGGCTACAGTCAATGACTGTGGGGGATTTTGTGGTTACCTGGTTAACTGGTCAACTCAGCGGGTGTCTGGGTGTGGTGTGTGGACACCCAAAGGAGGAGCTGCATGCGTCGGCTCCTATCTACTTTCGGCGCCATTTGGTATTTGTCTTTCTCTCAATCTCTGTCTTAATGTTCTCATAGACGTCATGGGGACCCAGACGAAAGAGAACGGAAGCCTCTCGTTACACAAGGATCTACCCCGGCTCTCTTTTGAGACGTTTATTTGTATTGGAGAGAAAAGTAGTGCTGAATAACGGCTGTTTGGATGAGGCACAGCAATGGGGTAACCATGTCAATAAGACATTTCCTCAGGATCTCTCAATATTGGGAATCCTAATGCGATACCTAGGGCTTTCAATAATTGTGGCATTTCAACTCCCTAAATGGAAAAAAAATTAGGACTTCATATTTGTTTTTATCTTAATTTATATTTTGTTGTTTGTTTGTTGGTTTTTTCAATTTGAATGCCTGTTTTCATTTGATTGACTGTTAATTATTTTCATTATGCTGTTTTTTGGTTTTTTTTGCATTGAAGTTTGCTAACCATTATATAAGATGCCATATTGTTTCTTTGTTTTATTATTGTTGTTTATTGTTTCACAGAATTTATCAGTAGAATGGCCTTTAATTAATAAACCTTTTACAACCTTTATGCTTCATTCCCATTAGTAGCACCGGGGGCTAGACTTGGTCGCCTAAGTAGCAGCAATTTCAAGTGTTTTAAAAGCACAGAAGAAGCACATAAACACACACACACACACACACACACACACACACACACACACACACACCTCTCCCTACCAGTACAGTGTGTTCCTTTTATCCATGTTCGTCTTGCCGTGGGCAGATACCAATGAACCCTTTCCTTGTCCTGTTTATTTTTTTTACGTGCCTACCTGCTCTCCTCGTGACACATTTTCTCTCTCCCCTCCGCCGAAAGTTAAGATAGGATGAGGCTGGACGGGCTGTATTCAAGGCGTTTGCTTATAAGCTTTAGTATTGTCTCTCCTTGTCAATGGGTGGCTTTTAGAGTTGGGTGGCAGCGATAGAGCGGGCAAATCAGACAACAGTCAGCATTCAGTAACCAGTCAGTATGGCAGGTCTGATGTACACCCTGTTTACCCCCACCCCCCCACTCCCCCACTCACACACACACACACACACACACACACACAAACACACTTGAGAATGGTCACTGTGTTATGTCTCCTAAGAACACATTGTGACGCACGGCCACGCACACACAGTTAGATCCTATCACAATTCGCTCTCTAGTTCCCTTCCCGCAGGCCGTGAAGGCTTGTTTTGCTTTAAAAATACAATTTATTCCTAGTCTGCCTGGAATTTCAATGAAGCGAGACTTTTACAATGCACCGTATGTATACAAAGCAGCCGCCTCAGAAGGTATAGACTCTCAAATAGGCTTGTGCCGATTGGCGATCGGATCGTATATCGACGATCGAAGAGGTGACCGGCGATTGGTTTTTCCTCTCGCCAATATTAAGGAGATTTAAGTGATTTAAGTTTTCAGAGCTCCCCTGAACGCAGCATCACTTCGGACACGAATCACAGTTTTCCATCACTTCCTGCTGTCCCTCCACCCGACACAGACTTGGAATCGCTTCCTAATCCAACAGAGCCAGAGAGCCGTGTCTGCGTCTTGTAACGTAACACAAGAGGACGACTCCATTGGTTAATGGTTTAAAAAAAAAAAAAGAAAACATAAAATTGGGTTGGGCAAATATACTTTGGCAGCATAGGTGCCGGATTGTACCACATTGTGGGGGGACACGACGAGGGCGGCGTAAGAGAGTGACTGAGGACGTGTCCCCGTTACGCACGGTGCTTTATTTGTTTAGGGAAACTTTAATAAGGAAACAAAACACAAGTCGGACAGTCAGGTTTTGAAATACCGTGTCTACCGGCACAGCCTTGAGCTCATTTGTCCTCCTTTTAAGATCATCCCTATTTTATACTTTATCTCATGGTATGTAATTAATAAATAAATAAAACCTTCCCATTGCCAGCAGACGAGTATGCCATAAAACAGTAGAGAGCATCATGGAAGCCAGTGAAATGTTACGGTGGTTACTTCATTTTTATATCTGTTACTTGTTCGGTCTCTCTTTCAAACTCGGTGTCATGTCATGTGATCTGAGGAGCCAATCAGAAGACAGAAAGGAAGATGCTTAACCAAATTTCAGGCTGAACAAAGGAGATGTATTATTATAAATTAAGAATACATCTCCTTATTCTGACAGTGTAAATCATTCTATATTATTCCGTTTTAAACGATTATTATTATTATTATTATTATTTTTAATATGTAAGTATGTTGTCTGGAACTCTAATAACATTGCGCCAGAAAAAAAGGGGAAAATTAGCGCGTGTAGCCGGGTGTCATGTTTCCATCCATGCCAGCATGCTCTGTGTCGTATTCTGTGCACCCGCAGGTTTTGAGCCTAATTAAACGCCATAGCAGACACCTGTCAGAGTTATGTCGAGAAGGTGGAGGTGGAGGTGGCATGAAATTTGACTTAAGCAGCCTCAACATAATTGCACTGGGTATGAGTGTCTGCGTGAGTGTGCTGTTTGTCATTGGCCTATTGCGTTTTCTAAAACAGGTTGGCTGGGGTCACTCTATATTTTGCTCTGATTTCCTACCATTGATGCAATGGGCAACACACTTAAAGTGTCATGAAGATTTGAAAAGGCCGTCCAACACCATTGAGGTGACATAATTCTGCTTTATGTTGGATGAATGTCATTTCGGCAGCACGCAGGAAGATATTAATCTCTGTGCCTTTAATCTTCTCTGCTGTTGACCAAGGCGTTCATTTATTCAGCCTCAGGGGCCAAGCACCCCAGGACTGTGGTCTCCCGCAGCTGAGAAAACGGTTGTATGGTTTGGGTTGCCCCCTTCTCCCGCAATGGCCCGTTATTGCACTTTAGCCTCCTGCTCTAATCACTCGATGAGGTGTCTTTGACCCCGTGACCCCGAGCCTCGGCGGCGTTGCAATCAGGCAAAGATTAATGGAAGGTCGCTTATCACCTAGGTGAACAGGGGAAGGTGACGCGGTGTTTGTGTGTGTTTCTTATTGGGCCTTCCGAGCCCCCTGGGAAAGATGCTCACCCTGGCCCGTTGGAAGATTTTCCGTCTGTGGACATTCAAGCCTCATCACTAATTCAGCATCCCATCACCTGTGGCAGACCCTGTGGAACGTGTGTAGCATTCAGAAAGGTCCCGTTGCAGCAGGGACACAAAAAATATTTGTGGTGAGGCTTTAGTCAGCCCCTCTATTTCTGGCAACTGATTTTGGCAACCATCAATGCCATTGTCCTATGGTTGGCATACATACATTTTCCAATGGGATTCTGTTTTTTGGCATCATAGTTGAGGCCTTTAGCCACATTACCCTGAATATCCTATTGTCAACAACAATAAAACATATTTCTTGGAGAGAGATGAGTTTCCAAGCCATTCTAGTCTTTGGCTGCATGCACTGTATGACTGCACTGTATCCCCGAGGCTTGAGATTATATCAAATTAGTTAAATTATATCACAAGAAAAAATCCCACAATATAATGAGGCTATTAGCACCGGGGCATTCTAGAGAATAAGAATTACAGCAATAAAGATATAAGGTACTACGTGATATCTTTTCTGCATTCCAATATAAGATACACAGAACTGTTGGGCTGTTAAGATGCTCTAAAATGCCTGATACTAGTAGTGGTTCATTTATTTAGTTAATAACCTTGTTGGCATATCAGTTATTGCTCTATCTAACCATCCCAATCGGTCTGAAGGGGTACTCGATCGAGGGACGTCATGTAAAGGTTAGTTGGATTAATAAAAATGTGGCAGCATTATGTGTTGGACGCATTTGTCATGGACGGATTCAGAGGTTCGCCTTGGCTTCCAGGGCCGCTGCTGTTGTCTCTTGGCTGCTTCCAGAACCTTCTGGCTGTAAACAGGAGACCGGAGCTCCCTTCCAATACAGTGTTTGATCAGGGACAAATTAATAGTAAGAGGTGAAAGGAGGAAAAAAATAATAATAAATGACACACTGCCACGATAAATGCTAGGTATAGTTGTGAACTTAACTGGTATGAAATGCGTTCTTGTTTTTTTTTTCGCACAATAGGCCAAGTCCTGCAATCCTAACCAGCCCCTGCCCCACCTCCCCTCCCAAACATTCACGGACCAGAACACAACTGGGTCGATAGGCCTGGCCGTCAACACAAACCGAGCGAAAAATGTGGGAGAATAAGGCTCTGGCTCAATAGGATAACATTTGGAAAAGGACACATCCTCTGTCCATCTCCTTCCTTGTTTCTCGTACCCTTCCATCCCTTCTCTAGCTGCTGCTTATGAGCAGCCATGTCCGTGTGACGGATGGGGGTGGGTTGTTTTGCTGGAAACCCTCGCCGCCTCTTTTGCTTCCTCTGCTCAGTGGACGCATCCCAATGTCCCCTGTAAACCACTGGGAGGTGGGGGTGTTCCAATTGGCTACTGGAAAACCAGTACATTTTGTGTGGTTGTTTTATTATTATTATTTTTTTTTGTGATTATATAGTTCCGTATCCTATCCAAAGACCTGAATAGCCTGTCAGTGTCAGAGGTGGCTGCATATGGGTGGACCGGCACCCCGTTTGGGGTGTTTCGTCGTCGACTCCAGCCCCTCAATATCCCGAACAGCAATAACTAACCCGATCGTTGCCGCCGGGGGTCCCGCGGGTCATAGCATTTCCGGGAGTCAAGTAATTCACAAGCTCAGGTGTGCGACAGCTGCTCGGCTACCCGTCAAACATCTTGAACGAAGCATCCTCTTGTTCGACCTTATATTGTGCAGAAATAGTCCAACACAGAGACGCCAGACTATGCGACTCTGCAGGTAGGTGTAGATACAGTAGGTGGGTGGGTGGTGACTTACATGTTTCTGTTGAGGATGCCTGTTACTCCACAGTCTCTCTCTCTCTCTCTCTCTCTGCATTAATGGAAACGGCGAGCGGCAGGCTTGGCAGCAATCTGTTATTTCTCGCCGCAGGGCAGCTTTGCCCGGGGCTCTCTGAATGAGACTCTGCGGTTGGGTTTGTGTTGTGGTTGTGGGCGTCTACCTGCGAGTAACAAGAATAGGGTTCAGTTGTCGTACCCCTCCGCGTGCGTCCCTGCTGCCTCTGCCTGGGCAGCAGTGTGGTTGGCGTGGTTGAGGAGTGGGCGGCCGTCACGGTCCGCTCCAAGACCTCATCGCATTTTCACACTTAATCACATTTCCCGCGACCGCAGGCCACCTTACGTTTCCGCCCGCCAGTTCCAAGTCACCGTGCCATTCCTGTAGCTTTCGTCACCCCCCCCTCTGAAGTCAGGAAAAGCCATTTAAGTAATTTGACTTTTTTTTTTGTTCTCCACCCTCATGGACCCAGGTGGGCTGGACCACAGAAGTCACGGTGGTCTCCCCGGGGTTGGATGAAACTCTTATCATCCTCTGTAGCTCCATTAGCTGAAGCAGGAGATTTAAAAAAAAAAACGTGAGCTATCAAAGGCTCTTAATTCTGTCCAGATAGCTTTTCAGGGAATCTTTATTCGGCAGGGGGAGGGGGCACTCCGCTCGATTTCTTTTTCCCCTTTCAAATCCCGTTCAATGCATTCAGGTGCCGCCCGGGCCCGGTGCACATTGGTATGTGCGTGCGCGCACGTACCTCCGCCTCCTCTGCTGCACCCGGAGGAGGTGAATGGATTCAAGTATGCCACGCCGCAGTTGCCGGCAGCGTGTCCTTGGTTTCTGAATCTTGACCAGCTTCTCAGAGACCTCCCCCTCACAGGAGGGGCTTCGGCAAACAAGCTGGAGCTTCTCCGCAAGTGCCGGCGGGTCGTCTTTTTGCCGTCCAACCGTCAGGACATAATCATGCCGCAGCGTTAGATTTGCTTCTATTGCACAGCAGGAAACTTAATTTGAAACCCTTCACAAAGGCCAGAAGCCGTCCGTGGCGCAAAATCTGTCGCGTTGCACTGTCAAAAAAAAAAGTTGATTTCTGCACCGCCGGCTTTTATTAAAATCGGATGGGAGCTAACGTGTGCAGCATGAATTACTCCGACAGTAAAGCCTCCAGGGCTATGATTCAGTCAAACAATAATCGAGGCCTCCGCGACCCCGAATTAAACGGTGACTTTGAGCCACACCAGGATCCTCGTGAGGCATTAGCTAAACCTGGATACCTTGTGCTGATCCTCTGTCGTTTGCACCGCAGCTCACTCAGCCCCCCCCTGTCAAAGGCATTCAGACAGCCATCTAAAGCAACTGTTCCAGGGTGTGTTCCCGTCGCACGTTACGGACCCCAAAAAAGGGGGGGACGAGAGATGGATAGATTATTGGGACAGCGAAGGAGGCGAATGGGGTTGGGAAGCGAGAACGGGAGAGCCGGCACCGAAAGAGCCATTGGCGGCGAGCTTCTCGGCTAAAACACTGTCAGTTTGATCTTGTGTGGTGACGATGGTAATGCTTTTAACGGCACTTTGCAAAACATTCATAAGAAGCCGTCACGAACGCAATCTCGGAAATGAAAGGAAATTAAATGAAACAAAATTATTCAACGGGAATCAAATGAGACCGAAACCGGTTCTCAAAACAGTTTTTTTTTTTTGTTTTTTTTTTCCTGAAAGTTTTCAAGAAGGGGGATTTGAGAAATCACAGATTTTTCCGGGTTTCCAGAAGGGGAAACAAATTTAAGCCCATCAAAGTTCAGCCATTGACCAATGTTTTTTTTAAGTGAGCTAGTGCTGGCCGCTCAGCCAGGAAACTTTGAAACAGGGTGGTCGTGACGCGTTCCTCACGGTTGCCGGTGACCCCGCGGCAACGCTCCAGAACCGTGACGAACCGTGACGCGTTTTGTTGAGTCCGGCTGAAGAGAAGAGCGTTTTAAATGTCGAGACCGAGATCACCTGAATTTATCGCGTCCGCCGTTTTTGATGTGCCTCGTCTCAGGCGTGCGTTATGCTCTTCTGTTCTTGTGTGGGCTACAGAGCACCTGCTCTCACACACACACACACACACACACACACACACACACACACACACACACACACACACACACACACACACACACACACACACACACACACACACACACACACACACACACACACACACACACACACACACACACACACTCTCAGACACACACACACACACACACACCCCCAGGGGTGTGCACGCAAGCAAACCAATGCTGTGCAGGCCTGAAGCTGGTCACTTGAACCACACATGTGGCTACTGTAGCTCCACTGCTGTGTTTACACAAACAACCTCTGGTTTTGCCACCAGTTCAGTGTTTTCACTGCTGACTGGACTCCTGAAATCTTTGGACTGAGTCGGCTCCGCGCGCTGTCGGCCGCCGGTTCGGTGTCAACAAAACACACAGTGAGGGTCACATTTTTCTTTCTGCACGCGGCCTACGCTGGCCATTCAAGAGAAAAGGGGCGAAATGCCGTGGCGTCGTCGCTCGGCGTCGCCACGTGACCCTCTGCTCTGCTCAGGGTAACTTAACCCCGCCGCCGCCACCACCACCACCACCACGTCCCGGGTTAGGAGGCCAAGTCAGTGTTGGGCCGTGTAGTTGAACGGAGTGGTCGGCTCACGAGGCTGTGGGGTAGCAGGCATGTGGGAGGTCACTGGCCAGCAGCACACGCTCACGCAACTAATGGAAACGCGACTGTTACGCCTGAATTCCTCTACACACACACACGCACGCACACCAGCACACACTCACTTGCTCATGCCAGTGAGTATCGAATGTACGCTATGCAGACAAATCTGATTCAGTAGCAGTGTTAACCTACATCCAGAGGCTCAGGGTGATTAAACACTACCGCCCAGACTCACACACACTAACACACTTTATCGCTCTCTCTCTCTCTCTTTCTTTAGTTTTCTATTTAATTTAGCACTGGTTAATATGAAAGGGTACATTTATGATATCAAACAAAAATTTGAATATTTTTTCCCCTACTGTATCTTGCTGTTGTTTTTAAAATGTAACCTCCCACACACACACACACACACACACACACACACACACACACACACACTCACATGTGTCTGGGGCCTCCTTGCTAGCGGTGACCCAGGAGAAAAAAGTGGGCTGGATAAAAAAAAAACGAGAGAGAAAAAAGATGATGTGTCTTCCAGGAGGAACTTTGGCATACACGTTGGATAAATATTTTTTTAATTTTTGATAAAAAAAAAAAAAATAAAATCTTTACTAAATGAATCATTATAAGAAGATATAACCGAGAATTTCTCGCAATTTGAAGGCTGAAGTATTTGATTACGTTTTATTTGAGCAACTTTTGGTCTGATATCATATGGGCGCAATGCGATAAACCTGTCTTTTTTTTCTGGTTATAATTCAGGATTACTTAAATATATATAAGGATTACATTTAAATGTATGCGCACATTGTCAGGATTTAAATTTTACAAAAATATTAAGAAATGGGAGGAAATATTTTTTGTTATCCAAAAATGAGATAATCACTGATTATGGTCGATTTTTTTGGACATATCACTCTCGTCACAGCTTTGACTGTAGCCTTGTGTCAGAGAATTGGAGAATTAGTCCTCCTCCATCCGCTGCACCACCCGCTTCATCGACCGCAGGCCAGAGAGCTCTCCGGGCACTGCTACTGCTACTGCGGGTTTATTGGCTCCATTAAATAAAGGCCACTCCATACCTGGAGCTTCGCCATTTACACACACACACACACACACACACACACACACACACACACACTGCTAGATCTGTCTCATATTTCATGGCACAATTGAAAGCTTGTTTATTTAAGTTACCATTTTTGTTCACCCCTGAGCATTTTATTTCCTCTTCTAACAGTTCTTTTATACAAGTGTTCCTTCTTGTTTTTTATAATAATATATTTTAAATATTATATTTAATAGAGGAAAATGTTATATAATTAAACCTGCAATACAATATTTTTATATAAAATATATGAATATATTATATTTCAGTTCATATTTCATGATTTGTTTAAAAATGTTGTTTTAACTTTTTTATTTCCTTTCAAATACATTACCCAATAATATTTTGAGAAGTGCCTTCATAAATTAAGTTAATTCATTATTCATTATTTATTCATTATTATTATTGTATTATTATTAACTGTGAGCAGTCAGCCAGTAACCGGCGGTGCTGCAGAACCAGGCGTCCTACGCTGCCTCCATGAGGCCAGTGGCCGCCACTGCGGCCTGGAGCCAGGCTGTGAGTATGGTTGGTTCGGGTATTGCACTTAAACTACCCCTGGGAAAGAGGAAGTAGAAAATGAAGCTACAAAGAAAATGTTGCTGCGTGCTGAGCTACCAGATCATGCGCTGACGCACCTCGAGGTGAACTCTTGAGCCCCCACCGCGCCCGCTGAGCTCGCTAACTCAGAATAGAAAGCACGCCACATGCTTTTAAGGCACTCTTCCTCCCACCACTCCTCACCCCATCCCTAAAAGCCCACGCTTATTTTCACGGCCATTCTGTCCACTCTGACTCGGGCGTACCAGGGTGTGCCTCTCTCTTCCCCCCCCCAAAGCTATTGCCACAGCAACGCATCACCGGCCGTCGTCTCCGTCTCCGTGCTGATGTCGCATTTTTTAGCAACCCCGACCAGGTTAGCCGCAGAACACAGAGAGGGCACACCAACGCGTTAGTTGTGTCCTTGAGCGGAAGTAGACGGGGATAGGGAATGTTTTTTTTAACGCCCCATCTGCGCCTACTGTGTCACATCGACGCATCAAAGGGAAATCCAAAACGAGGCAAAATGGAGGGGGGGAGGGAGGGGGGGTGTATAAACGATTCGATAGAAGATTTTAAAAAAATAAAATAAAATAAAAAGATTCTCGACGGCCTCACGACGTTGGCAGAGGTTCTGCCGCTGGCCACGTAGTTGCATTGATTGGAAAATGTTTCTTCAGATTAGACGACGCTCATCATGCCACAGCTGTTTGGGTAGCACGGTGGCACATACCTAATCAGCCCAGAAGACCGCGTGCGCACACACACACACACACACACACACACACACACACACACACACACACACACACACACACACACACACACACAATCACAATCACAATCATCCCCAGTCAAGATGTCACTGCCTCTTAAAGCTGATTGGCCCCAAAAGGCTTCCAACAGAGGTGATGACACACATTCTCCCTAAGCAAAGGCAGAACGCTGAATAATTTTCTTTTTTTTTTTTTTTTGGCGGGGGTTGGGTGTTGTTCACACCTCAGAGTTTGACTTTCAAGCCTCAGAGTTTTGACACCGCCTGTCGTTACCCTTTAGTGCTGGTAGGAGGGCCCGGCTCCGTCTGTAACCACGGCACCACCTGGGTTCGCCCGTGACCGCGGCAGACGACCCCGCCCTCTTCTCCGTTCGTACATGCATCTGTACGTCATGAACGGAACACACTGCGATGCATACACGGCGACAAGCGGTGGGGCGTGTCTGCACAAAGCCTAAACAGCTGCCGCAGGATTCTCCTCCAGCTACGGTCAAAAGAACAACTGGAGTATGTATTTATTTATTTATTTATTTATTTATTTTCTGTACCCCCCCGCCCTCCCTCTTTCTTCCCGTCTGCCCTCCAGCGGTCGTGGTCCCCGACGGCGCCTCGGAGAAGTGCGGCCTCAGCGACGACCTGGGCAGCGAGGAGGACCTGCTGTATGACGACTTCCGCGGCTCAGGCCACCGCTTCGGACACCCGGGGGGCGGGGGAGGGGAGCAGCTGGCCATCAACGAGGTAAGGACCCCCCTCCCCCCTTTTCTCCCCCCTCATCTGCCCCCCCTGTTTCGAGAGCAGGGGCAACGCCTGGAGGTAGTCGTTGTTACCGCAAACGGCCGCGCATGCCCGACGGTGTCCAGGTGCGTTCCGCCCCCTCGTGGGCTGCTTTTTGTCAAGTGGGTTTTAATTGGCCGCACCGTCGCCGGTTCAGGGCGGGATCGGCTCATCCGCCCTCTCTTTCTCTCCCTCCTAAACACCTCCCACTTCCCGGTCGTCGGGAAAGCGGATTTGCCACGCACGGATTACAGCCAAGCCACCTGACGCGCAGAAACAATTAGCAGCGGCTTAGAATGCAATTTCCCCGGACTCTCCCAGGGGTGGAGCGGCACAAAAGGTGAAGTCAGCTGGCCCCCCGACCCCCTGTCCCCTACGGCCTCCACTGGGGGGGGGGGGTTGGCTGGGCTCTTTGTTGCCACTGAATGCTGCAAATTCCTCCACACCTCTACGCCGCCCCCACTTTGGTGGCACAAACACCCAAGTCTTCTGACTGAATGGGAGAGGTTGTCGACCCTAAATACACGCCGTGTCTGAACCCGACGTCCCTCCTTTCACTGCGGTTGCGGGGGTTCGCTGTCACTGTTGTTATAGGCTTTAGCGAGAGCTTCCACATTCCGCGCACGTCTACTCGTCCTGCGTTACATTCGGGGAGGGCCCGTCGCGCGTAAACACATTCTGAACTCAAGGAGGCAATTCCTCATTTCAGATGTAAAAAGGAGTCAACGACAAAACTGTGCTTTCTGACTGTGGATGCACGGCAAGTTTGTTTTTTAAAAACATTTTTTTCGAAGGCTCTGGATATCATTTTGGAGTGAGGCAGCCTCGGCACAGAGAGCTAGAAATGGCCGCCGCTGCTTCCCGGGCTCAGGCAGGGCTGGGTAACACACGCAGAGGATGCTGCGTGCTGGTCGTCATGGAGACCTGCCTCCAGAGCCCAGTGATACGAGTCCAAAAGCAGCGCGACTGCCGGTGCGGACAAACGCCTCATTCGATTGTCTGTCGGGACACCTGGGGGAAGACGCAACAGCTGTGGAATTAACGGACGACCGCGCTCACCGGCCGAAAACTGCGTTGTGAAATAAACAGAGGAAATGTCAGCACAGACGAGAAGGGTTGCCTTTTCTCTCCAGTTATAATAATAGTGGCGCCCCTGTCTCCGAGACCCCGTGCGCTTATTATTTTGTTATTATTGTATCCGCCGTTTCGTTGAGACCAATTCGGATAGGACGCGAAACTGACGCCACAATTCAAAAATAGAACGGTGGGTCTCGGCTTTGAACGGCAAGAACGTCACGTATCTCTGACATTTTAATACAGAGTATGTGAACACGGTGAAACAGATACTGGCACGTCCCTATTCATAAAGAAAGATCTACTACATCAGCCTATCTGAATTATTTTTTTAAATGGGAGGACTGCGCTTGATCTGTGTTCACTTTCACGAGAATGTTATAAAAAGAGAGAGAGATGGATGGATATCTACACTCATTTATTGTGTCCACCACTGAAATGCTTTGGAAAAAATGGAAACGGCACATACATGGAGGGTAATACTGTGTTCGCCATTCACATTCACACATTTATTTATGTTTTATTCATAACTTGGCTGCCCTTGTAAAATGTGTGTGAGTGCATCAGTGCGTGCGCTTGCGCGGCACGGACGCTAATTCGTAGTGGGTTTTGCTGAGGCGTCAGCGGTTGCCGTCGTGTTCCACCTGCATATCCAGGTCAGTCCCATAGAGAGGAGGAAACATTAGGAAGCGGCTCGGTGGTCTCGGGTTGCCCCGGCCGCTAAAAACAGCCAATCTATCACCTATTTACAAACCAACGGGAAATCAAAATGGGGCTGCAGATCGATTCCCTCAGCTGATAAAAGGGGGGGTTGCCGGGGAATGAATGCACACTCTGAGGCACACAAAATCTGTTCCGCCCGGAATGCATGCACACACACGTACACACACACATAAAGCATTTCACATGGGAATAGTCCATTATTCTGCATGGCCTACACTCCCCCACCCCACCGCTCTCTTCCTCTCTCTCTCTCTCTCTCCCTCTCCTTCCTCCTCCCATCACATCTCTCTCCTGTCACCCCTCCTCCCTCCTCCCTGCCCGTGGTTGCTAGGGCTCCCTGCAACAACCTCGCTGGTATCCAGGATACGCGCGCTACTCTCCGCCGGCTGATTGGCTGGCTCGCTGAGAACGGGGCAGATGCGATGGGAGGGAAAGGAGGGAAGGGGGGGGGGGTGGCGGAAAAACAGAGGGGTGGGTGGGATGGAGGGAGGAAAAAAATAAATAAAAAAGGGAGAGGGTGATCCTGGGAGTTAGATGGATGGCTGTGGCAGTGCAGTTCCAGGCATCCGTAGCGTGCAGCGTCGTAGCCCAAGTGGGCTCCTAAAATCGAAGAAAGGGAACAGGGGGAAGGAGAGAGAGGGAGGGGGGAGAGAGAGAGAGAGAGAGCGAGCAGGGGGGAAAAAAACAAGCAGAAGCTAAAGCGAGGAGCTCACAATGGCCGTTGGGTTCGCACAGCAGAGGTGGCGGCGGCGAACGTAGGCTAGCGCGATCGGAGAACCGGAGGATCTATTTATCTGTTCCAAAAAATCTAAAAAAAAAAATAATAATAATAATAAAAGGAGGAAACGAGGACAAAGAAGAGCGGTGGAGGAATGAGCACGGAGGATGGAGCGCAAGAGCCGCTGCGTCCCACCTTCCACCTTCCCGTCCTGATGTTCTGACCGTGAGACCGGAGGAGCGAGGGAGGAACTAATAGAGGGAGAGAGAGAGAGAGAGAGAGAGGTGGCGAGCAAAGGACGCCACGGATGAAAAGAACGATTGAGGCGAAGGTGGAGGAGCGGAACGGGTGACAGCCGAAAGCAGAGCAGAAGAAGAGGAAGAGGAGGAGGACGAACACACACGGAGGTGGCCGGCGGTTGTTTGGGTTTAGGTTTTGGGGGAAGCGAGTTAGAGAGCGAGGGAAGGAGGAGGAGGGGGCGGGTGGGGGGAAGCTGGGGGTCGGCAGCAAGGTGGCCGCAGCAGGAGAAGACGGAGAGACGGCCGGAGCCGAGCGCCGGAGGAGAGGCACGCTAGAGAACGGAGAGAGTGGCGGCGGAGGAGGAGGGGGTCGGGGAGGAGGAGGAGGAGGAGGAGGAGGAGGAAGTGGAGGAGGAGGAGGTGGGGGAGGGGGCGGAGCGGTGTGGTGCGGCGGCGCGGCGCTGAGGGAGCGGCGGCGGGGGAGGGACGGCGCTGAGGACGAGGAGGAGGAGGACGGGGACGAGGGGAGAGGCCTGATGGCTCGCGGCGGCAGCGGAGGAGGGGGCGGAGGCATGGGGGGCGGCTCCTCGGGCCGCTGGGGCAGGCAGCGGGCCGGCTTCCTCAACACCCTGCTGCGCTGCAACCTCCACCCGGAAACCCAGAAGGTGGTGGTGTTCCTCATCATGATGCTGCTGGTCGTCATCAACGTGGTGCTGATGTTCCTGCTGGCCTTCCAGTAGACGTCGAGGAGGGAGGGAGGGAGGGAGGGAGGGTGGGGTGGGGAGGGTGGGAGGGGGTCATATTCACAAATAGAGACCTTCACACAAATCCCCCAAAAATGGGAAGACAATAAACAGCCAAATACTCGCACGCTGGAACGTTGGAAGCGTGAAACCGGGGCGGTGGGTGGGTGGCAGGGGGGTTAAAAGAAACCGAAGGATTTCACGCCCGGTACCCGACGGTACCGCTGCTGCCGCCGATGGGAGTTGAGGACGTCCCTAAAAACAATCAGGTAAAAAGCCAAACCTCCCAAGGGGCCACACCTGGGAATCAGCTTCCCAATGCGTCTGGTTTGTTGATGTTCTGGCCGTGGATGAAAGTGCAGAAGCTACATGAACTGAGGTAGAAGCGCGTCAATTCTCGATATGTGATTCATATACAGATCATCTGCATATTAAAATAAATAAGGTAATCCCATGTAATCTGATTGTTCATTCCTTGCATGTTCATTTTCCAACCTGCATGTGTGAAATACATGCAAATGCAATACACGTTTAGTGATGATGCGTATTGATGTATGTGTCGATAAAGTTTGTTTGTGTTTGTTTGTCTGCGTCCCACGGCCCCTGTCGACCAACTCTGTCTGCATGAGTGAGATAATGCAATTTGGGATTAATACCCACCCCACCAATTAACACTGTCAAAAAAATTAACAAACGATTGCATTAAGTATTTTGACAGTTCAAGACTAACTCTCGAGGTCTTTGAGGACAAAAACAACGGTCGTTTCCCAAAGTATCTCAGGCTCGCTTGTCCTTTGGTGTCGGGAAATTCCTGTAAAATCTGCAAAATCCACAACTGGACCAGGTTGAAAACAGCGTGTCCATATAAATGTACTGTTTGATGAATCTGAATCAATGTAATTAAACAAGGTTCTGTCGTGAATTGCTCCAGTGAAAACATTACAAAAAAATAAATACGCCTCTCGAGATCTATGGTCTGTTTGATCAGAGCGTAGTGGTGTAAAAGCAGTTTCCGTAACTGAAGGAAGGGAGGGATCAGGTGACGCACGATGTTTACATTGACATTACATTGTGTGTCTCTATTTTTAATTTTGGATGGGATCTTACTTCGGTTGCACCCCACACAAAGTGCCAAAGTGTCACTGAGGCCTTTGTGAATCCAGACCTGGCATTCACGTTTCCATGGGAACCAGAACCTGTCTATGTTCTTCTTGGCTCCTCAATGTCAATATCCGAAACAGTAGGGGGGGGTCAGAGGTCACTAGAGCCCTGCTAGCCTGGCCCGCCCAGGGACCGGACCAACGCCTTGTCTTGTATTTCCAACACCTTTTTATTTTTTTTTCCTCAAATCCAATGGCCGCCGTTGCTAAAGCGACACTTCCATGAGGAGAATGGATCTGTTGACAGGACACTGCAGGATGTCCTGTTTACAAAAGCTCTGTTTACAACAGCACTCACATCCAGCCGCTGCGCTGCGGCCATCAACGCATCTCCTTTTGTGAAAGTGGAGTCAGTAGATGAAGGCGAGAGGCGAGATGGTGTGGGAGTGTTGCCTAGCAACAGCCACTTTGTCTGGCGGTGACGGATCAAGGGCGGCTAGTTTCTGGATCCCCAGAAATGAAAAATAACGATTTCAACCTTTAAACGAGCCAGCCTGGCCTTTGTTTTTAGCACGAGGTGTTGAAGACCTGCCCGAATGACAACAAACACAATATTTTATATACTGTGCGTGTGTGTATTTTCCGTCTACGTGGCAAGGAAAGCCCAAAAAGCAGCGTAGTAGACGGTTCCTGGGCGGGCCGAGGCCAGGCTGGCGCCGCGCAAATGTGTCTGCGTACGACTCAGCGTATACATGACCGCCGTGGCGACTCCATCAACAGCCCAAGCTCTCTCTCTCTCTCTCTCTCTCTCTCCCCCATTTCAGCCCTCATCCTCTCCCTTATCGCCTCCACTCTCCCTCTCTCTGAGCTTGTACCATACACACATGCACACCCCCCCCCCCCCCCCCCCACATCCATTCTCTCTCGTTCTCTGCGGCCCCGTCTTATCACCGTATTGATTCTGGTCAGGCAGCACTCGGGCAGGGCCGGCACGTCGATCGATGCCCCCCTCTTTCAGCGGGTCAGAGTTGAACTCAGCTGGATAAGTGGTGACGCCTTCCGCTATGCGCCTCGTACAAATTGATGTGACTTTGCGTAAAAAAAACTAAAAAAAACGCCACCCTGCTCGGATGTCTTTTTTATTTTTTTATTTTATTTTTTTTGTAACTGTTAAACGTCGCCATTTTCACCTTCCGTTTCGTGCTTATCGTGTTTGGTGACGCTGGGTACAACTATTTGGATTGCATTGCATGACAGCATTTAGCAAAGGCTTGGTCAATAAAAACACGATACTGTGCATTAGTTCCGTGCAACTTGTATGCATTACTTCACACTATTTGGAAGCAAAAAAAAACAAAACACCTTTGTTGCACAGTGCAATGTTTAACATTCACCCCCGTCTGTGCTGTTATTCACGCAGCTGATCAGCGATGGCAGCGTGGTGTTTGCGGAGGCCCTCTGGGACCATGTCACCATGGACGACCAGGAGCTGGGCTTCAAGGCCGGCGACGTCATCGAGGTAGTGGACGCCACCAACAAGGAATGGTGGTGGGGCCGCATCCTGGACAGCGAGGGCTGGTTCCCAGCTAGCTTCGTACGGGTGAGCACCGCTGCCTCCTTGCCTCCTTTCTCCCCGCGGAGCTGATGCGGCCGGAAAAATGCCCCGCTCCACATGGTGTTCCTTAATTCCCCCCCTTTCGAATAATGCCTGCAGCTGGTTTTGATTATTGGTGGGGTTTTTTGGGGTTGTTGTTTTTTTTCTTTTCTCGAGAAAGGTGAAGCGTCAGCCCACACATCTTTGGAGGTTTTCTTGTATTTATAGGCCGATTTAGAGCTCCTACTTTTTCCACAGAGTCATCATTAGATCGTGCCTCATAAATAGCCTCTGATACTCGTGCACGGGGCCTTTTGCTCTCAAGAGAACTAAAAAACAGCAGCGAAAAAGCTCTCGGTGAGATGGCTTGTATGGGGTGAGGTGACCAGGTTTTGGACTCACTTTTTATTTTTTCTAGTTTTCTTGTCTTTTGTCAAGTGGTTAGTTTCAAGGAGGGATATTAACAGTTACTCAAGGAATATTAACATTATCCATCTAACAGTTACTCACCTGTTACTACCCATCTCCCTCCTCCGCCCAGTTGCGTGTGAACCAGGATGAGCCCATGGAAGAGTACCTCGCCCAGCTGGAGGAGGCGCAGGCAGGCGAGGAGGACAGGACGGGCCTGGGGCTCATCCTGGGGCCCGGCCTGCCCTGCAAGGAGCAGATGAGGACCAACGTCATCAACGAGATCATGAGCACGGAGCGCGACTACATCAAGCACCTCAAGGACATTTGCGAGGTCTGTGTCGGCTCCAGCCCCATCCCACCCAAAACTCAGATGCAATGTGAATGAATGGTGTCGCCCAACAACAACACTTAGGTCTACAGTAGGTCAAACACGGTCAATGTTTAGACATTGGTCAATGCCGCAACTTTCCCTGTCAAAGTAATAAGCCACAGATTAGAGAGGCACGTTTTTGGTTTAAAGACAGGTAAAAAAAAATATCTGCAGAGGTCGTACATCGAAGTGCACAGGAGTGCCAGCCAACACACCTGCACGTGCACGCCTGTGAGCCACAGGGCGTTGCTGAGTTTACCATCGAAAAATGGGCAAAAATGTAACCGAGCAGGGAATTCACAATCATTTAAGCACTCAACGACAAACTTCTCCATCGAGGAAGATTGGTTCTTTGCTCAGCCACATCATGTTTTCAGGCGCTGCCGCCTTTTTATGAGAGTCAGGCCATCTGCTTTGTTAAATCTAGGCGCTCATCTGCGGAGGAGTATATTCCGGCCTTTACACGGCAGCTGTCCTCACAGCATATTAAGTCAAAGTCAAACTTCGCCGATGTAGACGCATCTGCTTCCGTCCAGAAGCGTGGCTGTCCTCACGCACTCCTCGTCCCCCGCAGGGTTACATCAAGCAGTGCCGCAAGAGGACCGACATGTTCACGGAAGAGCAACTCCGCACCATCTTCGGCAACATCGAGGAGATCTACCGCTTCCAGAGGAAGTTCCTCAAGGGCCTGGAGAAGAAGTTCAACAAGGAGGAGCCGCACCTCAGCGAGATTGGCTGCTGCTTCGTGGAGCACGTAAGCAGGAGCCGTCCCCAAGCCTCCGCCGTGCGCTCGTTTCTCGCCTGCCGAGCCGGGTCCCGGTGTTTGTTCGCCGACGCTCGGGTCGACCCGATCGGTACAAACGCGGCGCGACGCCGTCACTAACATGCCATCCCCACCTCTCCCCCCCCCTGCCATCACAGCAAACGGATTTCCAGATCTACTCGGAGTACTGCAACAACCACCCCAACGCCTGCGTGCAGCTCTCCAGGCTCATGAAGGTCAACAAGTACGTGTTCTTCTTCGAGGCGTGCCGCCTGCTGCAGAAGATGATCGACATCTCGCTGGACGGCTTCCTGCTCACGCCGGTGCAGAAGATCTGCAAGTACCCGCTGCAGCTGGCCGAGCTGCTCAAGTACACCAACCCCCAGCACAGGTGGGTCCGGGGAGAAGTGCGCTATTTAAGTCTTTTATATTGAGCTTTAAAGTTTTACAAAACAACCGATGAAGAGGAACTAAGGTGGTACTCACCAGGGATGCAACAGTGAGGAATTCTTCCCGCCAGTTAATAACCTCATGAGACCGGTAACACCGCTCGGTAGACGCCATTTTCTCTGGAATATCGCACTTAATGGCTTAAATAAAAACCGTGGATTGATATTAAAGTCGTGTTTTTTTTTTTTTTCTGTTTATTAATGGCGTGGAGGCTGTTTGGTTGTTGCAGCGAGGAAGCAGATGGAGGATTTTGGACGCGGTGGTCTCGCATGGCGCGGTTGATTGCACCAGAGTTGCATCTCCGGGTTATTACTTGTATAAATTCTCATACATAATAACAGACACTAAATCATTTAGTTGAATATATTTTATTCTTTGTGCATTACCATGGCAACATATTGTCACGCTTGTTTCGTACCTCCCCCTCGCTCCCCTGTGCCGGTCAGAAACCGTGTCTACTAAAGTATTGATAACATGCTTAGTATTTTACAAATGAGAGTTTTTCCATTTGATGATTATGCGCTGATATGCGAAAATGAACTAAATGGGTTTTATTTCTATTTAAAAAATTAAAAAAAGTAAAATGTAATGTAAAATAATATTTAAAAAAGAAATCGTATGTAGTCGGTGTATGCCCGAACACCGTGCAACACCGGTAACCGCTGCAACCCTAGCACTCACAAATAGGGTAAGGGTTAGGACGTAAAGACCGGGCTGAAAGGCCACATTTTTTTAACCAAAGGGGCGCCATTGAATGAGAAATACCAATTCTGCTCCTGATCTCATTAATTAAATCAACGCATGTATTCCCTCTCGACACGGCCCACATGCCTCCACAGGGACTACAAAGACATGGAGGCGGCTCTGAACGCCATGAAGAACGTGGCGAGACTCATCAATGAGCGTAAGCGGCGCCTGGAAAACATCGACAAGATCGCCCAGTGGCAGAGCTCCATAGAGGACTGGGAGGTGTGCAATTTGTGCGGTGTACCACAGGTGTGTGTGTGTGTGTGCGGTACCTAACAGGGGTCTCTGGTGCCACTCTAACCCCACGCAGGGAGAAGATGTCCTCAGCAGGAGCTCCGACCTGATCTTCTCCGGGGAGCTGACCAAGCTGTCCCAGCCGCAGGCCAAGAGCCAGCAGAGAATGTTCTTCCTCTTCGACCACCAGATGGTGTACTGCAAGAAGGTGGGAGTTACGGGCGGAGGGGTGCTACAACACAGCCCTGCTGTCAGGTTAAACGTCACATTAAGCCCATATGCTGTTGTTTTTGTTTTGCTATTGAAGAAAATGATCGTTAAAAACCATCGCCGTCAATGAGGAAATAGTCACTTTATCAACAAAAATGACGTTTTTGAGCCGGAAAACGTGTTTAGAAAAACAGTGTTTCAGTTTTGTTTGCACGTGCGACGTGTGGACGTGTGGGGGGGGGGCCCCCACACGTCCAACCGTCGTTTGGGTGAAGCGCTGTCTTCATTTGTAGTAAACTGCCTTACCTTGACGAAGACCAAGCACCTTTTAGCGGCGCTCTCCACCCTCCGCCCCCCCGCAGGATCTCCTGCGCCGGGACATGCTGTACTACAAGGGCCGGGTGGACATGGACCAGATGGAGGTGGTGGACGTGGAGGACGGCAAGGAGAAGGACTTCAACGTGAGCGTGAAGAACGCGCTGAAGTTGCGCTCGGGGGCCGGCGACGAGGTGCACCTGCTGTGCGCCAAGAAGCCCGAGCAGAAGCAGCGCTGGCTGCGCGCCTTCTCCGACGAGCGCCGGCAGGTGCAGCACGACCGCGACACAGGTCAGAAGGCTTTTACCGTGGCCCAACCGATGCCAGGTTTTTGGGTCCGATGCCGATCCTGATTTTGGAGAGTCCAGCCCACGGATTACCAATGTTTTGACTGATAGTTTATCAACAATTATCAGCAAAATGTTCAAAT
The DNA here is from genome assembly GCF_960531495.2 of Zeus faber. Taxonomy (NCBI): domain Eukaryota; kingdom Metazoa; phylum Chordata; class Actinopteri; order Zeiformes; family Zeidae; genus Zeus; species Zeus faber. Next base: position 8,507,375 of record NC_137206.1, on the reverse strand, counting down.
AAATTAGAAAAACGTATATTTTATTACATATTTTAGAACATTTAACTTATAAGCAAACAAATAAATAAAAATATAGACACAAACAACCTGCCGTGGTTGCTGTGTTGCTGCGCTGTGTTGCAATTTGTGTTGCAAGATCAAAATCGCAAAGCGGCACCAATCGCCGGTTCCGGCCAGAATAGCGGCTCAGCGTTCATCAGAACAAGCTCAAGTTTCGCACTAAAAAGTGAGAACTACGAGCATGATAACCATAATGATAAGCGCAGTGCTCCCTGTGTTTTTTAGCAGGTGACAGCGTAGCGGTGGTGCCGTGGGGTTATTTTACTGTAAACGGATCCATTGTCAAATGGATAAGACTGTGTTACGCCAGTCAGCGCCCCTCCCTCATTCCTGTGCCTCACATTCCTGTGTTGTGTTTGTCTGGCTGATATAGATTGTGTGGACAGGGTGTGTGCTGTACGCGTCTTTGCTGCCCTGCGCCCACTCATATTTCAACATTTAATAACCCCCCCCCCCCCAGTGGTCATAAAATGCACCCAACCTCAGATTTATTACGTTTCAGTCGGTGCTTTCAACACCCTTTGGCGCCTTCGCTTCTCTTCGGAACCCGTGTGGGCCGGTGCCACAAATGTCACCGCTGCGTTTGTTTGAAACACCTGACTAGTTTGACTTTCACGGCCCGAACCGGGACCTGTTTGAAGCCTCCCGGCGTTTAAGGGGGCCGTGATGGGGGACTGAGCAGACTGCAGACTTACCTGTCCTCTGCTGTGTGTTCCAGGCTTCTCTCTAACGGAGGTGCAGAAGAAGCAGGCCATGGTAAACGCCTGCAAAAGCCATCCAGCCGGAAAGCCCAAAGGTGAGGAGTCAAGAGTGTGTGTGTGTGTGTGTGTGTGTGTGTGTGTGTGTGTGTGTGTGTGTGTGTGTGTGTGTGTGTGTGTGTGTGTGTGTGTGTGTGTGTGTGTGTGTGTGTAAAAAAAAAAAATGCTATTATTATTAATTTTCACCTGGTAAATATCACCCGGTAAATGACCGAATCGAAGGAACTGCAGCGGCGCGTCGAGGCGATGCGCGCGCGCGCGCTCCACAGCGACGAAAGGTTTGGTCATTTTCTGAGAGTCGCTCCGTGACGGGTCACTCGGCGAGCGAGGGAGGGCCTCCCCCGACCCCCGCACCTCCCTCCCGGCAGGGAGCGGCCGCCACGCCCTCCCTCCGCCCCCTTTAAAACCGCCCTTTTAACGCCCCCCCTCCCTGGCTTTGCCCCGCAGCGGTGACCAGGCCCTACTACGACTTCCTCCTGCGGCAGAAGCACCCCTCCCTGCCCAGCGCGCTGCCCCAGCAGCAGGTCTTCATGCTGGCCGAGCCCAAGCGCAAGACCTCCACCTTCTGGCACAACATCGGCCGACTGACGCCTTTCAAGAAACAGTAGAGAGGGGGAGAGAGAGGGAGGGAGGGGGAGAGAGAGAGAGAGAGAGAGAGAGAGAGAGGGGAAAGAAAAGGAAGAAAGAACAGCTGGCGGAGGGAGCGGGAGAGGAGAAAAGGAACTGCTCGTGCCTGAACTTTGACCCCTTTTTGACACCCCCCCCCCCCTCTTTTCTCGTCCCCTGCCTAACGTCACCCTGATTGACATACTGATTTTTATTGTAAAGATGAAGATGTTTATGAGGACGGGGGAGAAGGTTTGTGTGTTTTTGTTTAGTTTAGTTTTGTTTTGTTTCCCTTTGAGAAAGCACTTTACAGGTTGGTTAACAATCAGACTTGAGAATGGTCTCCATGGAGACATGTATAAAAATATTAAAAAAATAGAATAAACCTTGGTGGAGAAGGGACTATTGTATACCTTGCTACTACTACGGCTACTAGTACTACTACTACTGCTACTACTACTACTACTACTACTGCTACTACTACCCTGTCAACCCAGCCCAGACTGGTACTACTACTACTGCTGTACTGCTGCCGGTGCAGGACTGCGCTGCTTCCCTCAAAGACATTGCCTGACGACAAAAGTATTTTTATTTTTGTTTTTATTTTAATTTTTTCCCCCCACTGTCTAATGGTTTTTGGGTTTTTTTTTTGGGGGGGGGGGGGGGGGGGTTTTAACAGATGCCAACTGTTCACAGTGCCAGATGATTTGATTTGAGATTCTTGTCGTTTTTTTTCTTGTTTGTTTTTGTTTGTTTGTACGTGTCTGCATCTGGAGGAAAAAATGAGGGGAACAAACAGTGGTGATAACTTTTCCTATCGCTTCTCTGTAAAATATATATATATATATATATATATATATATATATATATATATATATATATATATATATATATATATATATATATAATTTCAGCATCCTTTTTCCAGATTCCGTTTGGTGATGTAAAGTTCCGCTGCTATGCTTGTGTTCTTGTGCAAACACACGCACATAATAAAGCCTGATTCACATGGAATGCATAATGGCATGGGGCAGTCAGACCCCACAGTGGCCGTCGATTGACCTGCGTCTTGAGTTTTCCATCACAAAATATGTCGGGAAATGTTTTCCAGTACAACAGTGAGTAGTTTGCTCAGCTGAACCTTTGCTATTTCCCATGGATGAGACTTTAAAACTCCCGTCATAAAGTGTTTGCAAAGTGTGAATGTTTTTTTTTTTTGGGGGGGGGGGTTTGGACATAATTTGCATAAAAATAGATTTATTGATAGTGAATATGGTGACATCAAACGTCAATAACGTCATTCTTTTGAAATACGTGACTTATTTACTCAGTTTTAAGCCCAATTTCAATAAAAAAAAAAAAAAACAACAAAAAAAGAAAAGCCTGACTGACGTCCCTCCCGGTTGTAATGTCGGACCGATGTTGACGGCACGACTGGGGTCATTTGAAGACGTCCCGCAGCCTCGATCCGACGACGGGAACAATCCAGCTCCGTAGGAATGAATGGACTGAAGTTTGTTTTTCTTGTCGTTTGTTTGGTTCTGTTTTTCGGACCCCCAATGAACATATTTTCTCCTCGGGGGAAGGAGATTGGCGTCTCTCTCCCCCGCCGAACACATCCACGACCCTCCCCTCGAGCGTTCCCTTCCTGCGGCGATGGCGAGCGCCTCCCAAGCGCCATTTTGAAGTGTCGTGGACGACTCGACGACGTGCATGGCTTTGGTGGAAAAAATACTGTGAAGCGCCCTCCGCTATATTTGCGTGCGCCAGACCGAGCAACGGACTAAGATTTTCATTTTCGCTCGAAGGATGAACAAAAAACATTGAACACACAAGTTGTTTTGTTTTCGTTGTTTGTTTGTTTTTGTTTTTTTGTTTCCCCCCCGTTTGGCGTCCTGGTCTCACAAGTAGGACCCGTGCTCTTGACTTTTGGCCTCGTTTCTCATTTGAGATGCCGTCGATGCACAGCGTGATGTGATATAGTGATAAAGCTACGCCGCTGCATAACATGTGTTTAGTTCACCTTTAGGTTTAAATGTTCATAGCTTAAAGAGGTTACTGAATATTAAAATATGACAAATGCCGCCATCGCTCGGTGGTGGTCATGTCCTTCCGTCGAGACGCTGCATTCAAAAGACATTTTGTTTTATCCCGCCTGGTTCAACGTTGGATCCAGTTTTTTTGGAACGCAACCCTTTCGCAGTGTTCCTTTTCAACAGCTCGTTTTCCGAACGAAACCGCCCATTTGACCAAAAACAACAACAAAAAACAAAACCTCCCACCCCTGGTTCAGGAGCCTTCCCTGCAGAGTCATTCCATCTCCGCGATGATCAGCAGGAGGAATGTTCCCCTTGACATTTTGGAGGAAAAACAAGATTCTTAGCACACCCGTTTAAAGGGACAGGTCATCATTTAAATGTATTTGAATGGTATTTTCCCCGATGAGGATCCTTTGTTTCCCCTCTGACGTCTAATTACTTCGATACCTGAAGAGCTCAAATGATTCAGGAACCAAAACGGGGGGAAAAAAAACATGAAGGGGAATCTCGCCTGCATCACAATTGCCACTGAAATAGTGGGTGAACGTATTCCTTTAATTTAAATTCAAATCTTTCATGCGCCTACACTGTTTTGAAGGTGAGGTAACATTGGTGACATGGGCCTTGACAAACATCTGTACTCTCATTGATCACTACGCACGTGACACAACCCGCCATGCATCTGGGCTTATTTGGCCTGTTAATCGGTGCTATATTTGGTGAATGGATAAGGATCTTACATGTAAAACTACTTTTACAGTATCCAGCCAGCCAATCAGAGTGAGGTATCCTCTTAAATTATCGTTGCTATAACAATAGGGTGTGGCCTTATTTTGTTCCTTCGCTGCCTGAATGGGGGTGTGGCCTAATTATGTCCCTTCCTTTATTATGATATTGGAGGCGTGGCCGTTTTTGTCCTTTCACTATGATTATAGGGCGTGGCCATGTTATGTTCCTTTATAATCTTTCATATGCCACCGCAATTGGGTGGCAATTATTATTTCTTTACACATTAAATAGCCAATTGGGGCGTGGTCTTAACGATCAGCCAAACCAAGCCCGGAGGAAAATTAAAGTGCATTTTTTTGATGATTTTATCTATTTTGTGGAGGTCCACAAAAACGACACAACGCTTGACCCATTCTCTTGATCTTGATAATTATTCAATCAGAATGAAATAAAAGTTGGCACGGTGGCATGTGGTGGGGAGCGATCGGGGGCAGGACTCCCCCTCAATGCGTAATGGAGAGCGCAACAGGCTTTAGTACTTACAGTATAACGATCATATCTCGCACAGCCTTTCTAATGGACAGGTAAACATTAATTCAAGATGTAATTTGTACCTAATCATTTTGACTGCTGCTACCTACTGGCTAAATTATATTACACACTGCTGAAAAATAAAGATTTGTTTATATCGTTGATATAAGGTTTGCGCCAAAAAAAAAATTCCTGACCTCACCTGGACTCTGCACATCTTCACATTATTGTAAAAATGTGCAGAATCCAGACGTCCACTACGCAGACATGGCGGGCGGAGGAGGGGAGACTCGGGGGCAGTATTAGTGATTCTAGACCTCTTGAATCTTGATTTGGAGGCCCCAGGCAGGACCAAGGCCGAGCCTAAAGGAAGCCCGGTGCCATTCGGACGCTGCCTTCCAGTGCTGCCGTCACAAGTCTTCATTTTTCCATCCATGACCGCAAAGAGACAAGTCATTGGATGAGGACTTGGGGGTTTGATGGCAGGCGATCCTCTCAATGCCGGAGACACGTGTGGTGACCAAGGTGACCTGGTTGCATGATGGTTCAGATGCTGCAGTCACAGGTTCTAGTCCTGATTTTTCCACCCAGGTCCTGTTCCTTGAATCAAATTATTGGAGGAGACGGCCAGGCGTCATAAGACTCAGTGGCTCAAAATTAAGGGTGAGCTTTTGTAAGCCGGGAAACACAAGTGCAGTCTCCGGGCGCTTTTAAACTAGCACTTGTGTTGCTGGCTTTCAAAAGCTCACCTGACATTGAGCCCTCAAGTCCTCCAACACCCACATCCTCATCCAAAGACGGCACTTGTTTATCTGCACCACTGAGTCTAATAAAGCTTGGGCGTATCCCCCAATCATTTGATTCAAGGAAGAGGACATGGACGCAGAAACCAGGACTTTAACTTGTGATGGCAGCGCATTGTCTGAAACCAGCCCTCCGCCAGGTTGCGTTCACGCTCACCCCTGGTCACAGGCGCTTTTAAATGCCTAAGGCTCTGAACTAAAGATGTCGTTTACCGACGTACCTCCTTGAGCCACTGAGCCTCATGAAGCTCGGCCGTCTCCTCCAATCATTCGGTCAAAGGAAGCGTCTCTGAGCTGATGGATTTTTCCTCTGCGCCTAAAATGCTCTGTGCACACCACTGCACCAGTTATTTTATGTCCGGGTATAGGTACTAAATCACTTCATTAAAAGGTCAGATAGAAAACAGAAATTGTCCATGATGGATGTACGATAATGTGAATAAAAGTAAAAAAATAACAAGAAGGAAAATAAGACAAAAACACTTCAGGGTTTCCTTATTTTCCTCAATGAGTCGTCACAATCGACATATGGAATATTATATATATTCTTTGGAATTATATATAAATGAGGTGAAAGATAGTGATCCAGTGTTTTCTATTCAAATAAACCCATTTGGTATTTCCATGTAGGAGTACAACCAGGATCAAGTCAGGTTCTAATAAAAGAGTGGGAACACTTTGTGTCCAGTGTCAGCGGCTCACGGTCGGGGTGTTATTGCCTCCGTTTGGGAGTCGGGGCTCTCGGCTCTTTTCCTTCCAGATTGGAGTCTCAGTTCAGCCTGTGGAGCCGCTGCAGCTGAGTCGTGAACAAAACGGGTAAATTACTTTTTTTCGCTGGAGTGACTCCCAACTCCCGAGTCATTTAATATGGCTTTAAAATTTAAAATTTAAAATTTAATATATTTATAATCTTGCCCCATGGTCTTCTCAACGCAGTGAAGAGCGTTGGAACGGTTCAGTTGGTATTCTCATTAAGCTTTTCTCACTGGAAAGAGCTTCCTCTAAATAGTTTGTGTTTACTAGTCATGCCTGCAGTCAGTGAGGTGGCGGAGGGCCTCACATTGGTCCAGCCTGGGGCCTCCAAATCACTATGACCGCCCCTGCTTATTATTGTTGAATAAATTTGATTAAATCACACCCGTGTCTATTGTACAGTTCTACGAGATAAATGCAATAAATTCATCTATATTTATTCAAATAAACTTTATCAAATATAAGCCAAACATTTAAAAAAAAATCAATGCAAAATTTGTCCTTGAAATCTTTTACTCCAGTGGTTGAAATGATCATCGGATGTTAGTCGTACTATTCATTAATCTAAATGAAACTTCACAACACAAGAACCATTACCACAGATCATTCAGGTAATTATTTTTATTTTTGGTCTTTAGAATACAAAACAAGAACCAAAAACACAAAAATAATTATTATTATTATAACATTCATAACAGAGGTGATTGAGGCAACACAGAGGAGTGGGGTTTCTTGGCTGCAGAACAGCCAGTAATGCAGATAAAGGTCCGTTATCTGACAAATGGGTTAAGAGTTGGTGCCTTTCTTTCAGTAGTGCCCCACACAGATGGAGTGAACCTGCAGTGATTCCACAGTGGAGCGATTCACACCGACCGCAAGCAACGGGTGATTGTTCACGACTTGTAGGGTTGAAATCTCTCGTGTGTGTGCGTGCGCGGCGCGACACCGTTTTAAATAGTTTATTATTAGGAACTTCCCGCCCCATTATGTCATAAACTCTTTCGCTCACTGAGCAGGCACCGATTATTTGAAGCAGCTTCCTAATGCTCAAGAATACAATCTGGCTAAAAAGGAGTGAACATTGTGTCCAATAGTCACTCACGTTACGCACAAGTATTGGATGGAGGATGGACCCCACCCGAAAAAAAAAAAAAAAAAAAGCAAGAAGTTTCTCTGTTTCAACAAGTATGAAAGGACAACAATAATAACAATTTTTAATATAACATAAAAAAGAAAAAAGAATGAATACGTCTTGGAATGCAAAAACAACAGAGTAAATGTCGTCTTTCTTTGGATACAAAAACGAGACAAAAACGCATCATTCAGAGAAATAATAAAACCTAGCGTCACTTAGCAAAACACAAAGCAGTGAAAGCAGTAACTTTTGTTATTTAAGGTTTTTTTTTTTTTTTTACTGCACCGACTTGCGTGATTACATTTTTTTTGCCACAGCGCTCGTTACGTTCCACCCGCCACATTTCTCGTTTTTTTTTTTTTTTACGCCAATCATTGCAAGTTATTACTCCTTTTGTACTAAGTTCCTTTGGATTTCTGCCTTTTGTCGATTTTAAATCCGTCACAGCAGGTAGAGTCAGCTAGCACGTTTCACCACACACACACACACACACACACACACACACACACACACACACACACACACACACACACACACACACACACACACACACACACACACACACACACACACACACACACACACACACACATCCTGCACAAAATAAAATAAATCCACGCTCCCTTCCTCCCACTCGATAAAAAATAAAAATAAAAATCTGAAATGCAGTCCGCAAATAAACCACAAAAAGAAAACAAGGTTTGCACGGAGGCTCTCGACCCGGCGCTCTGAAGCCGTGTGTATGGTGCTGGGGCGCCTGGTTCCTCTTTGCTGGGGGCCCTGGGAACAGGAAGGGGCCCGGTTCACATTATGCTGGAAAAAGAGCGACTGGTCTGAGACGCTGCAGACAGCGCCGCTCTAAAATAAAATAAAATGAAACAAAACACTGGACTGGAGTGTGAATGCATATCTATCGATCTTCTGACCTGGGGAGAGAAGGAGAACTTGGATGTTATTTTGTAAAACAATGCCAAAAATCATTTAATAAGGAAATAAAATATACACCGATCAGCCACAACATTAAGACCACTGATAGGTGAAGGGAAGTTGATGTGCTGGATGCAGGAAAAATGGGCAAGCGTAAGGATCTGAGCCACTTTGACAAGGGCCAACAAGGGGCCTGACAACCAGGTGTCGCACCCGGGGCTCGTCGGTTGGGGCGGAGCGGGGCGGGGCTCGTCCTTGCGCGGGTGGTCGGCCGGTGTGGGGGGCCCCGGATCCGTGGCTAATGTCTTGGTGCCAGATACCACGGGACACCTTCAGAGGTCCACGCCTCGACGGGTCGGAGCTGTTTTCGCCGCTTGGCGCCGGCCCTTGTGGTCGCCTGCGCAAACGCTCTGTGTGATTACGCACAATTAGGGGGTTGAGTTTTTTTTTTGTTTTATATCACTATGTCAGCCGCAAACTCATCGGCAGTGATCTCCCACGACCGCGATGCACTTGTGGATTAAAAAAAATAAACTCCTGAAAGAACAACTTTGGGACATTTTATCCACTGATCCAGAGCGGCCGGCGGAGATTCTACGCGTCAACACGATCAACAAGGACAAGAACGTCAACGGAGTCGCTGTTTCGCGAGAGGGACGATGGAGAAAACTCTCCGGTCACCGGGGCGGCATTCGGACCGGGAATGAGGACACAAGCGTACCGTCCACCTCTGCCCAGCATCCTTCTTGCCAATGTCCAGTCCCTGGAAAACAAGATGGATGACCTCCAGGCGAGGATTGCATTCCAAAGGGACACGAGAAAAAGTTGCGTCCTCTGCCTGACGGAGACATGGCTGAATCCGCCGGTGCCGGACCACGCCGCACACGTCCGTCTCGGACGGCCTGCCTGCGCCGCCGCCGGTAGGACGGCGCTCTCCTGGCTCGGCCGCTGGTGATGTCCCTCGGAACTCCTCCGCTGCCGGACCTCCTTCCATGCTCACTGTCGGCTCCCTCACGGTTTGACGGACGACGTGGTCTCCCAGGTACTGCACACCAAGCTAACGCACCTTGATGGCCGGAAGGGGGCCAACGTGACATTGCTGTTCATCGACTACAGTTCAGCTTTCAACACTTTCAACGGGGATGGTAGCTCAGGAGGTAGAGCTGGTGGTCTAGTGATCCAAAGGTTGCTGGTTCGATCCCAGGCTCCTCCTGCTAGCATGCTGTAGTGTCCTTGAGCAAGACACTTAACCCCTAATTGCTCCTGATGGCTGCGTCCGTCGGTGTTTGAACAATTGTAAGTCGCTTTGGATAAAAGCGTCTGCTAAATGACTAAATGTAAATGTAAATGTAACACCATGGTCCCCACCAGACTGGCTGTCAAGCTGAAGGAGCTCGGACTGAACACTCCGCTGTGTGCCAGGATCCTGGACTTCCTAGCAGCCTGGCCCTGGGTGGTTCTGGTGGGGAGGCACACGTCCAGCACCCGCACCCTGAACACAGGACCCCCCCCAGGGCTGCGGCCTCGGCCCCCTACTGTACTCCCTGTACGCACATGACCGCGTGACCAGGTCCCAGCCCCAACACCATCATCAAGTTTGCTGAGGACACCGTCGTGCTGGGCCTGATCACCAAAAGACGACGAGAAGGCCTACCGCGAGGAGCCGGCTGACCTGTCACTCTGGTGCCAGGACAACAGCCTCTTCCTGAACGTCAGCAAAACTAAGGAGCTGATTGTGGACTTTGGGGATTACAACCGAGGACGCACGCGCCGCTGGTGTAAACTGGACGGCATTGTGTATTGTTCCTGGATTGCTGCGCCGTACTGTTGTGTACTGTACTGTGTATCTCAACACACACCTCTCTTTACTAACATGCCACTTCACTGCACATATCTGTATATAAATAGTAGTCTATTCCTTGTATTCCTATTTTGTATCCCTACTTAGTACATTACCTTTTTACTCTTATTTTATTCAATTTACTAACTGTATAACATTTTAGGAATCAGTCAGTTTAGTTAATTAGTTAGCTACTGTGTCAGTTAGTAATTGTTGTGCATAATCTCCGGGTGCGTTGCAATGACATTTCACTGCATATACATATATGCTTGTATGTATATAAATGTGATATATAAAAATATTGAATCTTGAAAAGGAGGGGGGGCTACACAATATTAGTGGTTATTAGTGGTGTAGAGCGTTGTTATTGTAGAATCACTTTTATCCTAATCCCACGTGTGGTCAAATTGTTGACTGAAACGTAAAAAAAAAAATCAAATAAAATAAATAGGAATCAAACATGGTTGCCAGGATGCTCACCCTTTGGTTCACCACTGCGGGGGCACGTAGCTGTAAGTGGGCGTGCCGGGGGGCCGGTACGTGGGCATGGTCACTGGGTGGGTGGCGACTGGCCCTGGCGAGTGAGTCGTCAACAGCGCTCCTGGGAGTCAGAGCAACACATTATGACACTCAAGATTGTATTTATTTATACACACATATATACAGTACACACACACACACACACACACACACACACACACACACACACACACACACACACACACACACACACACACACACACACACACACACACACACACACACACACACACACACACACACACACACACACTTTTCCAAAGCTTGAGTGACTCACCGGCTGACATGGCCATTGTGGTCCCAGCCACCATCCCCATGGCGACGCCGTTGTGCCGCTGCTGGGGAATGGCCGGGGCGTACATGGCGGCTGGCATGCCGTTGGGCTGGACCACCGTGGTGTGATGGATGACGTGGGGCGGCGCTGCATATAGCGGCTGTGTGTAGTAGGCTCCCTGCTGCTGTGAGGGCAAGAGTGCCTGGATGGAGGGTAAACGCAAAAAAAACATGTTGAATAATTATAAGAACAAAATAACTTAGAACTTCCGATGTCTGGACTTTGCCTTTTCCTTCCGACCGACCTGGGCATAGGGGTTCTGTTGGGGGTAGGTGCTCCTCATGGGGTACACAGCCCCCGGGTAAGGGTTTGCCGAGGAGGAGTAGGGGGGAACCGTGCCCGTGGTGGGAGAGCAGGACATCTTGAAAGGTGTTCCTGGAGCGTAGCCTGAGGAGAAAGAGGAGGAGGAAGGGTTAACAGCCGGAAATATCAAGCAATTTATATATATATTTTTTTAACCCCATTTCACTCCTTTTTTGATGTCTGAATGCAAAAAACGATAGCACTAGACATCGACTTATCAACATTTACATCTCTGAAGCTATTGGATGTGTACAATGCACGTGAGCAATTCTTTCACAGCTCTTCCAGTGAAAGTGCATTTCCCCATGTGCTCACCTGTGGGGAAGGCTGGGTTGGCTCCTGGGTACATGTTGGGAGTGTAGGCCGGGGCGGCCGCCGCGTACCCCACTGGGAACCCGGCTTCCGTGACCAAAGAGTGTGTGTGTGTGTGGGGGAGAGAGAGAGAGAGAGAGAGAGAGAGAGAGAGAGAGAAAAGTCCCAAAGGGTTGATAACGTCAACCTTTACTACGAATCCTCATTACATGCGGATGTACTGGAAAAAAAGCACGGTACCTGGGTAGCCTATACCCTTCTGGTTGGCGTAAGGGACCCCTGTTGGCGCAGGGCTGTACACAGGGTTCATCGTGATGGTCTGTTCACACAACCTGCAGGACAAACCTATGGATAAGAGTACGGAACACAAGAAGGAATTTCGATCTGAAAAGCTCCGCGCTTATACCAGTGAGCCCCGTTGAGGAAATGACACCGGTGTTCAGACCGTGTTTTTGGCTGCGTGCGAGCACCATCAATTCCTTATTTTTGCAATGAGCGTATCATTCAAAGTCTAAAATCTCCCTCCCATGTTGCCTGCCACGTTCTCTCTTGCGTACCATAATTGACGTCGACTAGTTAGTCTAGTGATTATTATTGATAATTATAAACACGATATGTCACTTACAAGCCATGATATTTTGATCTTAAAAGTGGCAACTAATCACCAATGACTAAGTGTGGACAAAAACATTTTGTGCATTTCATCAAAGGTGCTGGATTTAGAAGCGTTGCATTCGGCCTCGACTTCACAGTTCCATATTGGGATTGCTCACTGTTTGTTTCGTTTTCAAATATTGAATTAATTCGGCAGAGCCTGGATGACCGATAGCCTAGTAGTGATAGTGCTACTGGATTAATTAGATATTGATTTAATTTACAACTATTCATCATGTGTGGCCAATGTCGCCCTGCATAGGAGAGATACATTCATATGTTTGTTTACCCGTTGAACTAAAACTGCATTTAGGTTTAAGGTCACTCGCACTTTTATTATTATTATTATTATTTATTTTATTTTTTTTTTAATGGAATTAGCGCTCGGGTTAACTAACCCTAATAATTCACACTGTTTTGACTCTTTGATCACCTGTGTGGACGTGCTGAGGAGGGATGCTGGTGCGGAAAGCACTAAGGAGCTGGCCAGATGTATGGAGCCCGGGGATGACTGGAGACGCGGATGGAAGGCTCGTCTGAGGGCGACGGGGAGAGGGATGATTTGTGTTGGTCACATTAAACCTACGGAAACGACGAGAGGAAGCCATTGTGGTGAGGGGCTCGCCCGCCCAATGTTCCAGAAGGAACGGGAGGAACTGACTGACTGACTGACTGACTGACTGACCTGTTGCACTCTAGCTCAAGGGTCAGATACGTCACCAGAGGGTAGCAAAGCCCCCCCCCCCCCCCATTAAACGCCAGTACGAGCGCGGCGCAGAAAACCAGATCAGCGTCATGTATTTGAATCATTCAGAACAGGAAGTGCGGAGCTTTTCCTTTCTGTTCACCAGGAAACTGCGTCAGAAATAAACTCGGGTTTTTAAAAACAACATTGTATCCCCCCCCCACACACACACCAGCGCCCCCTATTGGCCGCCCGCCACCGACGCGGAATAACTGACGCATCACGGTTAGCCCGCTAACAGCGCTACTAGCTAGCCGGGCTCGGTGGCTTCGCCTGCGCGGGGCCGCTCGGGCCCCCTGCGCGGTGGGCGCTGGTGTAAAGTGCCGGACGACAGAGGCCGCCATGCCGCTCCCCACCGGGGGGCCAGACCTCGGGTACCGGCGGGAGGGTGTACTGTGTCATCAGGCCGCTGGATCCCCGCTTCCACCCCCCCCCGCCTCCCCCGCCTCCGCCTCCGCCTCCGCCGCCGCCGCCGCCGCCTATATTAACCCCAAAACCAAATTAGCAAACGCACACGTCCGTTGCTCCCGGGCCCCCGACCCGTCCCCGCTGGCGCCGCCTACCTCGCCACCTCCTCGTCCGCCGCTCGGAGGTGTCCGCCGTCGGCTCTTGAGACGAAATGCAATTCGCTGGTGTTTTGCTTCCAGTGGAACTCTCCCGGACAAGCCTGCGTCACTTCCCGTCTGTGACGTCACGTGCCAGGCGCGCTCCATGTTGGTCGTCGTTTTATCGCGTCGGGGCGAAGCGGGCGCCGCGCGGAAACGCACGGGCACATGACGTCATATAAATGCAATTGATTAAAAAAAAATAATAATAATAAAAAAAAAATACATCTATGATTTAAAGATCAGGTTTTACAGTACGGTCAACAGTGTGTGTGTGGGGGGGGGGGGGGCGTCGGTCGGGTGAGCCTGGCAGGCGACAAAAAAACATTAAGTGCGGGAGTAAATGTGTAATTCGCCGAGCGACGTATTGGTCACGCGTTCGACACAGAACGAGCGTCTTGTGCCCGAGGAGCTTGGGTCGTGTGCGGTTTATTTATTTTTTTTGTTTTGTTTTGGTTTTTTTTTCGCGGAGCTCGACACCGAGTGGTTTTCAGCTCGGATGACATTTTTTTTTTTTTTTCTCTCCCTTCCAGGACCTTGACGCACGGCTTCCTCTCTGCCAGCCATTGAACCGGGCAGGGTCCGTGGAGCTGCGCTTTCACTCCTGTACGGCACGATGATCCGACGCGGCCGTTTCTGTCCCTTCTAGGCGTCGCATCCGTGGCATCCGCGAACACATCCCGCAGGAAAATATCGCCGGTAACGGGGGGGTGGGGGGCGGGGGGGGGAAGCATGTCGGGAGCGGCCGCCGGGGGTGGGTCTTCGTGCATGGCCGCAGCGGCCGCAGCGGGCTGCAGCACCGCCGGCTCCTGCTGCTCGGCGGCGGCCGGGGGCGCGGGGGCGGCGGGCCGGCTGCCCGGCCGCGTCCTGGAGCACGTCTTCTCCTACCTGGACCTGCCCGATTTGATGCGGTGCTCGCTGGTGTGCTGGCACTGGAACAGCGTCCTCTCCGACGAAAACAGCGAGGTGTGGCGCAGCCTGTGCGCCCGCAGTCTGAGCGACGAGGCGCTGCGGTCGGACATTCTGTGCAACCTGCCGACGCACAGGGGCAAGGTAGGTATGTCCACCTGACCGCCACACCCCGACTCCACGTCGGAACCATTTCCATAACGCGAATTACTGGATGTGTAATTTACAACCGGGTACTTAAAGTATTAAAGTACATGTCATATGCGGTGTCCTGATACAATAGAGCCTATGATGCGGCTTAAAGTAGGAACTCGACGGTGTTAGAAATAGATATTGATCGCTTTGAAATGCGGTAAGTGGCTGTTACTGTGCACATGTGCCAATGCATAAGTGGATAGAAAAGAGGAAAGAAATGGCATCTGTTTCCTACAACGCAAGCACCCAAACTAAAGGGGAATACCACCCGCTTCAGCGTTCAGGGGCCGCTTGAGAGGCTGTGACGTAAGAGCGACGTACCCTTTGGCCACGCCCCCTAGAGGGCCCCATTGAGGTTGAATGGAGAATCTGAATTCCATTGGAAACGGCGCCACTTGAAGAGGAAATGTGCGCTTCTTTGATATTTTTACAGGCAAATGAGCCACCGTGGCGTTCTCATGCTGAAAATGGCCTAACGATAAGAAGAAGAATAATCTGTTGGAGCCGCTTTCCTCCCCTTGCAGCTCAAGTCCTATCAGCACGCCCTGAGTTCCCACGACTGCTCCCGCAACGTGTACGTGAAGAAGAACGGCTTCACCCTGCACCGCAACCCCATCGCCCAGAGCACGGACGGCGCGCGGGGCAAGGTGGGCTTCTCCGAGGGCCGCCACGCCTGGGAAATCTGGTGGGAGGGTCCCCTGGGCACGGTGGCCGTCATCGGCATCGCCACCAAGCGCGCGGCCATGCAGTGCCAGGGCTACGTGGCCCTGTTGGGCAGTGACGACCAGAGCTGGGGCTGGAACCTCGTGGACAACAACCTGCTCCACAACGGCGAAGTCAACGGCAATTTCCCGCAGTGTAACAACGCGCCGAAATACCAGGTAGGAGCCGCAACCGTAGCCGTGTCAGCCAACTTCGGTTGGTTGTTGTTTTTTCAAAAGCCATACAGCAAAACCTCACATTGATAAAACAATAACTCGAAAATATCTACATATGCAGGGAATGTGAAGCTGTTGCACATTGCGGGAGCAAGCCGCCATTTATGGGGAAACACTCGCATTGACCGTGACTGTCCGTTAGTGTTTTTGAGTCAAAAGATGGCTTGGAGGTCTTGTCAGGTGAAGACATGCCGCCAGAAATCTCACAACCATCCCGTGTGGAACCTCGACCCTTCTTTTTTCTGACCTTCCTCTCTCCATCTTTGTACATTGTGCAACTGAATGGAAGCGATCCTCCAAAAATGGCGACCGGAGTCGATAGCAACCCATAGCAACCATCATACTTCACATTCCCTATAGCAGAAGAAAGAAAGACATATCTATCCTTGTGTCTTTATATGTATATATCTTTTCTTTGGCATTTGGCTAGTACGACTGTGTTATTCTTACCATTGTTTTTTTCCTTTTCTTTTATTTATTTAGTTTTTCTCCTCAAACGTACTATTCACTCCCTTTAAATAATTATTGTAAATTATTAATTCCTAAATGTCTATAAAGCGCTTTGAGCTGCAAATTTTGTATGAAAGGTGCTACACAAATGTATTATCATTATTATTATTATTATTATAATTATTGTTATTATCAGGTGTCCAGTCCTGCTAGATTTGCATTATTATAATAAATTGGTCTAAAAGTGTCTGGCCCACGACAATCGCAGAACCCGCGGACATGGTTGAGCGTCACGTTAGAACCGACACGTCTCAGACATCTGGTCATGGTTTAAGTTTGATCTACATTTGGAGCAGGAATTAGTGAAATATCTCTGACGTTTTACCGAAGGCAGGCGAATGTTTGTGCATCGCCGATGCGCCGAGGTTCTACAGCTTGCGGTCGTGCGGTGGAGTGAGATGAGTTTGTGGAGCGGAGTGCTTTGTGACATCATCGTCCAATGCGTTGTATATGTGCAGGTTGTGGCTCTCGGGGGCATTCGCATCGTGCGAGGCGCTTGGTATAGACTCCATCGGTCTGTAGTGGTTGCTTCGGGCGGTATCTGCGCTGAGTCGAGACGACCTAACACAAGAGCCAGCTTTTCGTTTGATATTTTACCTCTTTTGCCCGTTTTCTAAATGAACACATTGTGTTCGCATCTCACTCGGTGTCGTGTCCCTCCTCATTTTGCAGCGTCGCAGTCATCCGTAACTAGGGTTGGGCACCAAAACCTATCTACCTCACCGAATCGCAACACAGATTTCAGGGCCACTTGAATGCCCGAGCTTGTCGATTTAAATATTTGCCCTCTGGAGCACCAGAAATAGTATTTTTCAGTATCATCACGATTTGAACATGCGCGATAAACACAACACAAAAGACTGAAACGTGACGAATAATAAAAATAATTTTGTTTACACACGCAACTCGCATAGTAAGCTGGTGGAATTTAAATGTTGACGTTCCTTACTGACCCCCCAAGTCAGTTGAAAACATTCTGTGTTATTTTAGTGCCAAACGTTTAAAAAGTTGATGAAATGTTTCTGAGGGACATGCAGTGTTTTGTCTGTTTCGAAATGAACTATGTTTTTGGGAACCTCCACTTGTAACATCATGGATCAATGTTATATAAGTCTGGTTTACGTCTATGGGTGGTCATTCGCATTCGGAGAATTGTGCTGTGTAGACCGTATACCGACAAAACTTGACCGTTTAATTATTATTATTATTATTATTATTATTATTATTTATTATAATTCTTATTATTATATTAGGTTAAAATAAAAATACATGAGCAAGAAAAAAATAATAATTTAGCTGGCTAATTTGGCTTATTGTTTATACTCTCATTTTTGTCTGATACACTGAAACATCACATTAATAAAATATATCATAAATATATACCCGACACTATACATAAGTTGAAAAAATATATAAACATACATATATGTATAGTACATACTGTATATATGTACATACACACTGTGTATGCATGTATAGATACATATATGCCTACATAAATAGATACATTAGAAAAATAATATTTTGTTTGGTTTATTGTTATCATGTTTATTATTAAGTACATTTACAGCCAACACTGAACTCGTGCTGTCCCCCAACAGATTGGGGAGAGAATACGAGTGATCCTGGACATGGACGACAAGACTCTGGCTTTCGAGCGGGGTTTCGAGTTCCTCGGCGTGGCTTTCCGAGGCCTGCCCAAAGCCTGCCTGTTCCCCGCCGTGTCCGCCGTGTACGGCAACACGGAGGTCACCATGGTGTATCTGGGCAAGCCCCTGGACGGCTAGAGGCCAAGCCAACCTCATCCTCGCTGGGGAAAAAACATCGTAGGACATTTTCCCGGGGGACTCTGCGTATCCGTTACAGTGAACGTCCAGACTGTTTGGGGCGTGTGCACTTTGCTAAAATGTTTTTTTTTGGGGTGGAACGGCAGGAGGGTGGTGGTGAGGATTCAGTTTTTTCCACTACAGCTGGAGTCTATTGCCAGGGGTGCTAGG
This sequence comes from Zeus faber, assembly GCF_960531495.2. Classification (NCBI taxonomy): domain Eukaryota; kingdom Metazoa; phylum Chordata; class Actinopteri; order Zeiformes; family Zeidae; genus Zeus; species Zeus faber. The sequence goes on along the minus strand of NC_137206.1, from coordinate 8,489,152 downwards.
GGGAGAGGGGTCGCTGGGAGGGGTGAGAGGCTTCCCTCTTGTTAACTGCTGGACTGTTTCCATTAAAGAGGATAAGGGAAAATTCTTAGATTTACTTTTAACGGGTTTCGGGCCAACTGTGCTGAACCTTTTTATTTGGTGGTTTTTACTGTATGTCTGTCTTCGCGGGGCCAAAGCAACCATGTACTTGTGGCCAAAAAAAAAAAAAATAATCATTATCACAACATCACCTAGGCTAGCCAATGTATGAGGCAACATGAGGGGTCACAGTGATCGCTCATGCAAAAAGTGTGTGTGTGTGTGTGTGTGTGTGTGTGTGTGTGTGTGTGTGTGTGTGTGTGTGTGTGTGTGTGTGTGTGTGTGTGTGTGTGTGTGTGTACACACATATATATTTTATATACATACATATATATGTGTATATACATTATATATGTGTGTATATGTATATACAGTATATATGTACATGTGTATATATGTATGTATGTATATATATTTATATATGTGTATATGTATATACAGTATATATGTACATGTGTATGTATATATATGTGTGTGTGTATGTATGTATATATATTTATATATGTGTATATACATGTGTGTATATATGTGTATAAACATGTATGTGTATATTTATATATGTGTCTATATATACTGTGTGTGTGTGTGTGTGTGTGTGTGTGTGTGTATATATATATATATATGTGTGTGTGTGTGTGTGTGTGTGTGTGTGTGTGTGTGTGTGTGTGTGTGTGTCTGTGTCTCTGTGTGTGTGTGCGTACACTACTCCCAAAAAGTTAGGGATATTTGGCTTTCGGGTGAAATTTATGGAAAATGTAAAAAGTTCACGCTACAGTTATATTATATCATGAAAGTAGGGCATTTAAGTAGAAGCATGCAATGGTGAATTCCTCATCTCAAACAATTTATTGAAACAAAAGCCAACAACAGTGGTGGGTTTACCACAACAAAAAATGTCACTGTCTCAATAACTTGTCATGTGCCCTTGAGCATCAAGTACAGCTTGACAACGACCTTTCATGCTGTTCACAAGTCGACTTATTGTCTGCTGAGGCGTGGCACCCCACTCTTCTTGAAGGGCGGCCCTCAGGTCACTGAGGTTCCGGGGTACAGAGTTACAAGCCTTTACACGGCGACTCAGCTGTTCCCATAGGTTTTCTGTGGGATTCAGGTCTGGAGAAAGTGCAGGCCACTCCATTTGAGGTGCCCCAGTCTCCAGCAGCCGTTCCCTAATGATGCCACCTCTATGAGCTGGAGCATTGTCGTCCATGAAGATGAAATGAGGCCTGAAATGAGGCCTGTGTTGTTCATGCAGGGGCACAATGACTGGATTAATGTTATTCAGGTAGTATGGGCTTGTCACTGTACCATTCACAAAGTGTAGGGCAGTTCTGTATTGACTAGACACACCTGCCCACACTGAAACACCGCCACCACCAAAGGCTCGTCTGGTGACAACAGTGGCTGATGCATAGCGCCCTCTTTGACGTCTCCAACATCGTTGGCGGCCATCATTTCTGCTCAACGTGAATCGACTTTCATCAGAGAACAGCACTGAGGCCACTGGTCCCCCGTCCAGCGTAAATTCTCCCTGGCCCGGGCAAGACGAAGATGCCTGTGCCTGGTGGTGTGGTCAGGTACCCTTGCAGGTCGTCTAGCACGCAGACCACAGGTTGCAACCTGCTGATGACACTCTGTGACACTCTAAGTTAAGTGGCCACTTCCCTCTGAGAACATCCTGTTTGAAGCCTCGCAATGGCGAGGTACTGTTGATCAGTTGTTAGGTGTCGTATTGGTCTCATGATGTCAAAATGTGAACAGCATGATGAAGAGGACTGTTTAAATACCAATTCTAATTGAACCAGGAAATGTTTTGGCCGATTCATGGATCAAACACATTGTTGTGAATTTTGCCGTTCAGCAAAGTTAGAGAACAGCAAGTTTTGCAAGAAGTACTGAAACGTTGAACAGTTGGACATGTGCATTCAAAAGTTTAGAGAAGGTCAAATTAAGTTGATAGTGCATTTTAGGTTCATCCTGAAATTTCACCCGAAAGCCGAATATCCGTGTGTGTGTGTGTGTGTGTGTGTGTGTGTGTGTGTGTGTGTGTGTGTGTGTGTGTGTGTGTGTGTGTGTGTGTGTGTGTGTGTGTGTGTGTGTGTGTGTGTGTGTGTGTGTGTGTGTGTGTGTGTGTGCTCAAATGCGGAGGACATTGGAATGAGCAAGTCTAGACCGACGTTGGATTCACATGCATGCGGAGAAACACACAGAGGCTACCCTGTAGAGATGGACACTAGAAGCCAAGTCAACATCGCATTGTTACTGTGTTGTCATTTTTATCGTACAATTGTTGTATTACTCATTATTTATTATTACTATTTTATCCACGGTACTCTAGGGGTGTTGGGGGGGGGGGGGGGGGGGTCGTGGGGCTTAATAAAATAAAAGTATATGTTGCCTTTCTGCCCATGTGTTTGACCGTGTTCGCTGTAGTCCATTTTCAAGTGGCCAACCGGTAGCTGCATTGTTTTAAATGTGCTCAGTGCAGGGCCAAAGCACCTCCATCAAGTGTACGCAAAGCTTGCTCGAAAACCAAGAATTATGTTTTGGCGTATATTGAATGGAACACATGTGGGGGAAACGCGGCCCATGTAATTAATGACGGGGATTGGTATTTTATCAGTCAGAGCATTAAACAGATGATGTAACTCCTATACTGCACAAGTGAAAATGTCTGTGTCTTTTGTAAAATGTGAAGAAGCATGTGCACAATTACATGACTGACAAATGTAGGATCAGTTGTGAGTTTTTTTTTAACAGCGTAAGCTTATGGATTACCACTTTAAGGAACGTACACAGTCAGAAGTTCTACAAAAGTTCCAGATCGCTCCGACAGCTCTGGAACCACAGGGAGCAAGCTGGATCACTGCTCTCCATGGTGCTGAAGGCTGGATCGTAACAAACTCCGAGATCAAGTTTGTCATATTGAAAACAATTGCAGTGCAAAGATCTTAGTTTAAGGAAAGGTCAGACAGTTACCCACCCTTGTATGCTTAATATTTGATTCATGGGTTTAGAAAAAATAACTGTACAGTACTTTTCAAAAGAAGGGTTAAAAACAGCTTAACAGCTCACTTTCAAAGGACAGGAGCAAAAGCTGTAGCCTATGGAGAAAAAAATGTATTTTCGTAAGTGCAAAAAAGTAAGAAGTAGAAGTTATAAGTTTTACAGTTTTCTGAGGTTCCATGAAACACAGTTTTATATTGACATCAATTCCAAATTTCCCATTTTTTTAATTGCAAATGTTAACTAGTTGAATCAAACCTGTTTTTTTATTTGTTTTTTTGTTTTTGTTTTTTCAAAATAGAGCAAAATGGTAATTCAGGAGGAATCATGACATATGTCAGATAATTGTTTTTTTGAAAAATGGCCAAAACATCTGGACGAAACGGCAAAACAAAATGTCACAGTATAAAGATCACACGACAGGTAATATCTTTGCAGTACTAAAAAGGCAATCTTCAGGAATTCAAAGAAACAGCAAAGTTGTCAAATGAAACAGTAGAAAGATTGTCTGATATGTCATCGTTTTCATACATGAACAAGGCCATCTTCAGAAAGCTAAATAAATCAATTATTCACCGTAATATTAGTCACCATCCTCTAAAGGTTCTTGGAACTTCTGTGGTGCGAAAACACCCTCTGATTATAGATTTCGGGTTTTTTTTAATTTTTATTTTCTTTTATTTCATTCTTGTTTAACCTGTGCTGTCAGCATGCTGGGCATACAACACAGAGTATCTGTATTCCATTGCATTCAGGACAGAGTTAGTCTGCAAGTGGAGCTCAACTTCTCAACCTGCAATGCAACTCTTTATTCTTTCTTAAACCATCAAGAACTGCTGCAATAACTCTGTCCTGTGGACGACCTGTAGGACGACAAGAGCACCGTTTTTGGTTATAGAGAACCACCACCACCCCCCCCCTTTGGAGAACTACTTATCATGTTTGGGTCTATGAAGAACAGATCACTACTCCAAGAGGGGGAGAATCACCACAGGTGAGACAAATAAACATAGAAACAAACAACATTTACACAAAAACATGAGCATTGGACGACAACATGTATTGAAAAACAGTGAATTAGGTTCAGGAAAACTGGAAACTACAACTGGTCACGTGGCCTCTTCCTGTCATAGTTATGGCAGCAAATGAGGAAGGAAAGAGGAATGCAACCAGGAGGGTGCTGGGGTGTGTGTGTGTGTGTGTGTGTGTGTGTGTGTGTGTGTGTGTGTGTGTGTAAGATGTCCACCGGTGCGTGTACAGGACTTATCCCCATTGGTTCTGGTGTATTAGGTTGGTATTATGTCGCGGCGCCTCCAAGCAGCGGAAAGGGCCCCGCAGCCCCCCCCGAACTCCACAGCCCTGTGGACACCGTACGGCTGCAGGAAAGCCCCGGGTACCCTGCCCTGCGGCCACAGAGGACCCCCGGGCCCCCAGAGAAGCCGGGGGGGCCAACCCCCACGCCCGTCCCCGAGGAGCGTGACCCAGTCCAGCACGGGGAGCACGAGGAGACCCCGCACAACAGATCCAGGCCCCGCGCCGACAGACCGACACCCCCCGAACCGCCCGCGACCCCCCCCCCCCCCACCCTGGAAAACCCCAGTGCTCAATGTGTGCTGTTGGCAACTGCAGTTAAAGTTGCGGGGTGTGGGGGTGCGAGAGCTTCAGGCAAGTCAAACCCGAATCACTCGCACCCCTCCTGCCCCGCACACCCTGGGCTGGCGGAGGGTTGTTCGGAGTAGGATTGGTGGTGCGATTGTATGTGTTCTAAGCTAATATGAGCGGGATTAAAATTTTGTGACGGATGAGAAGCGCGCTGGGGCAGGAGCGTGACAGGCAAGACGGCAGCCGCCCGCCGCATCCCCACCCACATAGCTCGCACCCCACCCATCATGCAAGCCCTGGGCCTATTGTGTGGTTTGTGTACTTGAGTATGAGTTTAGGCACTGGGAGAGATAGGCGAAGCGCGACCAGATGGACGCAGGGGCGCAGCAGGCCGGGGAGCGAACTTGAACTTGAAATCGAACGTGCCAGATCTTGGCGAGGCCCCATTTGTTGACCAATCACTAGAGTGCAATGCTGTCATGTGGCATGTGGCGCCGAGCTGGACCGATCCGGATCCAACCTGGACAACGGCGTGTCGGGACATGCCGATAGACTCTTGACGTCAGCTTTTCATTGACAAAAGCATTTTTATTATCATTAATGATAATAAACACCTAATTCCAGAAGAGACACAAAGCTGGAAAAGCCTATGAAAGGGTGAGTTGTTTTCAGAGAGATTTAGAGGAACAGCACACGGAGCCGAAAGAGCTTAAAGATCAGAGATATATCTGGGACTCTGTGATATTTAACACCGATTTAATGTTTTCCACGGCCGTCTCTGCGGCGATACGTTGACACCGTCGTACACCTCCGACAACGGATCCATTTGGAGTTGGAATCTTCAACGTTTTAAATCGGGGGCCATTTCAACTCTCGGGCTGGAGAGCTTATTGATGAAGCTTGCAGTGACGGTTCAGCAGAAGGCTTTACAAACACACATTTAAGAAGATATTCAGAAGCTCCACAAACATTGACTGTAAACCCTCATTGACACTGTGCGAATCAATGCATATTTTTCACAACATTGAAAAAAACATAGCAAGGAGCCACAGAGGTGTGTGTGGTTTATATGATGTGTGTGTATATATATATATATATATATATATATATATATATATATATATATATATAGTATATGGTGTTTTCTATATACGTAGAACGCAAACTAGGATTGAACTGGGATTGTGACAAATGGTTAATGAAGGGTAAATCATCTGGTCCAAAGATGAAACAAGGATTTTATGGTTCCCCAAAATGTGTCAGAGAGGATACTAAGAACCCGGGAATCCTTCTCATAAACAGGATCATCATAAATCACAATAATACACAATACTAGTCCTTACATTTCGACCACTTGTCCACATACAGTCTCACCTTCCTTCCCTAAAATGCAATACAGCATCTATCCACAAGAGGGCAGTGTGCTTGCTGATATACTACTTGGGAAAAAAAACCTTGTGTAATATAGATTAAAGATCATCAATGTGAAGCTTACCCTCTCCATATTTCCACACTTGGGAATACAGTACACACACATGATATCAGGTCGTCTTTCACGACAAAACAGCCCGTGCCAAGTTCTGGGCAACCACGCACGGGGGTCAGGACGAACCGCTTTGAGATATTAAAACTCAGATGTGAGATATTGGACCTTAGACGTCAGATGTGAGATGTGAGATGTGAGATGTCAGATGTTAGATGTTAGGTGTTGGTGGGACGGGAGGAAAACGCGTAAGCATTAAATATCCATATCGCCATATCGATTGCACCAGAACCAGAAGTGAGAGCATGACGTTGTCCTTTGTGAAAACAGGAAGGAGGCGCTGGTAGATAACACCTCTGGTGACGGCTCCAGAGACCTCGCGGTTCGAGTTTCCCTGATCTTTTTCTTCTTTTCTCTTTTTTCTATTTTCATTTTTTACACCTTTCGTCTACGACTAACGCACTGCACACAAAGGTGGTCGGCGGGTGACAACCTGTCCAAAGGTCAAAAGACCTCGATCTGGGGAATTCGACGTAAATTGCTGCCGTAAAAGTTGCTTTCTTGCCGTAAAGGTGACTTGAGTGCCGCGCGGTCCGCCTCTTCCCAACGGAAAGGCGAGCTCCCGCCGATCGGGCCGCCGGCGTTCCGCAGCTTTGCAGGGCTAAGTCACAGATAACGACAATCAACGACGTCACGGCAACGTGACGTGTCCCACACTCGCAAACAGGACGCTTATCAACGCCAGGCACTGGGGGCTCTTCTCAGACGTTTCTCAAGAACAGCAATGGATGAAAAAGAACCAACTCTCAAAGGAGGCTATGGCATATATATCTCGACCCGGCCGCCAACCGGTAAAGCAACCGGGCGCGCGGATCTGGGTCATTTTAGACAGACTTTGTTTTGGCCTGAGGCCGCGTAATGAAGAGGACCAGTCATCCCTTTTCCAGCAGAGGCTTTAACAAAATGGTCGTTCCCATCGTTTTTTTACGACGGCCCGTAGCGCAACCTTGTTGTAGCACCTTACTGGTGAGGAACGCACCACTCTTCTCTTTCCATGCAGTCCAACGGGGCAAACACTGAAGCCTTAAAAATAAAAAATAAAAAACCCAGGAAGCTCACGATATAGTCCGAGTATGTATGTTACAAAAAACAAATAAAAATGTCGCGAAGCGTGTGTATTGGTTGGTTTTTCCGCGGGTTCATTGATTCATTTAACCCTTGAGTAAATACACTGTTTTGACCTCATCCGCGCTAACGTAAGAGACTAGAAACGGGAAGAGCTTCCTACTGGCAACTCACTGCAGCCAGTGCTACGCTTGGGATGCACACTCAGACATGCACGTGACTGCGATGCGAGTTTCTCGTTTTCCAAATAGAGGATTTTAATGGTTTCTCGAAGGTTTTCAGGTTTTCAGCCGTGTTATAAATAACACGCACGCACGCACGCACGCACGCACGCACGCACACAACACACAAAGGAAGTCAGCCTACGTCTCGGCACATGTGATCAGATGTGAGCAGTGTAGAGTTGGACATGTTTGGATGTTGCGATGCGAAGCAGGAAGGGTGTGAGCTTTCAGTGGTTTCCTCCCCCGGCAGCGTGAGAGGGGTGTGTTCTTCTGGTTGGGTTTCTGCGGTGGAGGAGTTGTACAGCGCACGCTGCAGGAGCCTGACGTCGAGCTCATCCACGCTCACTTCGCTTCTTCACTAGAAGCTCTTCTCGGATTGCTGCATTATGACGTCCATGTGACTGGGTTTCCTTTTGTCGCCTGCCTGGCCGCCTGCCTGGCCGCCTGCTGTGTTCTGCGAGGAGGAGTCTGCTCCACGGTCAGAGGAATGGAGCTGAGGGGAGGATATGTGGATATAAGAGAAAAAGAAATAGAGAGCGAGACCAATGGTTCTGGTGCACCGCAGAGCCAACTAACGATATGGTCAGAGGATCAACCCTCAGTGGCTTAGAAGACCCACACCTAACCACCAGTGTAAGTTGATGCACTTGCTGTGCAGAGCAATGACAAGCATTTACAGTACTATGGAAAGAAGGTGTCAAAATGGTCCAAGAGTAATCCTAGAGTAATGTAGTAATAGTATAATAACATAGTGATATAGTAATAGTATATAACATAGTTATAGTATAATAACATAGTCATATAGTAAAAGTATAGTAATAGTATATATAACAGAGTAATAATATAATAAGATAGTAAAAGTATAATAACAGTCATATAGTAATGATATAGTAATAGTATAATAACATAGTCATATAGTAATAGTATAGCAAAAGTATAATAACATAGTAATAGTATAATAACATATTCATATTGTAGTAATATAGTAAAAATATAGTAATATAGTAATAGCATAATAACATACTAATAGTATAGTGATATAGTAATACAAATAATCTCTTGAACTTGAACTTGATGTAATAGAATATAACATAGTAATATAGTAATAGCATAATTATATAGTACTGGTATAATAAAATAGTAATAGTATTGTGATATAGTAATAGTATAGTAATATAGTAATAGTATGGTAACATAGTAATAGTAATATAACAGTAGTAGTTTAGCAATATAGTAATAACATAATAATAGTACACTGTAATAGTGGAATATGGTATAACAACACATTTATGAGGAGTGCCATGTTTTCTATTTTATACATATTTCAAAACAAAGGGTTGCATAATGAAGTTTCTATGCATATCCCTGTAGGCTACAATATAGTCTTGCAGTACAGACAGTTGTATTATTAGCATTATTATATAGTATGTATAGTATGTATAGATTTTTGACGTCTCAGATGTCTTGGAGACCGAGTTTGATCAATGTCGCAATCAATCTCAAGTCATCTCAATCTCAACTCAATCAATCAATATTTACAGATTTCTGTATATGTTCATCTGCTCTGTCCGATGCGCTGTGCGTTTCTCAAAAAGAAAAATGCAATAAAAATAGTGTTTTAATCGTAGATGTATTTATTTATTTTATTTTCTGACCTTTACATGAAACAAAAAAATCCCTACGTCTAAGAGTCCCAGTGCGTCGCGGTGCGGTGTCCCCCCACCAGCTTGGAGCAAGACAAAGAAAGTCGAAGCAAACTTTTAGGAAAGACCTTCGAGATCTAAAATGAGTGAGGACTCAGTAGCTTTATTGCTCATTTCTCGCCTCAAATTTGTTCAGAAACAGATTTTGGTGGACTGACAAGGTGAAATCAGGGAACGTTACGGAGTAACGGAGTAACAGAGTAACTGAAAGCCAGAAGCCATGCTCAAAGGCCATTGGCTCACAGACCTCGGGGTTGGGAGGGTGGTTTCTCCCACTTAAACAGTCCGTTGTGGAACAAGAGGGTGATAAACGCATGTCAGAATGGCTCGAATGCATAATCTGAATGGAAGTGTCAGAAACAAATTTCAAAGACCTATTTTGCGGACCTCAGAGACCTATATTAACTTGTGTAAAAAGGAGCATAATAGGTCCCCTTTAATGAACGCCAGCAAATGTGTATTAATTACTACGGGATTATGGGAATCATTTCCTCTATAAGCATTAGAAAAGTAGCTCTCACTTAAATCTTGGTTAAACAAATTGTCAATTGAACGTCTATAAATAGCCCTTTAAGGCGTAAAGAAAATCGATAGAGCATGATGGTGTTTTAAGGCACAAAGGATAATGATTGTTTAACGTTTACGCTGAGATACGGATCCAAACAATCCTATAGGCCTATACCACAGACCGAAATGCATCATTGTAATATCTGTACTCTGATGGGGGCGAGCTTTACAGTCAAATATATGTTGCTGTTGTTTTCCAAGATCTGATTTGATCAACATATTGCACAAAATTGTTTCTTACACCTTTGTTCGGCTGAAATAACTTCAGTGCATCGCTGTACATCTACCACGAAAAGCAGAAGCCGTAGAACGGTAGACCGACTTAGAGATAAAATTCAGAAAAAATTAAAAAAAAAGATAAGCCTAAATAGAATCTGTTTGTTATAGAAGCAACAGGCAGGGTGGTTTCCAAGGCCTGTGATATATCGAGGTTAGGATTTGCCTTTTCATGTCATTATTACATTTAAACGTACATTTATTTATTAACAGTTAACAGAACACCTAAATAAACCCGCACCTTGATATCGGCTTCCAAAAAGATAGACGTACTGTATGTATATATAGGTTTTGTCTTGTATATATATATATTTGTATATATAGGTTTATATCTCATTTTTATCCATGATATATAATCGTGTAGTTATTACAGCAAAATATATGAACTATTGCAGGACGTTGCATTAGAAAAACCTCCTTCTTTAAATACAGAACAACTGTAAAGACGTTACAACACAATCAACAACTTATTAATGTCAGACTTATTTTGTGGCTGATGGTACATCTGATAGTATCAACGTGGTATCAATTTATTTAAATGTCAAACAACACAGAACGACCGAAAACCTTTTACCTTATCAAAGGTTGAAACAAGTTTCACAACGTCCAAGTGCCAAAGCCAGTGGGTTTGCTTAGAAGTGAGGAGTTTTTAAAGTCGTTTACCAACCCGACACAACGGCAACGAGTGTGTCCTTGCATCGCGGGAGAGCCAACGCAGCGGCAGATCTACGGCAGCTGAATGATAATCAAGTTTCATCCGGGAGATCGGAGACCCCGGAGCTCAGACACCCGCTCCTGTGTCTGTATAGGGCCGTGGCGTCGATTTTAACAGCGCTTCCATACATTTCAGACAAGCACAATGTTTGAAAACTCAAAGAGCCTGGCATTTGTCACCACCTCCCCCTCCCCCTTCCCGCCCCATGCTTCCCGCAGGGAGGATGTTAAAATGCCAGTCCACGGCCTTACTCCCAGCGTCCTCTTCCTGCTGGCCGTGTGGAGCATCCTCATGCCGTCCTCAAGTAACCCGCAGCACAACCTGTGTCGGCTGGTAAGGGCCTCCTCCTTCTGTTTCAGCTCCTCTGATATGTAGACCACATTATGAGTTCTTCTGATTGTGTCTAAGAGAACTGTACGTTACTTTGCAGATCCAAACATCGGCACGCTGCAACAATGCCGGGCTAACCTCTGTGCCTTTTGGACTGGTGGGCAACATAGATGAGCTTCAGCTCAACCACAATCGTATTCAGACACTACCGAGCAATTCCTTTCTCGACTACCCCTTGTTATGCACGCTGAGTCTAGTCGGCAATGACTTGGAGAAAATAGAAGCCAATTCCTTTGGAGACTCGCATCGCTTGGAGTCTCTATATTTAGCGGAGAACAATCTCCACATCGGTTACGAAGAAACTAACGGCGCGCTGCTCAAGCTGCCTCGGCTAAGAGTTCTCGATCTTTCCGAGAATAATCTTGAGGACGACATGGCGGCCGTCCTTCTCCAGAACCTGACCTCCTTGGAGTACCTGAATCTCTCGAGGAACCTTCTGCTGCGACTGGATGAGAGCTCGTTCGAGGGCCTCCCGCAGCTGAAAGAGCTGGACTTGCATGGCAACAGGCTGTTTGAGCTGGACAATGCCTTCGATAGCACTCCCAAGCTCCAGAGACTCAACCTGGCCTTCAACTATCTGCCCTGCCTGATCGACTTCCACATGACTCAGCTGGTGGTCCTCAATGCCAGCCACAACTTCATTGAGTGGTTTATTGCAAGGCAGGACCTAAATGACACTTTCCAGCTGGAGACACTTGATCTTACGGAAAACAAGCTGCTCTTCTTCCCTTTTTTACCCAGCCAGAGTTGCTTGCGCAATCTCTACCTGTCCTACAACAGCGTGCGCTTCTACGAGAACATGGTGGAGGACGACAATCAGAACTGGATCACGAGCGTCCAGTTCTACAATCTGAACGGCAACCTGACCAATGTGACGGCCCAGCTGTGGGACGAGGACCTTCACGGAGACCTCTCCTCTCTGGAAATTCTGGACCTGAGATGGAACCAGGTAGACCAATTCCCGAGAGGCTTCATCAGCCGAATGCCGGCTCTATCTCAGCTTTGGATGCGCACCAACTGCCTGGAAAATTTCAACCTGAGTTTGGAGCGGTTTCCCAGCAGCTTGCACGAGCTGGATGTTAGCAACAATAGACTGAGCGAGGTGGTGGCAGATCAGGGCGCACTGGCCGCCCTTGGAAATTTGACATACCTTAACATGAGCCTGAATTCTCTGACCTGGCTACCCTCTGGACTGTTTTCCTCCCTGGAGAGCCTGAGGTCTGTGGACCTGAGCTATAACAGCATCAGTATTTGCCCATACGAAACAGCCGAGGAACACTGGGACAGTGTCTCCGAATGCATGGTTTGGACGAACGTGGCCTCCTTGAGACAGCTGTACCTCAGGGGGTGCGGAATCCAAAGAGTTCCATCCTCTGCGTTTGCGGGAATGCTTCTCACGCACCTGGAGCTGTCGGAAAATCCAGGACTCATCATGGAGACCAGAACCCTACAGAGTCTCAGCAGGACGTTGCAGCATCTCGGCTTGGGAAACACAGACATACAAGGTTTCGACTTTGCCCCCTTCCACAGACTCAAGTCTTTAAACATCTCACGTAATGCCCTTACCCATCTGCCCCCTTCCCTTTCAAATCTGGGTCTCCATACGCTGGACCTGAGGGACAACATGTTGTCTACGATCCCCTACGGTCAGGCTAAGGCGTTGGCCGTAAAGCTGAGGACAGTTTTCCTGACGGGAAATCTGTTCAACTGCTGCCAAATGGAATGGTACAGCATGTTTGAGATGACAAAAACAGTCGACATGGTCGGCCGGGGCGAGCTGTTGTGTCTGGATCAGGCCAAAAGAACACACAGGATCGAACTCCACCAGTTACATTTGTGTGAGGACAAGAGCAAGGAGTCCAGTTTCTGGTATCTTCTACTGATTCTATCTGTTTGTCTGTCTTTTGTAGGGATTTTGATCATTTTCCTCCTGACATTCAGGCCCAGCCTGTTACAAAAATCCATCAAAAAGAAATATCCTAAACCGACATCTTACTGATACTTTATAAACTTCTCAACTTTTTTACTACAGTCAGTTTTTGAGAAACTATAAAAAAAAACAACAACAAAAAAAAAAACCTTTACAAGCTGTGAATAAAACAAAATATTTCGTTAAACTGTGTACAACTGTGTCAGAGAATGCAAGCCTGAACCTAACGTTTGCCTTATCATAGTTATTTAACCTTAATTTATATGGGAAGATTTTGACTCCGAGTAGTGCCCTCTTCTTCAGCGAGGCCCCGATTAACAACGTTTTGAAGGCACACGTACATCGAGGCCAGGTCAGGTTCACTTTCATTGAGTCAAAATTCAAAACCATCAATTGAAAAGAGTGGATGTAACCTCGAACAAATGAAAAGCACAATCAGTCCTTGTAAAGCCTTCCTAATGTAATCCTGAATTTCAAGATTCAGGATTCAAGAGGTTTATTTTTCACATACATTCATACATACATATATGCAGTGAAATGTCTTTGCAACGCACCCGGAGATTATGCACAATAAATTACTAAACCGAACATAACAGCTTACCTAATTCCTACCTAGCAACTAACTGATTCCTAAAATGGAATGCAGCTAGTAAATAGAATAATAAAAATAAAATAAAATAAAAACAAAATAAGACTCAAAAATATAATACAAAGTGGGGATAGAAAATAGAAGGGAATAGAGTTATGTATATGGGATAGGCTATTAATATATACAGATACGTATGTGCAATAAAGTGCATGTGAATAAAGGTGGTATGGAGATATACAGTACTGTATACAGCAGTACGACACAGCAATACAGCAACACCAAATTTAACTGTGAGTTCGGCTCTATGAGTTTTAAATGACAGTGTTTCGTTGAGCCAGGTATTATTTTGTTTACAAAACGGGCTTCTTTGGTGATCGCCACCGTACTGTAATGCATTGTTGATGACACCACGACGTGGTGTCAAACCAACTCCCCAACCTGTAACATGTAGAGATCAGACTCATCACACACATCGGGTCTTATCGTTCGTCTTATGGGAGATTGCTGAAGTAAGTTGTTGACTGTCGAGCCCGACCCAAGTATGTGCTTGTGTGTGTGTGTGTGTGTGTGTGTGTGTGTTCCATATGCAGAAGTAATGTGATGCAAGCCGTTTCTATCAGCAGCAGAGGAAATAAGAAATTTCCTGTTTTTGCTGAGATCTGCTCCGCAGCAACTGCCCAGTTGTGGGTTTCTGAGGAGGGCTTTGAGGTCTCTCCCCCCCCGATGAGACGCAGCTGCAGCCCGGGTTGCGCTTTTTTTTTTTAAATCCTCAAATTCTGAGAGAAATTCCACGTGCACCAGATCGCGCCGACTCCCGTCACTCTGCAAAGTTAGACGCCGTGCCGAGTGAGTTTGCGCTTCCCCCACCCGAAACGTACGCGTTTCTCCGCCAGGAGTTGGTGTGAAGCTACGCTGTGCAGAGTGTGCAGCAGGCCTAACCAGAGGGTAACCAGAATACCGCTGTGGGTCCGCACTAGGTCACAGCGGTTGGAAGAGGAAAAAAAAAAAAAAAAAGAAGAGCTAGAGAGAGAGAGAGAGGGAGAGCGCCAGAGTGAGACTTTTGACTTCTAAGGTTCCTTTATTTTCAGTATGTCATGTCGCAGAAACTTGATCACGAGGGAACCAAAAAAAAAAACCCCAACAAAATTAAGAGACAAACCGCAGGAAAACACAGGTCAGCACAGAGTATAGACGTCTCTCTTCAGGGGCAGCTAGGTACGCAGGGATCTGTCGACGTCTTCACCAGCTTTGAGACAGCTGTTCACTATAAGGACGGCTCCCTTTGTAGCCCAGACTTCCTCCCTTGTACAGTTTACCTCCTTAGAGAGAGAGAGAGAGAGAGAGAGAGAGAGAGAGATCACAGCTACGACAGAGAGAAAGAGAGAGAGAGAGAGAGAGAGAGAGAGCGAGATAGAGAGAGAGAGAAGCGAAGCTGTCAGTCATTGAAGACAATCCGTCGCAGGGTTTTAGGGTTTCACTGAAGTCGCCGCCTCGTCATGGGGTTGTGGACAATGGTTATTATCCGTCACGGTCGGGGGCAGCGGTCGCCAATCCCCGACGAGGGGACGGGGACCCGCAGATTGGCGACCGGGGGGGGGGGGGGCCCACCGTGGTGGCACCGTTTTATAAGTTGAACATCAACTTCCTCAAACGGGAAGTCGGACGTCACAACAAGAGCATTAAAGCCGGTTTGATATGAATCACACACTTTCTGTTGGGTGTTCACGGGCTCGGCTTCACGAAAAGGAAGAGGGTCGGGGAGTGTGGGTCGAGGGGCGTTCGAAGCAAGCGAAAACAAACAAACAAACAAACAAACAAGCAAACACTCAAAAAAAATTGAAATTTTACACAACATCCTCATCAGAACCAAAGTAGGTTACAACAAGTAGAATAAGTGGAATAGTCTCCTGAAAGCCTCGATCGCCGTCCTCTTGACTTGAGTGAAAAGTGGTTGTTGTAACCAGGCTCTTGGTTTTATGGGGTTTAAAAAAAAAATATATATATATATATAAATATATATATAACGGTCAAAATATGTTCGTGCGTGCACTTTCCAACAGAATGTCAAATTACCTTCAGAAACGTACGGCGGGGAACGTGGCCGGCTGAAACAGGAAGTGTGGTCTTTCTCACGCTCTCGTGCTGTGTGATGTGCGAGCGAGAGAAGCAGGGGCGTCAAAAGAATTTGGATCTTCGACGACCTGTCGACGTGGCGTCCCGGGGAAAGAACGACTCAAAACAGCGGTCGACGTCGAATCACAGACGAATTTTTGAATTTCGGGCGCTCTTTGCGAAACCTTTCGGCGTTTTGTCGTGTAAACAATAGAGGCCTTAATGGGTGCTTCGTTTTGGATGGCGCCTCCCACGGTCTGTAAAAATCGATAAAATATAAATAGAAAATAAATTCTCAGTGAATGAGAAATGAAACATGACGGCATATTTCAACGACTTTAACTCACACAGCGACCTCCCGTTGTGGGCTAGGCTGTCAACACATGGTGCATTTTGCAAAGTCTGCCTCATTTGTTATTGATCACCGAATATTGGGTTCCTTGAGGATTTCCCAGTACAGTTTAAATGGGATTGACTTTTCCTTCTCTCTGCCTTAATTTCCCTTTGCAAATCAACAAATAACTAAAGTCCCCCATACGACGTGTGGACGCCTCATTGGGACCATAGACCACGACTGTTACTATTGTGCATTAAGATAATAAGACGTGTTTGTTTTTCTCCCCCCCCGAAACACGTTTTTGACATTCTCTCTTTGTCTCTCTCACCGCATATAACTTTGCAGGGGCGAAAAAAGATTGTATCGTGTGGATATTTTTGGCCAGGAACTGCGCAGGGGCCTCACAGCATGCTTCTGAGGAAGTCAAACAGCTACTGGCACAATCCCACTTCCTCTTAACCCTTTCCGCACCCACAAAGGCGAAGGACGCGGAGGCCTCCAGGGGCAGCTTAGCGGAGTTGTGACCCGCCAGTTGTCATGGTTCCCGTCCTCATGGATATTCCAAATGAATGGTCAGAGAAATGTCAGGAAATAATAACGCGCTATATATCTATTTCTTGGTTCAGTAAAACGAGTTTAGTAGTTGTGATACAAGCATCACTTCCTGTGAGAGGGTTTTATCCTACATTTAGGAAATTTCTCAAATTTTGAAATCGCTTTCAAGCAGTGAACAGCCAGACAGCCACATGAAAATATGTGTCACTTGTTTTTGAGGACTAGGGTTGCAAAACAAATACTACACGGGCATATTTCGTGGTTCCAGACCCAATTATGTGTTGAAAAGGGGGAGAAAAAAAAAAGAAATGTAAACTAATTGCCGCAACGTCAGTTGTACCGGGTCAGGGAAATCTGAGCATAATTTCCAACAAAGTTCTTCTGGCAGTTTTATTTCCCAGGGGTGTACTATCCAATCAAAGGTTAATATTTGACCATTAACACATCATAGAAGAGCATGTAGCTTTAATGATAAACCTGACAAAAGGCATTTATACAAGGTAGAGTAGCAAAGTAAAATCATTATTCCACAGGATGGCCAGGATCCAAAGCCTCGTCAAGCCCAGCATCAGTACTGGTAACTGTTCTTTAATCCTGGATTCACTTTTTGCAGCCCAGCCTGCATATCGATGGTATTTGAAGCGTGGGGCAAGTTCAATTGTTATTTGGGAGACAATTAAGTCTCTCGATCATTAAATCACGTTAAATCAAATTCAGGGTACCAATATCACAGTCGATATTGCAAACTATTGGAGGTTTAATACAGCTCATCTGATCATCTGTATTATTTAGAGGTGCTGAATACTGTCATCTGAGGAATTAACATTTCTCCCTTGAAAAATGTATTTCCCACTTTTTTTTGATGGGTGTAACCTCTTCAAGAACCATCCCACGTGCAAAGTGTGGATTTGAGATTGGCTACAGGTAAAGAAGTGGATGGAGGATTGAAACATTTGAGTGCTCTGCCCTCTGCAGGTTCGGCTCTGCCCTCTGCGCCTCACCAAATATGACAAAAAACACTCAATCATGAGCACAAACATCTGATGTTTTCTCACTTTAATGCACCGAATTGCATTATATTTACTTTACAATTGTATGCCATCGTTTCAGTTGCACAAATAAAAAGCTGTGTAATAATAATAATTATACTCCCAGGATGTATTGATACAATTGCAGCCAGGCTGAGTCTGAGCTTAGGGTCTAGGGTAACGTAAAAAAAAAAACCCACAAAATGTTAGTAAACCATAACAAAAAGTACATTTCTCAACTTTACTTTAAGGCACTGCCGCTTTTAAAAGTAAACATTGGGTCGAGCAAAAAACCAGAGGTGTTAAAACTGCATTTAATGAACAATACTCAAAGTAATAACTTAACGACAAGACAACGTGTGATCTAGCTGAGGCACTTTCCTACCAAAGAAACAAAGTTATAATAATTTGGTCATCCATTGTCAATAAATCCAATTCTTCCAATGGTAGAGACTTTTGAAATGGCTGAAACCTAATTTCTCTCTCTCCCTCCCTCACCCTCCCTCTCCCTCCCTCACCCTCTCTCTCTTCCACTCTCTCTCCCTCCCTCTTCCACTCTCTCTCCCTCCCCCTCTCTCCCTCCCTCACCCCCTCACCCTCCCTCCTTCTCTCTCCCTCCCTCCCTCACCCTCTCTCTCTCCCTCCCTCTCTCCCACTCTCCCTCTCTCTCCCTCCCCCTCAAAAAGTATCACTCGACCTCAATACGAAGTGCGTTTTGCACATATTTAAAAACTTTTTTTTTGTACAATTTTTTTACGAGCAAAAAAAAAACAACTATTAGTAGCAAGGGGGAGGGGCACAATCACTTTAACATTTATTACCATCTGAGATATATATTGTAAACAAAAGAAAAAAAAATCTTAACTTTCTGGAGATGTTCAGGCACACATTAGGGACTGCACCGGTTCAAATTGGAGGCGTTAAAGCAGGAGACGTAGTTACACACTCAACAGGGAGTGGCTGCGCTCCCCCCTCTTGAGTTTGACCTTTTCAACCATAATACTGACTCCTACATTGAAATTAACTTTATGGGGAAGTGAAAGCGAGGCCTTGCCCTGCAAAACAATATAAATATGAAATCACAGCTGGATTACAGGGGGGGTTATGTTACGGGGGTGCTCATTCTGCCCTGAGACCCCTCTGGGGGCTTCTTGGTTCCACAGCGTCTCAGTTGAGCAGCTCCAGGTAGGTGATTGGCACTTTGCCCCTCTGGTTGCCCCTCTCGCCCATCAGCCAATCAGAGTCCATGCCTGGCACGCTGCTGACTATGATGACCTGGAAGGACCAACGGGGGAAAAGCTCAAGCTGATTGGCCAAACTGTGTTTTCGTTTACAAGTCAAGCCCAGGACAGAACAAGGACAAAAACGTAATGTAGTGTTGCTACAAACACAAAAAGCTTGTATCAAGAAATGAAATTATTTCTAGAGAGACGACTGGTTTTATGTTATTGTTCTGTTTAGTTTGGACAATATCGTCTCGGTTTACGCTGAGAAGACGTTCCAGAAAGTCGCCCCCCACCTCGTCGGCCAACAGTGAGAGCTCGCTGCTGCCCGCCGCGTCGTAGTCGTAGAGCACGCGGGCCTTGCGGCTGCCGCTGGAGCCGCGCAGCTCGTTGAAGCCGGCCGCCGCGGCCGAGCTGGCGCGGCCCGCACTCGGGCTGGGCAGGGAGGCCGACACGGGGATGGTGGGCACCGAGATGCTGGCGCCCGCGGACACCGGGGACTGATTGTTGTTGGAGAACGAGGAGGGGAAGCTGAAGGGGAGGGGGGTGGGAGACGTTAAGTGTGGGCCGAGGGGCTTCTGGATGTGACGTACAGCGGATGAAGTGGAGTCGTACCTGCCCAGCTGCTTCTGGAGATCCACCATGTACTGGTAACACTGTGCGTAGTACGTGGTCTGGGCCTCCACAAAGTCGTTCAGGCAGCGCAGGTGGTGGGCCTGGGGGGACAGGGAAGATAGGAGGTCAGTCGGTTGGAGTTTACCCCTCACCGGAGCCGCAACCCCTCAGGGATGACGGCCGTTCGGGAGACTTGACAGGATAGGTTCGCTCCACCTCCGACCGAGGCCTCGTTAAAATGTTGGTTCCCACCGTTGCATCTCACTTTCTGCAATGTTCACCTGTTTACATTTTCTGCCTTGCACCGTATAACTGTTTACACTCATTACTGCACTCTCTAGCACTGGACTTTTAAATGGCTACCTGCTTACCTGTTGCATTTCACTCTCTGCAATGTCTACCTGTTTACATTTACTGCTTTGCACTGTATAACTGTTTACACTCACTACTGCACGGTTTCATCAATTGCCCTTGCACTGCTATTACCTAAAAACTGCACAATATTAATATTTGTTTATATTCCATAACCTGACCAAAAGCTGCACAATATACATAGATATACTACATGTATATATATAGTATTTATATAAAATGTCTATTTATACTCTCTGTACATAATCTCCCCTATTCCTGACAAACCTGTATTTATAACCTTACACTGTTGTACATAATACATCTCTTTTGCCTACATAACTGCCCAGAAACACTGTACTCAAATAGCACTTTGGTATTTAAATGCTTCTTTTGCACTTCTGGTTAGACGTCAACTGCATTTCATTGGTTCTGTACCTGTACTCTGCTAGTGACAATAAAGTTGAATTTAATCGAATCAAATAACTTTTCATAGTAGAAAAGCTCGGTGAACACTTTATCGTAGACAAACTTGCTGTGCTTAACTGCAGTCAAATGGGGCAAATGAAGATAAGAAAAAAATTAAGAAATGGAAGCGTTGCAACTTCTTGTTTCTGACTGTTCCTTCATGTTGGTGTGAATGTAGCCAAGCTGGTTTGGGGAAGTGCCAAAGGGTCGACAGAACCCCGACACACCGGGTCAAATGCATGGCTTGTGATCATTCCCTGCCCTCGGCTACAACATATGATGATTGTCTGACTACTGCGTGAGCTTTCCAGCCTGGGTCGAAAAAGTGCAAAACCTATCCTTTAAATGTTTGGTTGACCAAAACTGTCCCTGAAATGACAAAGCTTCATTTAAACAGTGATGGAAGCAAACGTACTAATATCCTGCGTTATCGGCCAACAGCGTGATCCATAAACTAAACATCCTTATGTTAATCTTTACCAGAAAAGGAAAATCATCTGATAATATTCCCATCCGTACATTTTCAGCTCAGAGGTTCAGAAAATGGTGTTCCACGGCGTATGTGTTTGAGGTTCCACGAATAAGTGTTTTTCTGGACATTGGTGCACTAGAGGAAGAAGATGATGTCACTTGGGTCCTGAACCAGAGCTGGACAGGGCTCTGGTTCTGCTTTTGTGGCAGGGTGGGGTGGGTGTGTGTGTGTGCGCGTGCGTGCGTGCGTGCGTGCGGGTGGGGGGCTACATACATGGGTGCTGCTGACACCCTCCAGGAGCAGCCGCGTGATCTCTGCTTGCCGGTCGAATTCGCTCTGAGTCATCCGGAGTTCCTGTTCCGCCTGCCGACGAAAGTGACACACGGACAAAGCTCTTACGTTGGAAATACAGAAAGGTAAAAGCGGAGTGTGCAGACACGGAGCCGGGCAACTTTCTGACCTAGAGTCACATATGAATTCAATCATGCGTCTCCAGGTTATTCGAGTCTTTATTCAGTAAAATAAGACTCCAGGCCAACGCCCCCACTAACTAAAGTACAATGGCTATCAAAACTAAAAATAGTGCCAGGGACTAATTATCAGCATTGGCCACAGTTTGTGTTCATGTTCAAAACGTTCCTTTAAAAAATAAATAAATAAATAAATAAATAAACCCTAAATGATCACCATCTTTATGTTTGTATGGAAATGCCCAATGTATCGCTCACATGCCCCGCCCAGTGTAGACGCTCAACACAGAGATCCGGACCTCGTTCACATCACATGAATCCTTAAAAAACACAAAGTAATGACTTATATCTACAATAAGTATGCAATTATTATTATCACTGGTAAAACTCAGAAAACACACAAAACAAGACATCAATCTAAAGAAAAGACAAACATGAAATAGAGGGAAATACCAACAACAAAAAAAACACCCAAACAATTAACTTTCTTGTGCATGCATATACATACTGTGTATATACAATGTATATATACACACCTCACAAAAAGTCAGGGATATTCGGCTTTCGGGTGAAATTTCAGGATGAACCTAAAATGCACTATCAACTTAATTTGACCTCCTCTAAACTTTTGAATGCACATGTCCAACTGTTCAATGTTTCAGTACTTTTTGCAAAACTTGCTGTTCTCTAACACGGAGCTGAACGGCAAAATTCACAACAATGTGTTTGATCCATGAATCGACCAATACATTTCCTGGTTCAATTAGAATTGGTATTTAAACAGTCCTCTTCATCATGCTGTTCACATTTTGACATCATGAGACCAAGACGACACCTAACAACTCATCAACAGTACCTCGCCATTGCGAGGCTTCAAACAGGATGTTCTCAGAGGGAAGTGGCCACTTAACTTAGAGTGTCACAGAGTGTCATCAGCAGGTTGCAACCTGTGGTCTGCGTGCTAGACGACCTGCAAGGGTACCTGACCACACCACCAGGCACAGGCATCTTCGTCTTGCCCGGGCCAGGGAGAATTTACGCTGGACGGGGGACCAGTGGCCTCAGTGCTGTTCTCTGATGAAAGTCGATTCACGTTGAGCAGAAATGATGGCCGCCAACGATGTTGGAGACGTCAAAGAGGGCGCTATGCATCAGCCACTGTTGTCACCAGACGAGCCTTTGGTGGTGGCGGTGTTACAGTGTGGGCAGGTGTGTCTAGTCAATACAGAACTGCCCTACACTTTGTGAATGGTACAGTGACAAGCCCATACTACCTGAATAACATTAATCCAGTCATTGTGCCCCTGCATGAACAACACAGGCCTCATTTCATCTTCATAGACGACAATGCTCCAGCTCATCGAGGTGGCATCATTAGGGAACGGCTGCTGGAGACTGGGGCACCTCAAATGGAGTGGCCTGCACTTTCTCCAGACCTGAATCCCACAGAAAACCTATGGGAACAGCTGAGTCGCCGTGTAAAGGCTTGTAACTCTGTACCCCGGAACCTCAGTGACCTGAGGGCCGCCCTTCAAGAAGAGTGGGGTGCCAGGCCTCAGCAGACAATAAGTCGACTTGTGAACAGCATGAAAGGTCGTTGTCAAGCTGTACTTGATGCTCAAGGGCACATGACAAGTTATTGAGACAGTGACATTTTTTGTTGTGGTAAACCCACCACTGTTGTTGGCTTTTGTTTCAATAAATTGTTTGAGATGAGGAATTCACCATTGCATGCTTCTACTTAAATGCCCTACTTTCATGATATAATATAACTGTAGCGTGAACTTTTTACATTTTCCATAAATTTCACCCGAAAGCCAAACATCCCTAACTTTTTGGGAGTAGTGTGTGTGATATATATATATATATATATATATATATATTAGGCATGCACCGATTGCAAAATTCTGGGCTGATACTGATGTTTCAAATAACAATTTGGCTGATACCGATGTTTTCCAAGTTCCCCTGAACTCAGCATCACTTCCCAGTTCCCTTGAACGCAGCGTCACTCCGTGCTTGGAGTGCTGCAGAGCACTGTGTCCATTTCCTCTAAAATCCATCGCGGAGAGATAAAAAAATTAAATAAATAAAAAAATACTAAAATGGGTCGCCAAATATACTTTATTAATGTACCTGGGTGGGCCGCTGAAGTAAAGCCTGTGTGTGGTGTCGGAGCCAAAGCACCGTAGACGTGTGTGTGTGTTAAAAATACATTCAAGTGTTGTTGTTTACATTCACATTTCCTGTAGAAATGATATTTGCATAGATGACATGGGTTAAAAACTGTACTGGCAATGATGTTTATAATAGACGAGTTTAGGAAGCATTTTTTAGTCCTTCCTTCAGTTCGGTTATCCCAAATACAAATTCAAAATGCTAAAAACATGCCCCGCTCTTCTCTCTTTGGAGTAGCTCCTGGGCCGGAGATGTCTGCTGTGTTTTAGAGGCGGAGCAGTGCACTTTTCTTACCGTTGTTGTACTTGTGTGATTTAAGGAATTATTACTCAATTTTGGATTTTCTCTTGTTTGAGAACATTTTGTTGTGGACATATTTTGTTACGTGTGGAAGTATTTTCTAAGAAGATCGCAATTTACAGTGCAGTAACCAGCTGTTTCAACTACCACCTCAACCACCGTCAGCTCCCGCATGTGGGAAACACTGGATAAACATCAGCCACTGCCATCGATGAACGTCATCTCATTTGATGATAGCAGTCAACAAGGGCAATATCGGCAGATACCGATGTACAGCCGATAAATTGGTGCATCCCCAATATATACACGCACACACACATATATATACATACATACACACTTCTATCTATCTATCTATCTATACACACACACACACTATACTGTGTGTGTGTGTGTGTGTGTGTGTGTGTGTGTGTGTGTGTGTGTGTGTGTAGAGAATTAATGAAGACAATGATCATCACATTTAATATGATTTGGCTGTACCAGTAAGGCGTCATTTTGTTAAAACCCAACACAGCATTCAAAGACAGGTAGAAAGAGACAGACAGGACTAGCCAGCAGCTCTCTGGCTCATCCCTCTGTGTGTGTGTGTGTGTGTGTGTGTGTGTGTGTGTGTGTGTGTGTGTGTGTGTGTGTGTGTGTGTGTATGTATGTATGTATGTATGTATGTATGTATGTATGTATGTATGTATGTATATATATATATATATATATATATATATATATATATATATATATATACACATACATACATATATATATATATATATATATATATATATATATATATATATATATATGTATGTATATATATATGTATGTATATATATATATATATATATATATATATATATATATATATATATGTATGTATGTATGTATGTTGTGCTTCAGTAACCCCCCCCCCCGCATACCACTCACCTGTCACTTCCTATGCTCACATCTGCTGGTTTGCAATAAAAAATTTTTTTTTTTTTTTATAAAAAGCAAAACAAACATCGACACAATCGTTAGAGCGACAGATTCCGTGCAGCCACTGCCAACAAAGCACATCCGTCACACTGCAATATGCGTGAGTGCGTGTGTGTGTGGTGTGCATGTCGTTCGTGTAAAGATTTGCACCAGCACCAGCAAGAGCAAACGAGCCATTACTCCACGGAACACACAAACCCCCCCCCCCCCCCCAAAAAAAATACATGGAAGAAGGGGCTGCCATCAACTCACAGCCAAATGCATTAGTATAGTTGTCGATGACATGAAGCACTTCCACTTTCAACTTGTAAAGTTCAAAGTTGCCCACTTTCTTTTATGTCGCATACCGGTTTCTGACCGGGAAAATCTGTTCAAGTCCGACATATTTAAATCTTTCATAATCATAACGTCTGGTAAAAAAAAAAAAAAAATTCCCTCTAAGCACAATTCGAAATTAGTGCTGGGCGACAAAACAATAACAATTATTAATCGCATAATTTTTTTCTCATCAATGTCAAAATAAAACAGACTCGATCATTTCGATGTCTTCTGCAGATTTGTTCATTTATAGAAACGTGAGGCAAGTGGCAACAGAGAGCCAATCTATTTGGACCGTCTAAAGCTGACCTTTCACCTCCAACCAGAAGCCCTGCCGCCTCCCTCCCTCATGGGCAGGTTGCACTTGTCAACACACCAGCAGCGGAGACAGAGCGGCAGCCTCCAGGATGAGCAAATAGGAGAAGGCGAAAGATGATGTATACTTGACAACATGGATACATTATGAATTTGGGTTAGGAGGACTATGGATGTATTATATACCTCCAGTTTTTTTCCCCCTTTTGTGGGGGGGGATATTTCAGTTTGAATCAAAGCAGATGGTAAACGGCAACACCACAAACGTTATTAATTATTTAGGCCAACTTGCCATATTTATCTTGTTTTTGATTTTATCCAAATTTTATTTCAGTGAAATGCTAATTCAAGCAGCTGCACTTGTTACTTCTTGTTCACTTCTCGCTTACATTACGACTGGCCTGCAGGTTATTTACGATTTTACTTTTAGCGTTTTTGAGTTTTTATTCAATTTTATCTGAGAAAAGGCTTTTAGCGAATGGAAATGATTTGACTTCAAGTTGGCAGCAGCAGCACGCCGTCGGCCTACACAAGGCTCAACAATAACTTGTAAAAGTGGCAATTAGGCGTCAGCTTTTGGGTGCTAAAACTAAAAATATAGTTACCATTTTTAGTCATGTTATATTTTGAGTAATTTAGATACTATGCAGTTATAAGTCAGCTTAATTATAAAAATGTGACAAAAGAGTGTTTAAAAGCTTTGTTACTGTAAGGGAAGTGTGTTTTTTTGTAGTTTGTGTTTCATCTGTTACTTGACAGAATTTGAATCTTCAGAGGGAAAGAACCACAAATCAACACAAGAGCTGTGATAACACTACTCCTCTGGTCACACTTGGCCTGATCACACTTAGTTTTAACTAAAATGTTTTTTCACACCTAGTTTTAGTGAACTATACAGGGACGCATGGAACATATGTATGGTGAAAAAAGGTCTGAAACTTACTGTAGTTGTGGTGGTAGCCGACGGTTTTCGGGATTCTGATGTACGCATCACTTCCGGTACGCATTACAGTTTTCCGAGCTGAATGCAGCATTGCTTTGGAGCACTTTCAACCGGGGACCACAGAGCCGTGTCTACGTCTTGGTTCGAACGTAATGTCAGAGAACTAATCCACTTGTTATTTGATCGCAGATGGTGTAGTTCTCCCGGACGAAAAAATAAATAGAATATATATATATATATATATATATATATATATATACACACACACACACAGTATATGCTAAAATGGGTTGCCGCGCCTACATGCCTCGATGATGTCATTCTTAATATAACCTAGCCGGCCATTGAAATATTCTAGTACACGTGGACCGGCACCAACTTTTTCTAACGGAAAGCCTGGCATGCACGCACGCGCTTAAGAGACAAGACAAACCCGGCTCTGAGCTGGCACTAAGGGGACTTGGCAAAGAATGGAAGTATTACAGCTAGTAAATTGAGTTATTCACTCGAGAGCTTAGTATTTCCTGACTGATCTGACGCTACCCCCCCCCCCCCCCAGCCGAATTGTATATCTCCAGGTGGCATGGAGCACTGACAGCTGCATTTGGCAAGGCAGACCTTTCTTTCAGCAAAGAAAGGTCAAAAACACACACATGAGAGAGAGAGAGAGAGAGAGAGAGAGAGAAAGATGAGGTGAACTGCAGCAAGAGAATGGAAAAGTCTTAAAAAACAAACAAAAAACAATACCACCTCCCCTGATATGTCATGTGATGACGTGTGGGTCATGAGTGATCAGCAAATATCTGGCCGAGAGTTGTGTAATATGCAGGGAGGAAGTGTGACTTGTCTGACAGCTCGTCACTAGGGGTGGGGTAAAAGAAAAAAAACAAAAAACCATACAGTATAGTATCGCGATATTTTGCGTGGCGATATTGTATCGCTATATGGACACCAAGTATCGATATTTGCTTATATAAATTGCAAATCCAAATTACAGTTTTTGGTACTACAATAATCAAATCTATTCAATTCAAATGAATAAAACTGCTCTCAGTTATGGTTTGTTTTTCCAGTGGAGACACTGTGGAGCAGCAGAGCTGGAATCCGCACCAGGAAGTCCCAAAGAAAAACCAGTGACGACAACAAATGACGTGCCAGCGACGACACTCATCTACATCACGCGTATGCCACAGTTATAATTTCCGTCGATATGAGGACCCACGGCCTTGGCCACGGCCTCTTTCCCAATGGAGGTATTCCACTTGTTTGAGTTTCAGATTTTTTTTATTGCTGCTCTGTCCATCTATGTACATAAGCAGCTGTTACAGTTACGTAGGGAGTATCATTTTCATTACCAGCCACCCACTGTTTGTTTATTGACGCATCAATAAACATCTACCTTTGGGGAAAAAAAAAGTTTGTTTTTTATTTCAATATTCACAACACGACCTGTGAAAATGGGTGGAAAAAGGGAAACCGCTGTCAAGCTCGTCTCATATGAAGTGAGTATTTTAGCGATGGATGTAAACACAACAAGTATCGGATGTTACGTCTGGGTTCTGACCACACTGAGGCATGCGCAAGTTTATGTCATGACAAAAGCATTTTCAAGACCAAAACGGAGGGAAAAAAAAAAAAGAAGATGAGTTTTAAACTTTTTACCGCAGCCAGAAAATATTAAATTAATTATATATTGCAATATATCATAGTACCGTATCGCAATACTTGGTGTATTGCGAAAACATAAGGAATCACGATATTATTGAATCGGGACACAAGTATCGCAATAGTATCGTATCGTGAGATTCCTGGCAATTCCCACCCCTACTGATCACTTTCTGCAAATACGTGAGGAAGTGTTTTAAGGAGAAAGGGAGAGCCGGCCAATGGCGATTGTAAGTAAGCGTTCAGAAGAAATTTGGCAGAGAAAATACTTTTTAAAGAAATATGCAACGGCAGTTAGAGCATACTTGCATGTGTGTGTGTAGGAGTGAACTCACCACAACTCTAGCATCAGCCATCCTGGCTTTCTTCAGTCTGGTTTTGGCCGCGTCCAGATCCAAACGTTTGACCTGCAGCAGCTTCCGCTCTTTCTGGACACGGACACGGACACACGGACACACACACACACGGACACACACACACACACACACACACACTTTTCAGCTACCTTAGTACACGTGTTAAACTCAAGGCCCCCGAATCTGGCCTGCCACATCATTTTATGTGGCCTGCGAGAGCTTAAAAGGCACATGATTGTCTTAAAATAAGTCTATGCTGCTTTACAGCGTACAGTGAGCATAAACTTCATCGTCCACAACACATGTTGATTTTGTGACCCATGAAATGAGGGCATCCTGCCGCTAGATTGCAGTGTTTTCATATTGGCGTTTAACTAAAGCGGTTTTCTAACAAGCCATGGAGTTGAAAAAGATCTATAAATAATCCCAAAATGTCCAACAAGAGAAAAACTGATGCAGAGAGAAGGCAATTTAATGAAAGATGGGAAAGCGAGTACATATTTGTGCTTCAAGGAGAAAAAAAACAGTATGTCCGTGTTACGAGGCAGTGTCTGTGATGAAGGAATACAATTTACGTCGGCATTTTGACACCAAACACGGTGCCGAGTATGCCAAATTTAGTCTCCAAGAAAAACATCAAATTGTCCAAGAATTAAAAAGGCAGACCACAATCGCAGCAGAATATGTTTACAAAAGCTACAGCCAAAAATGATGCAGCAGTGAAAGCTAGCTTTATTGTGGCTGAAGACAATCGCCCAAGCTTCCAAGTGTTTTTCAGAGGGTGCATATTCGCGCGACATTTTTGATGCGGTGAAGAGGTCCGTAAGTAAAACTAAATTACCCCGGGAAAAGTTGGTGGGGCTAACTACCGACGGCGTGCCTGCAATGTTTGGAGAAAAAAAACAAAAAAATAAAAAAACAGGCTTGGTTGGACTCGTGAAGGAGAAAATGCAAAAAAGTAACTGCCACACACCTCTGAAAACTTATCGCATTATCTACCAAGAAGCTCTGTCTGGAAAGGTTCTGGAACTGGATGATGTAATGACCACGGTCATGAAAACAGTAAACTTCATTCGGGCGCGTGGCCTGAATCACCGCCAGTTCCAGCTGTTTTTGAAGGAGGTGGGCTCGGAGCGTGGACATGTGCCGTACCATACAGAGTGGGAGCGCGGTCATCAAATGATTTTTTTTGAGCTTATGGAAGAAATTGCTCTTCTCATGCAAAGTAAAGGAAATACCTTGCCTGAAGCGTTAGATCCAAACCGGCTGTGAGACTTTTGCTATGTTGCGTGACATGACGAAGCATCGCGCCCAACTGAATCAGAGGCTGCAGGGACGCAAACAAGTCATCACGCAGACGTCCGACATGATCACAGCTATCCAGTGTAAACTGCACCCATGGAAGTCCGTCAGAACATCTCAGCCTCAGTTCCCGGTGCTTTTTCCATGCGCTCGGTTGGCTTCCAAAGTGAACACAGCACTCCATAAACATAACTCTATGAACATAGCTCTCTATAAAATAAATATAACTGAGTAAGGGAGGGAGTTCTTTCATTTGCACACTGGCTGTGGACACTGGCACCTATTTGCGCTCCTGACGTATCTTTTAAAGGGGACCTACTATGAGTGCAAAAACATCAGTGATTGTGCACATTTATTTGTCTCTGGTGCAGACCTGCCAACCTTGGGAAAATATTTTGAGTACCACAATAGTGTAACAGGGAGTGTCCGTGGCATTTGAGTTACTGCAGCTAAATGGCTCCACCAGGCCTTCACGTAACTATGTACAGTATACAAATTAATCTCATTAGGATATACCCCTTGAGTCCGACCTGCAGATTCTGATTTCCGATCTGCTGTATGTCGATGACAAATACATCCCCTGATCTGATCAGGCTCACGTGATTGGACAGCTGCACATATGTACCACTGCTGCAATTCAGTTACCAAAATAGTGAGACTGCTGATTTTGACACAGTTTATTATTGTTCATTATTTACGATGGAACAATAATAGAACATGAAACTGTCACTGAGTTCCAATAAAATAGAATATGGGCTGTCACCAAGTTTCAGTATAATTCAACCTGTAACACTCACTGAGTTTTAGTAGGGCCCAACATATAACTAACATGGAAATGTCCAGCTCAAACTTCGAATGAAAGTCTCTTTCATTTTGGATCCAAATACACATGTATATAATATTTATATCGCACTTTGCAAATAAATTGCAATCATTACAAAAAAATAAACAAATAAAATAAATGGCCGACTCTTCTCGCTCTTGTTCACTGAAATCCTCCTTCGCTCCTTCGAATCAAATCGAATGGCTCATTTTACTGAGTGACTCGTCAAGAACCAAGTCTCAAAAAAAGAGTCAAACCTTACATCACAATTGGAGCTCCACTGTGACAGTGATAGATACAGCTGGGTTTGAGTATCGGAGCATTTTTACCAGTACAGTACATGAGCAGTATAGGGCTTGTAAATTTGACATTCGGCACAGAATCTGAAATAATATCTGAGACTAATCGGCGGGTGAAAACAGACCAATTCCGGCCATCGGCCAATCAATCGGTGTATCTCATGTTTTATTTGTTAACATTACGGTAACATTTTTGTGCTTTATTATAACTCCCTCACTTCCCATTTGACCTCACAATGCAGCGTTACACCTCGGTGGATAAAAAAGCACTTCTGTGCGCTGCCTATCAGTGGATGTTGAGTGAGTGAGTGAGTGAGTGGAAACAAAACCACATCTGTTCCAAACTGAGGGATGTAGTTTAAATACCCAATAAATGTATGGTATTGTTTTGAATTGATTGATTACCATGA
The DNA here is from genome assembly GCF_960531495.2 of Zeus faber. Taxonomy (NCBI): domain Eukaryota; kingdom Metazoa; phylum Chordata; class Actinopteri; order Zeiformes; family Zeidae; genus Zeus; species Zeus faber. Next base: position 8,457,952 of record NC_137206.1, on the reverse strand, counting down.
TTCAATTACAATAATACAGATATTTATATAATATATATATTATTTTTATGTTTAGTTTCAGTTGGCATTTCGTACCTGCATATCTTGACTAATAATTGCATAGTTGGTACATAAAATGCGTGCAGGTTGCCAGGTCTGCTGATGGCCTCCTAACACACAAACTGTGTAATAAGACAACTGACTCAGTTTTTCGTGAGCATTCATATTCAGAAGACATGCCCTGAAACAAGCCGTTCAGCTTTGTGTCTCAGTACTACGTAGCATTGAGACACATTAGAATTAGATCTGCCCCCCATCTCAGTAACTTCACTCACGGCTGGAGCGCAACCGGACACTGCGGTGAAAGTTGGAATGAACTTTTAAATTAGGTCTTGTAGATCTAATGATGTGAGTGAAGATTCAGCAACTTGATTGCTTAGTTCTCACCTGAAATTTATTGAGAAATAGATGTTAGTTTACTGATAAGTGAAATCAGTGAAAGTTTACAGATAAATACAACGGAATCAGTAGTAAAGCTCAAACCCCATTGGCTCACTCAAACTAGTAGCCTGGCTACTCATTTACATTCAAAGCTACACTCACAGAAACAGCCCGTTTTTGGAACACTATGGTTTTGAGGCATGTTACAATGGCTCGAATGCATAATCTGTGTGGTATTTTCAGCAAAAAAATTCAAGAACCTATTTTGGGGACATCATAGACCATATATGAACTTGTTGAAAAGGAGCATAATAGGTCCGCTTTAAATTGTGTCCAAAAATACATCAATTACAGCCTTTGCAACAGATATTACTCCTATGCATTCCAGCATCAATAATTCAACACACATATTTGGTCTTCTGACGGACGGAGGACTTGCTCGATTGGCTTAATCTGAAATGTTTGCAGTTAAAGGGGAGTTTTTAAACTTAGGTGTAGATGTTTTTGTTTCAAATAAAAAAGTATATGATCTAAAGTATTAGTGTATAACCTTTTTATTCAATATTTAATATCCATTTTTTAAATAGATTATTTCAAAAATATTGTTTAGGTACTGGTATCAAAGTTATCGGTAATGGTACTGTAGATTTTCAGATAATACCCAACCGTGGTTAACACAGGAGAAAGGTAAAGGCTGGAGTTAAAGGGACAGCTTGCACTGGTAAAGTTTGCTGTCGGCGGCCTCCATGCAGCCTAAAATTTGGACTGGATTACTGGATTAATAAGTCATCCAGTCAAAAAGATAAATTCTTGATATGAAATGCATTTCTATATACAGTAAAGACAGAACAAAGGGGAAGAAAGTATTTATAGTCTCCATACCAATACCAAGGCTTTGGAAGCTCAGCCAAACCACTCATCCGAACCATCGTTCAATTCAAGCAGTATGAGTAATATACGCACGTTGAGCACACCAGGGTGTGCGTTGGAACATGCGAGGACCAGCGTTCCCTTCGGAGACTCACCAGGATGGTCTTGAAGTCTCCTTCGAGAAAGTTCCTGAACGGCGTCAGGAAGTTGATGGCTGAGCTGTGGATGAACTCCCGCTCGGCGCCGCCAATCTGCTTCTCGGTCTCGCCGCATTTGATCAGAGCGTTTCCTGCGGAGGAGGGAGGTGGAGGCAGAACAGGTCATTCCTGAGCCGTTGCGACTGGTGACTTCGATGGTTTACATGCTGCAGCATGAACACATTAGTTTCATTATCTGCACCAGTGAGGTCACATTCAGGGCAAGCACGACCCCGTTTCAGCAGGGAGATCTCTGTTCAGCATTTCCGGATGAATTAACCAAATTAAAATTTTTTTTAAATGTTTTGCTATTTTTTTTTATTTTTTACGTGTCTTGAAGTGTTAACTTGATGGCATGATGAGTTGTGGGGGTCCGGGGCCGTCCCCAGCTTCTCTAGCGCTACAGAGTGGAGTTGGGGGACCCTGCAACCCCAGCAAATGGGTGACACATCTGCCACTAGGGGCTCAAAAAAAAATAAAAAATAAAAGTATAAGAAAAGAAAAATTTGTGTGGGAAGCATGTGATGTGATGTAGCGGGACATTTGTTACAGCTTTTTCCATCGGATCTTTATTGAATTACATCCGTGTCGAAGAGAGCACGAACCTGGAACTACGACTTGCTGTCACTCACCGTAGGCGGTTCCAGGGCCAAACTCATTCCCGGACTCTATCATGGTCTGGCCCAGCATCTCGTGGTTGTTCATCCGTGTGGGGGCTTTCTTCTCCAGCTTCTCGTATACAAATTCCTCCAGCCGGACATCTGGGGAGCGTGAGGTGGGGAAACTTAATTAGGAAGTCACAAGACAAGCACAGAGGCAGTCCCTACGTCTGCAGAGCTGGAGCAGTAACGCCGGCAACCCAGGAAAAGATCCAAGGAATTTGACAGCATTGATCTTCCATAAAGTGCCACCTATAAGCACAGTTATCATTGGGTCTGAGTTGTATGATCTTTCTTTCTAGATTTAGTTGGGGAAGATCAGTCACCAGTACACTGACAAACTGGCTATCCACAGCTTATCTGCCTGTGATGGCTCAGCACAGTTTACCATAGTGCTGTAACATCACATACACACATACAGACACGACAGCTATCGCACTAACTATTGAGAGTTAAACTAAAAGGTTGGGGGGCTTTCATGAATAGCCAGAAGGAATCTGCTTATCTCTATATTGATATACAAGGCCTTGCAAAACTGTTTTGACAGCAAGCCGCTTTAAATAGGACAATGCCTAACATCTCTTATTGGGTTAAAAACAGATAATCAAATTAACGCTGTGATCATCACTTTTTATTATCATAGACTGGTTCGCTCTAAAGGTTCTTTGCAGCAACCGTAAAGGGAGGAAAACGAGTTGTGAGCACTATGCACTTTATAACTACAATGAAATTCAAAGAAACAGCCAAAGAGTGACGCCTTTCTCTGCATCATATTTAAGCTGTAATGGCTGACATTTATCACAATACTGGTTGACGATTGACGAGCGCTTCTGTGTTGCGTGAACTGCTATTTGGTAAGGTCCCCTTTTCCTATGCAGAACATTTCCCTCAGGTCTCACTTGGAAAACATGTTTCATCTGAATGAGTTGAAAGTCGGTGGTAGACGGCTGAACCTTTAAGTATTCACAGACACAATAGCTTCAGACTATCCAATTGGTGCCCCAGGGGCCGAATGTGGCCCGCGCATCAATGCAGATTGTCCCTTAACCACAAAAATGTAACGGTCGGTTCAAAACTAAGCGTGCCCGCCCACTTGCTCTCTCAACCAATGATAATTTGCTCGCTCACATTCTGTTTAAGTACTGTAGATTCTGGAGTAGTGCGGGATTTCACAAATCATTTATTTTGCGAGTTGGTGAAATAAGAAGATGTTTCTAATTCACAACTAGCTTAACGAAAAAAAATACCCGTATGTAATTCAATAAAAACAACAAAAATATGACATACGTATTTGTCCATTTTAAACATCTACATTTTTGGAAATCGATCAAGATATGTTGAAGAATGTGAAGGTGTGCTGTTGATGACGGTGTTCAGACACAGGCAGGGACGGCGGCGCGGTCTCACGTACTCGGGTTGGGCTGTAGTAAAACCTCGGTCTGCTTCATCACCCGCTCCGTCCACTGCCTGGTGCACTCGGCCCGGGCCAGGAGGTTCTCCAGGTGGGCGTCCAGCTCCGTCTTCTCCGCCTGGCCCAGCTTCTCCTCCGTGAACTGTCGCGGCGCGGGGAAAATTAATTAAGCCATATTGACGTTTCAAGAGATCCTTGAAGAGTTGTAAAAATTCAGGAAGGAATGGGTGCGTGGATCGTGCATTACATGAATGAATGTTAACCAGGATATCACAGAATTAACTGGAATTTAGAATTCTAGTATGTAGTATAGTATGTATAGTATTCACAGCCCATACACACAAATATTTTTTAGGGCTATATTTTTGCTGCTTGAATTTATATTTTACTACTTTTTTTTTGTTTTTTAAATTTCATTTTGCTTCGCATTCAGATCATTTCAACGCGTCGTCCTTCTATGACTGCATGTAACGGTCAGAACATCTTGAATCCGTTGCATCTAATCACCGGGGTTTGAGGCCTGCTTTTCTTTATCTCCCGACGGGGAGTTTTGTCGTTTGGGTGGGCAGCGGTGTAACGGGGCGTTACACCCCGTCCGACTCCATATCTCCAGCTCAACCCGTTACGACAACGCGCTTACTCCCGAGGTTCACCAGCGGCTGTTACAGGTTGGGTCGGGCGAACGCTCGCCAGCCTGGGCTAGGCTAGGCTAGAAGCTAGAAGCTAGCGGGTTCCCTGGCTCTCTACTTCGACTCGGCGAGCGGCAGGGAGGGGAGAGACCTACTTGCACGGCGCGGCTCAGGAAGGTGCCAGCGTCCGCCGCCAGCCGTTTGACATTGAAATCCATGGTGCGCTGTGAGGGGAGCTGCCGCTCAGTTGACTGTGCTGGTTGCGGGTCTGCGCTTCAGAGTTCCATCTCCGCACCAAGTGTCATTGAGGCAACTTTCCGTCCGAGTTCCACCCGCAGCTGTTGAAGGCAGAGCCACAGGCGGCGTCACAGCGTCACAGCGACGAGGCCACTTCCGACTCCACCCCAGGACTCGCCTCTGCGCGTGCGCGAATACCCACGCACACACATACAGTATATATATCTATACGCAAATGTATATCCATAGCTATATATCTATATCTATATATGTATAAATCTATATCTATATATGTATATATCTATATATGTATATATCTATATCTATATATGTATAAATCTATATCTATATATGTATATATCTATACGCAAATGTATATCCATAGCTATATATCTATATCTATATATGTATATATCTATATCTATATATGTATATATCTATAGCTATATATGTATATATCTATACGCAAATGTATATCCATAGCTATATATCTATATCTATATATGTATAAATCTATATCTATATATGTATATATCTATATATGTATATATCTATATCTATATATGTATAAATCTATATCTATATATGTATATATCTATACGCAAATGTATATCCATAGCTATATATCTATATCTATATATGTATATATCTATATCTATATATGTATATATCTATAGCTATATATGTATATATCTATACGCAAATGTATATCCATAGCTATATATCTATATCTATATATGTATATATCTATATCTATATATGTATATATCTATACGCAAATGTATATCCATAGCTATATATCTATATCTATATATGTATATATCTATATCTATATATGTATATATCTATATCTATATATGTATATATCTATAGCTATATATGTATATATCTATACGCAAATGTATATCCATAGCTATATATCTATATCTATATATGTATATATCTATATCTATATATGTATATATCTATACGCAAATGTATATCCATAGCTATATATCTATATCTATATATGTATATATCTATAGCTATATATGTATATATCTATACGCAAATGTATATCCATAGCTATATATCTATATCTATATATGTATATATCTATATCTATATATGTATATATCTATATATGTATATATCTATATCTATATATGTATATATCTATATATGTATATATCTATATCTATATATGTATATATCTATATCTATATATGTATATATCTATATATGTATATATCTATATCTATATATGTATATATCTATATCTATATATGTATATATCTATACGCAAATGTATATCCATAGCTATATATCTATATCTATATATGTATATATCTATATCTATATATGTATATATCTATAGCTATATATGTATATATCTATATCTATATATGTATATATCTATATCTATATATGTATATATCTATATCTATATATGTATATATCTATACGCAAATGTATATCCATAGCTATATATCTATATCTATATATGTATATATCTATATCTATATATGTATATATCTATACGCAAATGTATATCCATAGCTATATATCTATATCTATATATGTATATATCTATACGCAAATGTATATCCATAGCTATATATCTATATCTATATATGTATATATCTATATCTATATATGTATATATCTATACGCAAATGTATATCCATAGCTATATATCTATATCTATATATGTATATATCTATATCTATATATGTATATATCTATATCTATATATGTATATATCTATACGCAAATGTATATCCATAGCTATATATCTATATCTATATATGTATATATCTATAGCTATATATGTATATATCTATATCCATAGCTATATATCTATATCTATATATGTATATATCTATACGCAAATGTATATCCATAGCTATATATCTATATCTATATATGTATATATCTATATCTATATATGTATATATCTATACGCAAATGTATATCCATAGCTATATATCTATATCTATATATGTATATATCTATAGCTATATATGTATATATCTATATCCATAGCTATATATCTATATCTATATATGTATATATCTATATCTATATATGTATATATCTATAGCTATATATGTATATATCTATACGCAAATGTATATCCATAGCTATATATCTATATCTATATATGTATATATCTATATCTATATATGTATATATCTATACGCAAATGTATATCCATAGCTATATATCTATATCTATATATGTATATATCTATATCTATATATGTATATATCTATACGCAAATGTATATCCATAGCTATATATCTATATCTATATATGTATATATCTATATCTATATATGTATATATCTATATCTATATATGTATATATCTATATCTATATATGTATATATCTATATCTATATATGTATATATCTATAGCTATAGCTATATATATCTCTATCTATATATGTATATATCTATATCTATATATGTATATATCTATATCTATATATGTATATATCTATAGCTATAGCTATATATATCTATATCTATATATGTATATATCTATATCTATATATCTATATATCTATAGCTATAGCTATATATCTATATCCATATCTATAGCTATAGATATATATCTATATCTATAGCTATATATCTATATCTAAATATGTATATATATATAGCTATAGATATATATCTATATCTATATCTATAGCTATATATCTATAGCTATATATGTATATATCTATAGCTATATATGTATATATCTATAGCTATAGATATATATCTATATCTATAGCTATATTTCTATATCTAAATATGTATATATATATAGCTATAGATATATATCTATATCTATATCTATATCTATATCTATATCTATAGCTATATATCTATAGCTATATATATCTATATCTATAGCTATATATCTATAGCTATATATGTATATATCTATAGCTATCTCTCTCTCTCTCTCTCTATATATATATATATATATATATATATATACATATTAATTGATTGATTTATTTATTGATTTATTATTTTGACACTGCACTGTTGTAAGGTGCGTGGATACTCTATAGGGTATGAACATACACACATACATACATAAACATAAACATATATATATATATATAAATATACATATATATATATATATATATATACACACAAAAAAAAGTATATATATATATATTTACTGCACATATCGGTATATACAAATGGCCTATCCTATATATCCTCTATTCCCTTGTATTTTGTACCTCTACTTTGTATGACCTTTTTGAGTCTTATTTAATTTAATTTATATTATTCTATTCACTGGCTGCATCACGCTTTAGGAACCAGTTACTTTCAGTTAGTTGCTAGGTAGGAATTAGGTGAACTATTATGTTTGGTTTAGTAACTATTGTGCATAATCTACGGGTGCGTTGCAAAAACATTTCACTGCATATATGTATGAACCTACGTGTATGTATGTGACGAATAAACCTCTTGAATCTTGAATATATATATATATATATATATATGTTTATGTATGTGTTTATGTTTATGTTTATGTATGTGTTTATGTTTGTGTGTGTTTATGTATGTGTTTATGTTTATGTATGTGTTTATGTATGTGTTTATGTTTATGTTTATGTATGTGTTTATGTTTGTGTGTGTTTATGTATGTGTTTATGTTTATGTATGTGTTTATGTATGTGTTTATGTTTATGTATGTCTTTATGTTTGTTTGTGTTTATGTATGTGTTTATGTTTATGTATGTGTTTATGTTTATGTATGTGTTTATGTATGTGTTTATGTTTATGTTTATGTATGTGTTTATGTTTATGTATGTGTTTATGTTTGTGTTTATGTATGTGTTTATGTTTATGTTAATGTATGTGTTTATGTTTATGTATGTGTTTATGTTTATGTTTGTGTTTATGTATGTGTTTATGTTTATGTATTTATGTATGTGTTTATGTTTATGTATTTATGTATGTGTTTATGTATGTGTTTGTGTATGTGTTTATGTTTATGTATTTATGTATGTGTTTATGTATGTGTTTGTGTATGT
>NC_137206.1:8389499-8444499 GCF_960531495.2 Zeus faber | reverse complement strand
TCGCTAACTGTATTTACCTAGTGCACTATAGCATAACTGCTAGTTTGCCACCTTAGACTTACTATTACTAGTTAGCATAGTGCTAATCAACGCTAACTTCTTATCCCTTTCTTGACTTGCACTGTATTCTGCCGCGGTGACCCCTTTATTAACCCCCATGAGGGTGAACTCAAGCTCATGTCATCATTTATTCATTGTTGATAATTAATCCCCATGAGGATGAATAAAGTTGCATCCGATCCTATCTCGTCTTTCTGCGCTTCTTCCGTACATCTCCATCCCTCGGCTGTTTGCACAAGGGAGCCGGCGAGATGGAGCGCCTGCGCTTCAGGGAGCGAAGCGCCTCGGCCCTCGGCCTCAGCGGGGCGGGGGACGGGGCGGGGGACGGGGCGGGGGACGGGGCGGGGGGACGGGGCGGGGGACGGGGCAGGGGAGCCGAGGTTATTAGTCTGGAGATCAAAAGGCGAGGGTGTCCCCCCCCCCCTTCCCTTACAGACGGGCGGATACGCTGACAGGAAGGCGGGGGGGGGGGGACGCGGGGCGTGCCAAGTCAACAGACCTGGGCCCCCCGCTGCTCGCTGCGGCCCCGGCACACTCACCTCATGTGTTGGTGAACACAGAAGGGACGAGCTGCTGGTGCTGCTTGGCCAGGTTCTCCTTCACCTGGAGAATGTGCCCTGGCACGGAGATGTAGAAATAAGCACTCTAGTAATTACACTTGTAGACTGTAGTAATAATTTAGTAATGACATGGTAATAATGTATACCTGATAATAACTATAATAATAATAATGATCATTTATACCTTATATACCCATACCAAGAATGTATCCTGTGCAACGCATTGCACTTTGTACATTCTGTATATTCTTATATATTTGTTTATTTCTTTTTGTATTTTCTGGGGCTATATCTGGCCATCTAAATTTAATTGTATTTGTATTATTTTAATACATTTAAATTGTATTTTTTTTTCATACAGAAGAAGAAGTAGAAGAAGATGGGTTTTTTTTGTACAGAACGGCACCGATCCTCGCTGTGACAAATCCCTCATGCAAACATGTATGGCATATAAACAGATTCTGATCCTGGTTTGATGGCACAAAGCTTTTTGTTACTTATAAACGCAGCTAAACAGTCTTTTAGCTGTGTGTATGATTAACCCTTTATGAACGCGTCACGTCCCTCTCTTCTGTTACGATAGAACGATGCCGGGAGACCGGAGCCTCTGGGGCCATACCCACGACAGCCTCGTCCAGCTCCTTGGGGTTCTGCCTCCCCGGGTCGTTCAGTTGGGCCAGCACCGCCTCCAGGGCGTTTGGATCGGATCCGTTCAGAATGAAGTGCTCCAGGAACCTGAAACGGGTCGTAATTACGATATAACACCCGAGTGTCTTCAGCAAAGGTCAGAACTGTGTCGCACCGCGGCTAATTCCATGTCCAGTCGGTCCGAGAGACACGGCGCCACGGAGGACGACCCCTTTTTTCCCTCTCAGTAGGGACTGGATGAATGACATTCATTTTTAAAGTTAATTGTTTTGGTTATTGTTTATTTTTCTTATGGAGCCCAATTTCCGTCAATATCGTCTGCTTTCGATGCTCGAAGACCTGATTTGAACATTTCCACCAACAAAGTGAGATTCGCGGCTTTTCTGTGTGAAACACCAACTGGCGTAGTGCCCAACCTCGATCGGCAATCAAATGTTTCACCAGGCTACGTTTGCAGAGCGATTTAGCTCCCGATTAGAGCTAGATTAACAAAGCTTGTTAATAGTGAGTAATACGGCTAAATAGGGACCCAGGAGCCTGCCGTTAAACCCGGCAATGGCATATTTGCTTTTATTGGAACGCTCGGCTAGTCGTGCCGCGGGGAGGGGGCAGCATTCCGGGGGCCCGGGCAGACGAGAGGAGAGAATCTCCAAGAGTAATTATCTTCTGTCCTCTGGGCCTTTTCCATCGCCTATGCGCAGGCGACCCTTAGAGGATGAGTCCGCCGTGTCTGAGCCCGGTCCTTATCATTACATCTGACGCATCCTTTATAACAGCGCGACTCCCACTCTGCTGTTGAGAAACCAGCCCCTCTGCTGCGACCTCCCACTGTCCACGGGGCGTTTTGAGCCTTGCAAAGCAAAGAATGAAATTATATTTCAAGAGATCCAACACTTATTTTAAGTCTTAAACGTTTGCCCCATTGGGCTGCAGTTCAACCACAGTGAGAAGCGACAGCAGCGTGGTCAGTTTCCCAATAGCAAGGGGATCAGAAAATGTACATTCTTTCCCCCCCAGTGTGTCTCTGAGGCTACAGACAGACAGCAACGAAACACGCATCTGGGGCGTTTGCCTCTGCCGTCACCTTGCTGCGGCCAGCGTCACGGCAATGCACATGTCGTTGCTCTGGGTGACGCGCAGCGCCGCCTCCACCTTCTCCAGCATCTCGGGCCGCCCGGCGAACATGGCCACCGCCGGCGCCAGCTTGGCGACGCCGTCCATCTGGCAGTCCACGTCGCAGCCTGGAACGCAGGCGCAAAACCCCGACGAGCACATGGAAAGCCTTGATGACATCGGGTGCCAGGTATATCAGAGGGTATTTAAGTGTGGAGCGTGCGTGTCAGAGCAGTACCGGTGTCTTCTTTGCCAGCGTCCACGTTTCTAATGAAGGCTTTGAGGCTCGCATTCATCCACGGGCCGTCAATGGGGAGAACAGCTTTGGGGCCTGGGGGGTGACATGAAATGAAACCGTGAACCGGTAACTCATGATAAAAGCGTGATTATGGTGATGTGCGCCGTTTTTAAAAACAAACAGCAACAACCCCCTAAAACATACCGTGTGTACCGCCGTCAGGTGATTCTGCTCTGTCCATTTTGCAATTAACCACATCCAAAGTTCATGTTATACATGTCACACATTACGCGGCTCTGGGGAATACCCAATCCTGATTGGTCAAAAAGCGAAAGTGCAAGTCTGTTGTCAGGGGCAACCACCACTCCACCTGGATTTGCATCCCTCGTATCGCTCCACCCTATTAGCTCGCGGCGAAATCATGTGACCCTACATGGAAACTGCAATGGAAGACTTGAAGAGATGAATGTGGATATGTTCAATTCCACGGTAATAACGGTAAATATGTCGGGTGACGTTCTTTGTAGGGTGAATAGTTTGCTACGCTGTTGTGGCGAGTGATAGACTCCCGATCACCCTGGAAGGGGTTACTGTGCTATAATGACTAGCTGGCTGTACATTATCCCCGACACATATTTTTGGCCGGATATATCACCAGCTGTGGTACGAGCGTACTTTCCAGCCCCTGTTGCCATGATATAATGCTCACAATCACTATTTCCAACATACACAGGCACGAGAGATGGCCAGTTTGTTTGAATAGGGCGTCTTCTCACATTTAGCATTTTGTCAGCAAAAGCACCTCATTCCCACAAAAAAAGGGAAACACCCTGGAAGGGGGAAGCATGACTGCATGGAAAAGTATTTTGTGGAAAGGGGATTTCCCCACACAGGCAGTTTGGGAGAACATAATGCACGGCGTTATCGCCGATAGACAGAAGCGCTCAGATCCTTTCTCTGTCGAACGCCGGGCCAAAGATTATCTCGCTTTTTTCCTTTTTACATGCGTGCTCATTTGCTAACGGGGGAGTCTGGTGAAGCGCTATCTCGCACGGGGGGAGGAAGCAGAGCGGCCTGCTAGACTTCTGCGGGCCCGAATACCTCCTTTCTGTCCGTAGGGATCGTTGAGCGGCAGATCGTATACCGTCCCCCGACCAAAGAACTTGTAGGAGCGCTGGGTCAGATCCTCCACGTCGACATCTGTTGGACATAAAACAATGTTCCACTTTGTTTATAGCTTCAGCAGCGAGCCGTTAAAATGCACACGTTTTAGGCGGCGCCGCCTGGCCCCGCGAGCCGATATGTCACATCTCGCGGCCAGAGCGCGCGTCTGAAGCCGAGTACCTCCGCAGTGACTCAGCGATTCCAGCAACACGTACGCCTGGTCCCCGTAGCACGTCTGCTCCCCCGTCGTCCTGCGGTAGAAGGGATTTGCCGAGTCAGGGCGAAACTCTGGACACGGCTCAAGGTCTGAGAGAACCTCCTTCAGCCTGCCAGGGTCGTAGATCCAGTGCATGGGCTGGGCTGCGTGTGTTGAGAGAGGGAGGGAGAGAGAGAGAGAGAGGGAGAGGGGAAAGAGAAAGGGATAGAGGGTGTGCTATCCATTTTAAGCACAGTGCAATATCCCAAAGAGCTGCGCTCCACTCCGAGGCATTTGGCAGACAGTGACACAACACAATAATTGACTTGATTTCCTGACTGTGGAACTGGAGCCGCATGCGTGGGCGCTCGCACGGGGGCTGACGCACATGTGTTCCCGCTACGTTTTTTTTTTTTTTTTTTTTGTTTTCGTCGTCTGGCGGGCGGAGGCCGCCTCCTAGCAACCGCGGGTCTCTGCGGCAACGGAGGGAATCTCGATACCTATGATCATGTAATTCAAAGCGGCAATACAAAAAACTGAGCCACTGTTAAGGGTCTCTGTCTTTGCAGCCCGTTGTGTAATAACGTGGCATCTCAACGTTTTTAATTCACACTTTACGTCTCGAAGGAACCCAATGAAGCCCCCCCCCCGCGTGGCCGTGGTATCTGCCGGGGCAGACGCGCAGATGTTTCCGTCAGATTGAAATCGGCGACAAGCCCGTTTGCACGATACCACAGTGATCCCTGCCCATCCCTGAGATCCGACCTCCGTGCATCCGAACGGAATGAACACACACCGTGGCACTGCGACTGTCCCACTTTCCGGCTTTATTTAAAATTGATGTCATGGGAGGCGAAAGCAAATGTTTGCCGCTCAACTCTCGCAAACACGCGGACTTGGAACAGTTTGACTGCTCGTCCTTTGGAGTCGGTTGGTTTCGTGTCGTTTGTAAACGGTGGTGCGAATATCTAGACTCTTTGCGTAGAGCTTGGGTCACACCGCAGGCGACGGAGCTTCTGTGCCCCTGGGGTGTGTGGGCGCGTCGGCTCAAAATCGACTGGCTGCTGTGGGCAGGCCAAAAATTTCAGAGGGTGAAGGTGTAGCTGTTTACTTGGCAAAATAAATAACCCCTTGAAAGAAAATACGTAAATAATCTTGCCATCTGTCCCTGAAAATAAAAAAAATGATCCTTGTTGGAGAAACATAAAATGACGCGTTCCTTATTTTACCGATTAAGGGACTTTTTTCATTTAAAAAAAATGCCTATTCATGAACAATACACAGTGGTTCGTATATGTATATATATATATATATATATATATATATATATATAAATAGTTTCACATTTTAGGCTTACCTGCTGCGTCGGCCACAGCTGCACCGATAATGGCCCCCACAGCTCTGTCGGCCACAGTCAAAGCCATCTGGATTCCCTATTCCAATAAGAGTTAGTGCCTGTAACATCATCTTCTTACAGAAACATATCAACGACTTCATCTATAACACCCGTGTATACCTTCTCTCCTGACCCAAAAAAAGACATTTTCTAGTTTTTTGGTTCATCAATAACACACATGTTTGTATTAGGATGTCTCTTATAAGCTATGAATCCACAGATTAATGTTATTATGAGGGTGTTGAGTTGTTAATGCATCCCAGTTAAATTCAAAACACTCTTATATTTATATTTGTTCTTACCGTAGGGTCTCGCCTCCTTCCTTTAAACAGTGTTGTAACGAACTGAGGCTGTCGATGGGTGTGGCGTGCTGATAAGCACACTTACTTCAGTGATGACCCGAGATAAGAAGAGGGGCCCAAAAATATGGGCCCTGCTGTAAAGGATCCTCAGGGGACATGAACTTAGACGTGGGGACATGATGTGGAAAAAAAATAATTGATTAGAAAATGTGGACATTTAAAAAATTTGTCCTATTTTAAAGATAGAGAAAGACATTTAAAGACATTTAATTCATATTTTTACTTGTGAAATACCCACTGTCAAATAACATTTCACTGCCAAGATGGCGGCATATGTCAACTTAAAAATTGCAAAACCTTTTGAGACTAGAACCCCCATATTTAACTAAAATAAGTTATAATAAATAGATGATAATAATAATAATAATAATAATAATAATAAATAAAGCTGCAGGCAGCAATACACAGCATACAGCAATAATCCATTATCAAGATTCAAGATTCAAGATTCAAGAGCTCATTTGTCACATACTTATACATACGGTCATACATACAGTATATGCAGTAAAATGTCATGACACCCTGTGATTACGCACAATAACCTCTAAAAATACAAAAATGTGCATAATCGACGCGAGGTGCTCGCACAGGCGGCCGCGAGGGGCGGCACCACAATCGTGATTCTAGGTTCTATAATATAATATATTGTATATACTCTATAATAGTATTAATTGTCTGTGTTGTATTAAATATTAAAATTTTCAAGTTCCCATGGAAATATAGCATCAGTTCATGCTGTCGCTCCTCTTTACATCAGCATTATGTTTAAAACAAGTTAAATTTTCCGAGTTTCCAATGAAGGGAGCATCAGCTCACGTAATGACGCAAGTTTTCAGAGTCCCGGTGACACACAGAATTACTGATACAAGGATAAACTTGTTGCGTGTTATGACTTTCTCCTAAAAATTAGAAGGTGGCCGTCTACTACCTGTGGTCCAGAGAGTCCCGCCTCATGGTGTCTCTGTTGAAGGAAATTGATTAAACACCGCATGTCCCTCAGAGACATTTCATCGACTTTTAAAACATTTGGGACTAAAATAAAACAGACACGTTGCTCTGGAGCGGCAAGCGAACTCCACGCGTGATGTCACAAACACAGAATATGTTTTGGACTGTTTTCAACTTCTTCAGTTTGCAATGTCACCACTGGCTCGAATGCCGCAGGAGGACACGGCCCTGGGTTAGATGGAACAGAATGTGTTTACACATTTACAAAATGGGCAAAAGAATAAAATATGAAATGAAACACCCCGCCGAGGTCAAGTAGGTACGGCGATACACACACACGCGCGGAGTTTGTAACCACTCCAGAGCGACGGATTCCACACCACGCTGCGTTCTGACATCACAAAGTGTCTTACTCCTCTTATCTCGCTCCACCACCCGACCGGAGGTTTTCGAACGTGGGCGTGTCGGCGATGCGCGAAGGTTGGTTTACTTCCGGTTAAATTTCGTCGTTTTTTTCGCTTAATTCCTGCGCCGAAAGTGGATCGATGTGGATGAAACTTAACATAAACCATGAGATGCCTGCGATGTCCTGGTTATAACGACACCTCAACCGTGTCCGTAGCGCCTGTGGTCGTCCTGTTCCAGACACTTTTCACCCGAAAAGTGCCAAGGAGAATATTTATAATAAAAATCCGAACAAAAACACGAGATGGACACCTATCGTTTAATATAGTACAATAATAGAATTACAGTGATCACAAGTAATAAAGTTTTTACTCCCCACTCCATGGACTGTTTTTAATACATTATATTCTACTGTTTTAATTCTACATTTGTTGGCCTGATGTCATCGATTTAACTGTGTGATCTATTGCAGATAGTGTAGATTGATTGGTTGCCTCTACACTGTACTGTGTTCATCCCGTCCGGCACAGAGTTTGAAAACTGCTATTGTAAAGACCCGAAGGATCCACTGGCAGCGGTAAACCTAAAAGCTACAATTAGAATAAAATACTCACCAAAAAATGTGGTCGACTATCAAACCAAACCTGTGTTTACGTGGTTCGGAAGCTCGCTCGCTGGGCAGTTCCCCCACGTTTTTGTTCCACTCGCATTTCACACAATCGCCTTGTCGGGAAAAATACGTGAGGCGTTGGGGCAAGCAGAATAAACACCGAGCAATTGAACGGCAGGGATTAGAAACAACATGGCAACCAGTGCTGAACAGAGCCGATTCTCACCAAGCCTGTAGGCCACTAGCACACACATGCACTTTACTGCACATATCTGTATATACAAATGGCCTATCCTATATACATAACTCTATCCCTTCTATTTTGTACCCCCACTTTGTATGATCTTTTCGAGTCTTATTTTATTTTCATTTTATTTTATTCATATTTTTCTGTTTACTAACCATTGTGATTTAGGAATCAGTTAGTTTCAGTTAGTTGCTAGGTATTAATTAGGTTAACTATTATGTTCGGTTTAGTAACTATTGTGCATAATCTCCGGGTGCGTTGCAAAGACATTTCACTGCATATATGTATGAACCTACGTATATGTATGTGACGAATAAACCTCTTGAATCTTGAATCTTGAATCTAGCTAGTGTAATAATTAGAGAGCGAAAGTGAACAAAGGGACAAATGGAATGGGGGCTTTGAGGTGTAGGATTTTTCATCGCCAGCTGACTCACTTTCAACTTCAAAAGGCTGTATTGTTCAGTCACAAAGAGCCAGAGCGAGTGCGGAGACGTGGATTCATCCAAACGGTGAGTGGGCATACCAGCTTGGATGATCAGAACTCATTCCTCTGGCAAGGCTCCGTCAACAAGAGCTTTGGAATGCAAACTTTTTGGCGCTAAAGGGATTTACCCTTTCCAAAATGTATGGGGAGTTTCGTAAAAAAAACAACCAAAAACCATAGTATAAAGGACTCCAAAATCAATGTCAAATAAACCTCTTGTTGGCCGCAAGATTTTCCTATAATGTTGTACTCTACACTTATCGATCTAATGCATCAGTTTGTAGATCAGTGTAATGATACACTACTATACGATACCATAGTTTGCGGTGTCTGCAAATGGGTCAGGTAGAGATTACAGTACATCGAATTCTGGGTCCTACACTCGGCTTTTCCTCTCTTCGCCCCATTTTCCGCCGTTCCGCGGTGTCGCCTCCATGACGAGCCGGATTCACATTGGTGCTGTACCTGCGCCAGTCAAAAATTTGCCTACAAACAGGCAGTATATGGACCACTCTATGGACATTCATTGCCCGGCGTTCCAGTGGCCAGTTTTGCGGTGAAGCCTACGTACCGCCGGCAACCGTACGCCTCCCCGGCGAATCACGTGAAGGTTTCCATCAGTGCGGGAATGGCGTCCCCCTTCACAGCAAAACTGTTCGACATTTTAAAATCCCAAATGATCTCATGTAAGAAAAAGGAGGGGGGGGCGGTCGGACACCATTCATCCCCGGTCTCCCGTGGGTGCCCCAGCGCCATCGATTTCTCCTCCGGCCCCCCTTGAAGCCAGCGGAATAGAGCCCCATCACTCAGGCGATCAATAGTAAAACCAAAACAATGAACAAAGGCCTCGCTCTGGCCCCATCGCAACGTGTTTTTGGGTCGTTTTCGTACGTTGTTGTTTTTTTTGCACCTGGAATTGAAAGGGAAAAAACAATCCTAGGTATGCGCACGTCCCTACGCATCAACACACGAATAAAGATGCCTCGGTGACATTGGAGATAAGTGGAGCAGGGCGAGCCAACAGGAAATGGCATTTGCTTTTCTCGGGCGGGTGGGGGCTGAGGGGTGATAACATGCCCTTCACAGAGGGCGAAAAGAGCTGTGCAAATACATCACCCTCTGTCACTGGATCAGGTGACACAGTGAGAGGGGGCTGCACCTCGAAACATTTGCAGGAGCGGGAGCGGAGCGGCCGCGGACAGTGTGGCACTGCCCGAGCACTCGGGGGCTTTGGGGCTTTGATCGTCTGGCACGACGACACGTGTGCGGCGGTGGAGTTGGGGGGTGGTGGTTGGGCGGGGGGGGCGGTTTGCGGGACACCCGGTGCCAAGTCTCACAAATAGACCATGCAGGGAGGTGGAGACAGCACTGACCCTGTTAACCCCCCTCCGTCAGACCGTTCCCTTTGGGCTGAACTGGGAATCCAGGCTCCTCCTAAAACCTCCGTCACTCTGAAGTGAACCATCAACGCCGGGCGTTGGCGCACGCGTCGCCCAACGGCGGCTCTCAAACCGATGGGCGGGCGGAGCCGCCCCCCCACGGAGGCGAGACGCGGTGTCGTTTCAAGCCTAGTTCCACGGCCTCCGCGGGAATGCTGTTAATTGCCGGCTGCACGACTGCGGCGCTCCCTTCCCCGTGTGGGAACACGGAGCTGCAACTTGGTGGGGCGAGGCGGGAGGCGCCGAATCGCGCCTCGGAGCTACGGCCACCTACACCTCTCCTGCCATCCGTGCAATGCGAGCTATGGCATCCGGTTGTGCCACCGAGGCGGACGCGGGGGTTCATTCCGGTCCCGGTCTCTTTCTGTCACACTCCCGGGCCCCTTTTGGGAATGATGGACGCCCAACCTCGGCCTCCATTCTAAACCTAAGCCCACTGCGGATTGACGTAAATCTCGCCCGCAACACTGCGGTGTCGGTTTACGGTTTGAGTTTTTGTTTTTGTTTTCTGTTTTCCCCCTATTCAAACTGTCGAACACGGTTTTAGGATTCTCTCCCTTCTTTAGAATTGCTTCATCTTAGGTTTTACTGTCGCCTTCCCATTTCATAGGCTTTAGATTTAATGATCTCGAGCCGAGCTGCCCTTAATGGCTTGTGACAGCAGATTGATCGGAGGCCATCTCTTCTACATAATGTGGGCTTAATAAACTGGTACCTGGCGGAGATTGCACTAAAGCCTCAAGATCCCTCTTTACTGAGTCACACGGTGGCTTGGCATTCCCATTACTGGGGGGGAGGGATTTAGCGCGTTTCATTTGGTGCCTGAAATCCAATCAATACCCATCCAATGGGATCTGTGAGCGATTTTTCATTCCTTTCCAGGCTTAATATGCAAATAATTTCGCACAGTATTATTTTTTTTTATTAAAAGAGATGGGTTCAAAGCTTTAATTAAAAGCCTGATTGGTTCAGCAACCCCCAGGAAGGGTGCCGATGCTGACAGGTAGGCAGGGAGAAAATTGGGAAAATTGTCCGGTGCCCCGGGGGATGGATCATTTACTTTGCCACATCTTTGATTGCGATCAGATGCAAAACAAAGGCAAATTGCCCTCAGCAGCAAAACTTTATGGCCGTGTTTGCGCTGTCATATCATTAGCGCGACGTCTTTTCAGAATTGGACCCTAACGCGGTGCTATTAGCGGCTGCAATCCATTCTTTGTGAATTTGCCCCTCTGTTTCGTATGCTTCTTCGTAGGACCCAAATGATGAGCACAGGGGATTTAACATCAGATGCTGCGTATTATTTAGTGGTGGAAGAAGTATCCAGACCTTTAAGTAAAAGTATTTTACTCAAGGAAAAAAGTGAAAGTACCACATTGATGTAAGAGTATACTGTACCTTTCTGCCGCAGATGAGTGCTCATGCATATCCTGATTATAATTAACAAAAATATGGTTTAAGGAGCGTCATAGTAACTTACAAATGTATACATATATAAATAAAAAAAAAAAAACTAAAGTTACTTGACTGTGTTAGAAACGTAGTAGTGTGGTGAGTGTAGATGTTTGTGGAGTAAAAACAAAAATTCTGCATCACTGAATATGCATGATACTTGAAAAAAAAATTGAACTTTGTGTCATAGCACTTGTCCTTTCTTAGTTAAAATGTCTTTAATTCTCTTTATATACTATGCAGTAACACAGTCAAAAATATTGTGTCCTTTCACACCAACTATTTTTGTATGTATTTGCTGTACACAATTGGTTTAAGAGCCTCACCCCTTCAACTGGTGAAATCAACACATTTCTTTTTTTGAAAATTGGGAAATCATGGTGTTACAGCAGTGCACATCAACACAATAGGCAATAATAAAGCAATAAAAATAAGAAATACAGTCTGCAATATACAATAAAGCTAAAAATGCAACAATAAACCCATCAACAAATCAAAAATGATAAATGGAAAAAAAAAAAAAAAACTGTTTCCCACAGATCCAGAGGCTGCTCTTTCAAAGGGCAGATAAGGGGGGAGGCTGAGGACGGACAGATGTTCAAACACTGTGTAGGAAATGAACTGAGGCGCGCCAGGAAGCGCCTCTTAATAACATACATTTACATATCGGGACTGCAAGGTTCCAATTAAATATAATGAATTATAGTCCGGTAGAAAAAATGATGAATAGTCTTTACATGCAAATAATCAACCCGATCTATTTTCTTCAACCATTAATTCATTATATTTAGTTATAGATTCTTTATGGATTATTCTATATATCCCTCTATCCATTCATCCATCCATCCATCCATTTATCTTTTATTTTACGTTCATTTATTTCATTTGTTTTTGTTTCTGTTGTTTGTTTGCTCCTTTATTATTATCACTTTAAATAATTGATGACTGCAAATGATCAATTCCTAAATGTCTGTTCATCACTTTGAGCTGCAAATCTATCTATCTATCTATCTATCCGTCTGTCTATCTATCTATCTATCTATCTATCTATCTATCTGTCTGTCTGTCTGTCTGTCTGTCTGTCTGTCTGTCTGTCTGTCTGTCTGTCTGTCTGTCTGTCTGTCTGTCTGTCTGTCTGTCTGTCTGTCTGTCTGTCTAACTATCTATCTATCTATCTATCTATCTATCTATCTATCTATCTGTCTGTCTGTCTGTCTGTCTGTCTGTCTGTCTGTCTGTCTGTCTGTCTGTCTGTCTATCTATCTATCTATCTGTCTGTCTGTCTGTCTGTCTGTCTGTCTGTCTGTCTGTCTGTCTGTCTAACTATCTATCTATCTATCTATCTATCTGTCTGTCTGTCTGTCTGTCTGTCTGTCTATCTGTCTGTCTATCTATCTGTCTATCTATCTGTCTGTCTATCAGTCTATCTATCTATCTATCTATCTATCTATCTATCTGTCTGTCTGTCTGTCTGTCTGTCTGTCTGTCTATCTATCTATCTATCTATCTATCTATCTATCTATCTTTTAAATATCAACATTTTGCTGCATAACATAAGTACATGCAAAATAAAATAAAATAAAATAAAATAAAATAAAATTAAATTAAATAAAATTAAATAAAATTAAATAAAATTAAATAAAATTAAATAAAATTAAATAACATTACAACAAACGTCCCCTCACTTACTACATCGACGTCTGTAATGTCACACTTCACAGAGAGCGACAGAGAGGGAGGGGGGTGGGAAGAGGAAGACGATAGAGAGAGAGAGAGACAGACAGAGAGAGAGAGAGAGAGACAGCGAGAGAGAGACAGAGAGAGAGAGAGACAGAGAGAGAGAGAGAGAGGGAAGAGGAAGGAGATAGAGAGAGAGAGCGAGAGAGAGAAACAGAGAGAGAGAGAGAGAGAGAGAGAGAGAGCGAGAGAGAGAAACAGAGAGAGAGAGAGAGAGAGAGAGAGAGAGCGAGAGCGAGAGAGAGAGGGGGAAGAGAGAGAGAGACAGAGAGAGAGAGGGAGGGAAGAGAGAGAGAGACAGAGAGAGAGGGAGAGGGAGGGAAGAGGAAGAAGAGAGAGAGCGACAGAGAGAGAGAGAGAGAGGAAGGGAGGGAAGAGGAAGAAGAGAGAGAGCGACAGAGAGAGAGAGAGAGAGGGAGGGAGGGAAGAGGAAGGAGATAGAGAGAGAGAAAGAGAGGGAGAGGGAGGAGGGCTAGGAAGAGAGAGAGGGGGAAGGAGATAGAGAGAGAGAGAGGGGGGGGGGAGGAGGGAGGAGATAGAGAGAGAGAAAGAGAGGGAGAGGGAGGAGGGCTAGGAAGAGAGAGAGAGGGGGGAAGGAGATAGAGAGAGAGAGAGGGGGGGGGGAGGAGGGAGGAGGGAGGGAGCGCACTCTGTACTGGACTGTCATCCTGGGATCCATTCGTTCGCCGAACTGGTGAAGGCGGCTTCACCCGTTTTCTCCGCACCTCCCGGGCTGTTTTCTGCGGCGGATCGAGCGATGGACACCTTTTAAATCCCCACCGAAGACCGTCCCTCGCTCTGTGTCTTTCCGTATATCCACCCCAATATATATATATATATATATATAGAGATATACACATATATAGAATTGGATCGGACTGACTATGATGGAGTACTGGCGGCAGTGCGCGCTGTGGCTGATCCACCGCAAGGTGCTTCCAGCGAACCACCGGGTGACGTGGGAGTGCGCGCAGGTCTTCGACCTGGCGCAAACCCTGCGGGACGGGGTGCTGCTGTGCCAGCTGCTCAACACCCTGCGGCCCCACACCATCAACCTGAAGGAGATCAACCTGCGGCCGCAGATGTCACAGGTAAACGACCGGGGAAGGGAGGGGAAGGGGGGGCGAGGGTGGGCACCGCCAGTTTGAAAACTTTGAGCGAGGAGACCCCCGAGTGTCTCGGTCCACACGGAGAGCCCTCATCCCGGCGCGGCGCTCCCCTGCTCCGCCCTCTACAGGTGATGCCGGAGGCGTGTGCGTGTGCGCGGCTTACAAGGGCAGCGCACCTGCGGTGAAATGGACGTTGGGAGCGTCAGAGCACATGCAGTGTCCCCATCGTTAGTCAAATAATTGTGTCGTCGTAATTTTGTGTCATAATGTCACCAAGTGATGTCATAATCGTGTGTACACATTTCGAACATTTGTTCATGCGTCTCTTAAAATGTTAAAAGTGCGGTTTTCGGTCCGCAGCACACTCACAGCATTCATCTTGTTCATGAAGATTTTTCTAGATTTCTCCATAAAACACCTATACGTGTTCGTGTGCGTACCTTTAATGCTGTTTCAAAATGTAAAACATTTTATTTGGAAATGCATCTCCTGAAGTCACTCTCGCAACTTTTTCTGTGTGCTGTTTTAAGTCTACACGACGCCAATAATGTTGTTTTTAAAGCTTTTTCTAGATGGCCCTATAAACCGCCTATACTCCTATGTGTGTGTGTGCGAGTGTGTGTGGTGATAGATAGACAGATAGATAGATAGATAGATAGATAGATAGATAGATAGATAGATAGATATATAGACAGACAGACAGACAGACAGACAGACAGACAGACAGACAGACAGACAGACAGACAGACAGACAGACAGACAGACAGACAGACAGATAGATAGATAGATAGATAGATAGATAGATAGATAGATAGATAGATAGATAGATAGATAGACAGACAGACAGACAGACAGACAGACAGACAGATAGACAGATAGACAGATAGACAGATAGACAGATAGACAGATAGATAGATAGCTGAGGCCATGTGGCTGTCCCGGACACCATCTGCTCCACGAGAGAGAGTGTCACGGCCTGGCCAGATTAAAATTCTCCTTCATAACAGTAAATCTGGGTCCTGGCTCTGTGACAACACACACACACACACACACATGTACACACACACACACACACACACACACTCAGACACACACACACACAAACACACACACACCTACTGGGCCTGCAGACCTGCCTGGGAGAACCGGACAATAACATTCACTCACACACGCCTAGACCAACACACAGCCTGCGTGGCTCCGGATGGGTGCCGCGCTGTCGTACCAAAACCCATGAATAAGTTTTGTGTGTCTCACTCTGCTGGCCCGCGGCTCGGCTGATGGAGAAGGATATCGGCCCCCTTTTTCCTGGAAAAAAAGGCACTCCGGGGTCAGTGACACAACAGGCACGGTCAATACGATATGCTTTTACAGCTGCTCCACAATCCAATTGTGTCCCCATTGTCCGACGGGAACCCCACAGGTCAAGTGGGCCATTTAAATGAGCGTGAAGCGTCGGCGATAATGCCCGTGGTGTTCTTTTTTACAGCTTTCGGCTCCCACGGTTAAATCGACAAAGGATCTATTTTCCGGGAGGTATCCAAAAAAATAAAAAATTGTACGTTGTCGCCGTGAGGGGGAGAAACCGATTGGTCCAGTTACCGTCAGGGGACCACGCCAATGGTTGCAGTTATCAATAAAGGGAAATGGTTATTGGGCAGCATGTGATCACACGCACGCATACACACACACATACACGCACACACACACACACACACGCACACACACACACACAGGAGCCTGGATGTGTGCAGAGTGGATGTACCATAGTTAGCCCCAGTGCCTGGCTGGGCTCACACTATGTTATTTATAGTTACGGACTTGTTATGTGCACGGTCGGCTGCCTCAGTCACACTGTGATGTAGTGAAGACGCTACATTTGAACGGCCACTCCATGATGTTTGCGCCCACGGGAGCAGGTGGCGAGGCGTGCACGGAGCTCGCAGATGGGACAGCGTGTATAAGCGTGCAGGCAAGGACCAGCGTGAACCATAACGCTTCCTCACAGCAGGCAGAGACCAAACACGGCGCACCGATTGTAATTACAGTCCAAATGATTTTTTTCCTCCGTAACCTACTTAGCAACCGCGGCCGCCAGATCACGAGCGTCACCGCTATCTCCCTGGGCGCGGCGCTCGCGGTGAACGTCAATTCAAACGGCGCATTAAATTGCACGCGGCCCGACAACTTTCCACCTCTTTATGCAGATGCGAAATCGACATAAATGAGGGGCGGGGTCGCCTGTCACAGCGCCCTGCATAATTCATGAGAGCCGGGGAGATACCGTCTTATCATTGGCCGATCGAACCCCGGGGGACGCCGACGCGGCCTCACCCGGGGGACCTCTGAGACGGAGAGACAAAGGCAGCCAAGGGGAGAGAGGTGGGGGTGGAGATCCCGCGTGTGTGTGTGTGTGTGTGGGAGTGGGCCAACAAAGACCCCGTCTGGCCCCCGTGGATGACTGTCCCAGGACAGCGAGTCGGGCGGAGGGGGGTTCACCGGAGGGTTGTGTTCCGCTATGGCGGCGCTGGAGCTGTGCGAATTGGAAGCGTTTCGCACTGACGGAGGCTGAGGAGGCGGACGAGGCTCTCACTGTACGTGTCGCACGTGGAAGCTTACGTGACTGTAGGAAGGTTCCAGTGAACCTTAGAAATTCGGGCAAGTTCCAGAAACTAGGAACCTCGATACATGAGTCAGTTGCGTTCGCCGTGAAGACACTCGGGGCTGTGAGCACCGCAGGGGGAGAAGCACTTTTTTTTTTTTTTTTAAGAAGAAGAAGAGGCGAGAAATGGCCCGCGCCGCAACAGCTACCGTTATGACGAAAGGTGACGACAGATGTGACCCGAATGAGTAAAGTTTGGACGGCCAATCCCCGGTGTCTGAGCGCGTGTGTACTCTGCGCGTCCGCCCGCGTAAAATCGCCTAATCGGCGTTGTCGACGCGAGGCCGTTTGAAGGCGAGAATTAGCGCCCCTCTTTGATCGTCGTTTTTACAGGGCTGTAATGAACCAATTACGGCGTCTAGACGACGGTCGACCGCCGCTTGGCCGCGTTTCTCCTTTGTGCCTGTTGCGAAAAAAAATTCCACATATCCAGTCCATGTATTTTTATCATATACTGTAAGTAGTTTTGTAAGATTATGCCGATGGATAGTTTGTGGAAAAGCACAGCTGGTCTGAACCTCAACAAGGCTGTTATTAAGCTTTCACATCGACACACACGCACACACACACCAGACGCGCACACGCACGCACACACACACACACACACACACACACACACACACACACGCACGCCACACACACACACGCGCACGCACGCACACACGCACACACACGCACGTACACAGGAAACGGAATAGAGGAAGGAACTGAAACTAAACATGGCCCCCTGTCAAAGCCTGGGCCGGAGTGACCGTGATGTCAAAGCCAGTGGCGCGAGAACCTTCCTCTGTGCCTCAGAGCGCCGGTCGCTTAGTGGAACACGTAGAGGAAGCTTCAGGGTCCTGAGCTGTTCGAATCGATGAATGGTCGCTTGCGACACGCCTTCGTTACAGGGCGCAAATCGCGAAAAATGAACAAGAGAACCGACACGTTGTTTGTTTGAGGATTTCAAAGGACAGGAATTCTGCTGGACTCTGTTGGACCGGTGCCCTTGCAGAGCTTCTATGTTGACGGACAGGAAGTCGTCTTGATCATAAAGCACTCCCTTTCGGTGACGTCCGTCAAAAGTCTTTGCATGACCTCATCAAGACTCAACACAACTTTCTTATATCACAGCTCCAGAGCTTTGAAAGTGGTGGTCGCGGTGGAGGTGAAGACGTTGGCTCTCTGTACATTTTTAGGCGTGGCGCTTATTTTAAAGATGGCGGTGTCGTACGGGCGCTTTCCTATCCAGATGAAAGCCCCCCTGGTCTCCAGCATGTAACGCGTAAGAGGAATCCCTGCACAACATGCTCTCCACCCTCCAAGGTCAAACAACTGTTCAGCTGAAAATTGAGTTGAGTGTCAGGCCGGTACTCTGTGATGGAGTGCAACCTGAGCTCTGCAGGCGGAGGTCAGCTTTCTGACGGATTTCGTGTGGATGGAGGAATCAATAATATCATTTTCTCTTAGTCTCTCCCGTGGACTCATTAGGAAATGGGATTGCGCCTGTCGAAGAGCCGCCAAAAAAATACAAAAAAAAAAACCCTCCCCTCAAGGGAATGCAGCCACAGCCGACGCATCGGTTCAACGCAGCGATGCGTCTCGTTTAAAACTCCCAACGCGGGCCAATGAGGTTAACGTGGATTTGCTCAGCGATGTCGTGGCGGCGAGGCGCGCCCTTCGCAGGGACGTTGCAAACGCAGGAAGGACGAGGCTGTGGTACTGCAACACGAAAGAACCCCCCCCCCCACACACACACACACACACACACACATACAGCATATAGCACACAGCACCGCTGACCTCCGTCACCAAGGTAACAGCCTCATCCAGTGCATGATTGGCAAAGGGCTGGACTTCTGGTGCATGGATAATGTTTAATGCTGATCGTGTTAAGAGGCGCTTAGCAGTGGAGACTGCACCCCTGATCAATGTTTATTCCGTTATTGATATCTACTGGTGATCCTTAGTTTAATCACAGCTGCACCGACCGGGCACTCGCTCTGTAAACGCTTTAAGTCCAATTCACCGGCAAAGGACCCTTTTTATCATTTTTATCATTTGAATTCCCTCCTGGTCAAAGGGGGACAGGACGGCGTCAGCGGATCAAAATCAAAAAAATAAATGATAGTGCCGACGGCTCCCGGGTTGAATCCGAGCGGAATCAGCGGTTTTGCCCTTTTCTTTTGCGGATGTCTTGCTGGAGTGATTCCAGCGTTTGGGGGTTCTACGTCCGTCCGTGATTGTGGACGAGAGCTCTCGCCCGTGGCTAGAAGCCACGGCGGCGTCGGCAACCTTTACCGACAGATCTGCTGAACAGGAAGCATGCCGACCGTGCCGTAGTGAGCTATGAATAGACGCAACAGTATCTGAGGGTTGTGTACCATTCACTGTACACGCGCGCGCGCACACACACACACACACACACACACGGACACACACACACACACACACACACACATACATACACACGTGCTGCTACTGTAGACTGGCTTAGAAGGTCCAGCTTAATGACCCTCTCTCGCTTTTGTTGTTGCCGAGATTATATGTATAATGCATCCTGTGCTCCCTCACCGGGGGGTGGGGTGGGGTTTTTTTTTAGGAGGCCACCAGATGATGGATGGGTCTTGTCTATGGAAACGTGAACGTCCTTATTTGTGTAATGGAGATGGAGGGGGAAATGCTAAAGACACCCTTTTTGTGCTCCCTATCCTCGCACACACACACGCACACATACGCACACGCACGCACGCACGCACGCACGCCCGCACGCACGCACGCACACGTCCGCCCGCACGCACACACACACACACACACACACACATAGGTCAGGCACTCACCTATCACAGCTGGAACATCGTTCACACTCTTTTTACAACAGGCTTTCAGAGCGAGCGAATCAGGGCTGGTGGGCGGAAGAGAGGGAACAGTGGAGGCAGGGCCAGCTGTCTGTTCAGCATTCACGCTCCAGTAGGACGACGCATGCTTGTGTTTGCTGCTTGTCTGTCTGTCTGTCTGCCTGCGTGTGTGTGTGTGTGTGTGTGTGTGCGTCAGTTCTATGAGTGAGCTGGTTCGAGCATGGGTGCATCCACCGCGCCGAAAAAACAGTGAAGGATTGTCATGCCCTTTACAGCCCCCGCCGCCACCCCACCAAAAAAGCCGGCTTTTCGTCCAACAGGTGTTCGCTTCCCGATAGTGCAACCCCAGCCCTTTCTTTAATGTCAGTCATACGCTGTCCACTCTGATGGAGGTGGGCGGGGGTGGCTACGCATCACACACTACGGCGTGTAAAGCTAATTTGATTCCTTTATCGTGTGGAGGATGGAGTACGCTCTGAGTGTGCGGGGGCCACGGGGTTAAAGCCGGGCATTTAATGGAAAATGCCAACAGAGCCACTTGTTTTTTTTGGGGGATATTGTTACGAAGAGTGGTCGTGTGTGTGTGTGTGTGTGTGTGTGTGTGTGTGTGTGTGTGGTTGTTGTGTGTGTGTGTGTGTGTGTGTGTGTGGTGGTTTGGGGTGAAGGGAGGTGGAGGAGGCGAGGGGGGGGGGGGCGGGGGGGTTCTGGCCACGTTTCCATCCCTCTCTTTTACCTCGGGCCATACATGGCGGCAAATGAGACGCAATGGGAAACTCTCAATTGGATTAAACTTCATTGTCGGCCATGGCAGGGATATTTGCACGGGCTGCCAAACGCTCCCAGGCAGGGTACTTATCTGTCATAAATAACGGGATGGAATTGTGTTGGCTGATGGGTTTTATTGTACGGAATGAAGGGAGCCCATCTCGGCAGAATTTGAGATCTCTTTCTGTCCCACTCGCTCAAAGCACCTCGCGAAAATTAAAACAGCCTTTCATTGCTCAAAGACCAAGTAAAAACTATTGTGTTACACAGAGGCGCTTGACATGGAGTCAACTAGCACTACTGCGTATGTTACTGAATGAGATAATGGGAGTACATTAGCTTGGATTTGCTCTAGAACGTTTGCCCCTGCTCTCCTCAAACACCCCCGTGCCTCCAAACCCGTGAGAGAGAGAGAGAGAGAGAGAGAGAGAGAGAGAGAGAGAGAGAGAGAGGGAGCGAGAGAGAGAGGGAAAAAGAAGCACATCTGTTTCTTTTAGAGTCAGCAACATCTTCGCCTACGCCCCGACCTTGGACTTCCATTTCCTGGTGACACAGAGGATCAGAGGTCTGACGTCTCACGTGATGTGATATGACCCCATTTTCTTTTGATTGGCCTGTACAACGCCAGGCGTATTTTGCGCGCATCGATCGTGACCTCGGTCATCGGTGTCGACTTGTAGTAATGCTGTGAAACGATCTTGTCTAACCAAGAAAAGGGAACAATCTTTTACCGACAGAAGAATGAAAAATCATAGCGGTCGGCAAATCTTGGCCATGAACTGCAGGTCACTTAAGGGCTTGGCACCCTTCACTTTCCTGGGTGAATGACCATTGCAGGAGGCAACGTTTGGTCAGAGTGTTTAGTCCTGAATTCCTGAATGCCCTTGCTGACACCGGTCAGCCGGATCGGTCGCAGTTGGTGAGCACAGTGGGCACAGTTATCCAGAGTTGGCCGGTCGGTCGCCCACCTTGGCTACCCTGGCGGGTTTGGCCTATTGGTGCTGGAGCTCACTGGGCCAGAGAACCAGTTTCCTAGATCCGGTCCCGGCCAAGATGACTGGCTGAGAGGGGAGCCGCCCGGTCATACGATATAATAATACAACGAGACGCGACACTGAATTACTATTGTGTGCTCGGGGACTCTGAACGCTCTCCTCCCTTGTTAGCCTTTGACCCTCTTGACACACGAGCATATCTCCCTCATTGACTGACTGTTAGAAAGGGGGAGTTGTTCCCTTATCCCTGTCTCTCCTTTTGCCTCCGTTACCCTTTGTCTTCCCCGCAGAGCATTCAGTATTCATATCAGATTCAGTGGGTTTTTAGAAAGCTTTTTAACTCATCCAAATTAGATTCTTTGTATTGACTGCTGATTTGCTCTGTGAGAAACTGCCATTTGATTGCCATTAATTGACGCACACATGGCATAAAGCAAGAGGACAGCCTCGCTCCGGCTGTCTTTCAGCACGTATATATAAGAGTGAACGAGGACAGAATTTCATTAAGTACAACAATACACATGGAGGCGGGGGTTGGGGGGCGGGGTGGGGTGGGGGTGGGGGGGGTGGGGGTGGGAGTGGGGGGGTTGGGCATGAAATGCTCCTGCTTGTTGCTATGGAGCTTTGGCTTGTATTGCGGAACACATAAGCGGATCCTCATTGTGGAACCAAAGCATATACTATATATATTATTTTTCTTCTTTGGGTATATCTTCAGCAATAGCTGAAGATATAACCTGACGTAATCGGAGCTGGTGTAAGGTGAGGGGCTCCATCCTCTGAGGACGGTCCCTGATTTGTGTTAACCATCCACGTAGCTCAATACCGAGTCAATGGCCGCTGATGCAATCTGGAAGCCCTCCAAATCCCCGCGTTTGTGGACGTTCTCAAACACACAGTTAAGAGGGTATGTGTTTGGAGGAAAACCCTGTATGCCGGCTGCACAATTTGATGGAATTGACACGCAGTTGCTCGCAGGCAACGCATGTGCACCTGCAACACCTGCAATCACACTATGCAATTGGGGCCCATCGCATCATGAGCCCCTGGGGTTCTGTATGATACTCCATGCAAGTAAAGAGCCCCTTGCTCAACACTCACCGCCCGTCTGGCACTCGTACATGTTCGGTAATACTTTCTTTCGCTGTCTCTGTCTCCAGCCGAACGCAACAATGTTTTTTTTTTTTGTTTTTTTTCCTCCTCTCACATGTCCTGTCAAGCTGCTTCCCTCAGATAATTTGCTCGGGTCCCTTGGGACACTCTGGAGACTCCGGGCCCCCGACTACAAGATGTGCTTGTCTGATAAAAGAACGCGATGCGTGAAAGTGTAAACATTCAATATATTTCGCTGGTTGTCCGCTTGCGCCTGTTTGCTCTACACCCCACTCTTATCTTTGGAGGGTTTTTTGGCTGCCGGCCTCTCTCTCTCTTCCTCTCTCTCTCTTTCTCTGGTGAAGCCAACTGTGAAGCCTAATGCAATTGGAGATGAGAGACATTTCATATTTGATGCATGCATACGCACTATGCAGACAAATGCGATCTCGCTCTGGAGCATGAGGGTGGAGGAGGATGCATGAGGGTGTTCCTTAAGAACAGGGGAACATTCTGAAACCCAACAATTCGCTGGGTTTCGAGAGCTGTGCACCGGTGTCTGAATAATATTGGGCTGCTGGTTGTCCAATTGCATTTACTTTAAGGGTTAGGGCTCGCGCAACAGACCTCGAAGACAGGGAGAGCGTAACGAGCAGCTTAAGAAACAGGAAACTGATGATACAAACCACTTCCTATGAACACTGTCTGTTAGCCAAGTCTCCGATGAAGAAGAAGAAGGGTGAGAAGAAGAAGAAGCAGAAGAAGAGGAACCAGCAGAAGAAATCAAGTGTCAGGTCATCAACGAGGAACTGACATTGTTTACCAGAGTCAAATAGTCAGCTGTTTTTTGAAACATTGTAGCCCGAACAATGCAGCGGTAACAATCCAACCGAGATAGTACATTTTTACCAAGCTGTTTAGTCTACTGTCTCAGAGTTTGTCTTGCAAGATCCCGTTGTCTTCGCAGAACATTTGGGTCTGTGCCAATACCAGCCGGTCAAACTGCACATTCATTTGGAGGTCACTTGGAGGTCAAAGTGCCTCTCACTCGGAATATGAGAGTGTTAACATGACACTGTAATAAAGACCCTGATCTTCACAACGCTATCGCTGAACGTCTCATCATTCACATGAAGTCTCACTTTTCATTCAGCACAGGACAGCTAAGACAGCTGATATGAGCATGAAAAGACACCACACTCGCTTTTTTCCCCGCTATGAGTACATGAGCAAAGCCTTTTTGTTCGTTCCATTTCCTGGAGAGTGTTTGCTGTGCAGGTCTGAGGAGGACAGTCATGTGGCAAAATCATAATTTTCCTCCACATGACAATTTCTGTCAGCGGCCTCCTCTCTTCTTCTCTTTTCCGCGACCGCCACAGGAAGTCCTGACAGATGTCCGCTGGAGGCTTTCTGTTGGCCAACATTATCAACTGCTTCCCCGCAGCTCCACTTTGGTCTCCACAGGAAAATAATTAGCAAGAAGCTGGTTGATTATGTCCATTCAATACATTAGCTTATGGGTTTTAAGGATGTGGCGGACCCCTGCATTGATGTGCTTGCGGTTCGCCTATCTCTCCCAGTGCCAAAACTCATACTCAGCACATTCACCACACAATAGGCCTAGGGTTTGCGGGACGGGTGGGGTGCAAGCTATGTGGGTGGGGATGTGGCAGGTGGCTGCTATCTTGCCCGTCACCCTCCTGCCCCGACGTGCTTCTCGTCCGGCCTGAAATTTGAATACCACTCATATTAGCTTAGAACACATACAGTACACTCGCGCACAAATCTTACTCTGAACAACACTCCACCAGACCAGGGTCTTCGGGGCAGGAGGGGTGCAAGTGATTTGGGTTCGACTTGCTTGGAGGACTTGCACCCCCACACCCCGCATTTTAACTGCAATTGCCAACAGCACAAATTGAGCACTGGGGTTTTCTGGGGTGGGTTGGTGTAGGGGTGTGGTTTGCGACTGGGTGGGCCCCCTGCAGGCTGGGTTCGAGCCCCGGCGGCTTGTACCGGGTGGTTTCTGGTATGCTGCGACCTGGCGGGGCTGCAGAGAGCGTCGCCAGGTGCCTTCCAGGGCCCCTGGGAGGCCACTTACTGTTGTGGGTGTGGGTTGGGGTGCTGGGTGCGACTGTTGGCCTTTGTGCGTGGCTTTCTTCCCAGCGTCTCTGCGGCGGGTGCCCCGGGTGTTGGCGGATGGTGGAGGGCCCACATATCTGGTGGCCTGCTGCCGCTGGCAGGGTGGGGGCTGACATCCAGGTGCCCTGCGCTGAACACACTCGCCGGCTTGACAGCGGAGCGGGGGGGGGTGTCAGTCTGTTGCCACGGGACCTGCGGTCTGTCCCTGGCGCCCACGGCCCAGGTTCTGCGCCTGCGGCTGCATCT
Organism: Zeus faber; assembly: GCF_960531495.2. Taxonomy (NCBI): domain Eukaryota; kingdom Metazoa; phylum Chordata; class Actinopteri; order Zeiformes; family Zeidae; genus Zeus; species Zeus faber. Next base: position 8,419,586 of record NC_137206.1, on the reverse strand, counting down.
TGTGTCTGTACATGGGGGTGGGTTGTATGCGTGCACCTCAGGGGTGCGGGGTCTTCTGGCGCTCCCTGGGACTGGGTATGCGCCTCGGGGCCAGGCGTGGGTGTTGCTCTGCGGGCTTCTGCCTTCTCTGGGGGCTGGGGGGTCTTCTATGGCTGCAGGGCGGGGTGCTCGGGGCTTTCCTGTGGCCGTGGGGTGTCTGTATGGCTGCGGAGCTCGGGGGGTTTCAGGGCCTTTTCCGCTGCTTGGAGGCGCTACGATATAATACTGACCTTATACACCAGAACCAAATGGGAAGTCCCGTACACTCACCAGTGGACACTTCACACGCACACACATCACACATACACACACACACACACACACACACATATATAGGCGGTCTCATCACAGGCACACACCAGCACCTGCTTTGAACATACCCCAACACCCTCCTGGTTACATCCCTCTCTTTTTCTCCCTCATTTACTGCCATAACTATGACAGGAAGAGGCCACGTGCCCAATTGCTGTTCCAGTTTTCCTGGACTTCTGTTTTTTGTCATTTGATGTTGATGTTTTTCTGTGTACATGTTGTTGTTTGTTTCTATGTTTATGTTTTATCCATGTACATGTCTCCCCCTCTTGGAGTAGTGATCAGTTGTTTATAGATCCAAACATGGTATAATAGTTCTCCAAAGAGGGGGATTGGTGGCGGTCCTGTACAACAAAAAACTGTGCTCTTGTCATCCTCCATGTTGTCCACAGGACAGAGTTGTTGCAGCAGTTCCCGATGATTTAAGAATGAATAAAGAGTTGCATTGCAGGTTGAGAACTTCAACTCAACTTGCAGACTAACTCTGTCCTAGATGCAATGGCATTAAAATACTCTGCCCAGTTTATGCCCAGTATGCTGACAGCACAGGTAAAAAAAAAAGGATGTGGAGGACGCAGGAAACATTTGTACCTCAGTAAATGATGCCCATCATCTGATGGATTGTTGTTAATTTGTATAATGATAAATTGTGATAAATTGTGCAACAAACTGTGTAATAACTGTAAACTGTAAACACTGTAGTGTTAGATTATCCCTTTTGTTATTAGCCGTGGCCACACTGTTTTACAGATATTGTTATAATAATAATAATAATAATAATAATAGTAATAATAATATTAATCATAATTATTATTATTATTATTATTATTATTATTATTATTATTATTATTATTATTATTATTATTATTAATAATAATATTATTAATAATAATCTAAATAATATTTTTTATTTGTATTATTAACAACAATAATTTGTATAATAATATCAATAATAAATATAGCTACAGGCAGCTATAGGTCCAGGTCTAGTTTAATCACGTTGGGTGCGTTTTACAGATTCCCGGGTTCTCTGAAATGCATCATGATTTTCCGAGTTTACGTTGAAGGCCGCATGGGCTCCCCCAAGTAGGTCGTCTTCTGGTTGCTTGTCTAGCAGAGCAACCACTATGTCTACACAGCTCAACCCTCCTGTCTTAAAAATAACCATCCATGTTTGCCTGTAAACCAGTACTTCTCATTGTTATAACTCACCGTGTTTGTCTTTGGAAATAGAGCTGCACTCTCAGTGACGGGTGGTGCCGTGTTGGACTTGTAATTAATCTTTTTACTTTTTTCCTTGGATTACAGTTCCAGTAAGTTACGTTTCCACGAAATACGAAAAACGTTGTGGTATTTCTGTGAGGAATTACCATTGCACGGCTTCTATTTTTCCGACGCCTCCTCACTTATAAACCAAGTTCCGTTCCTACAACCAGGTCATTAAGCGAATTGGTCGATGAGCGAGGAGAAGTATTATTTCACGGTAAGGGGCCGTGGCTGGTATATATAGTGTATAAAGTTAATATAGTGTATATAGTATATATAGTATATATAGTGTATATAGTGTTATTTCACGGTAAGGGGGTGTGGTGATGGCGAACGCTAGTGTAGTGAATACTGACAGACTGTGGGAACGAGACTGAGAATGGTGATGAGTTGAGATACAGTGTATACAGTGCATATAGTGTATATAGTATATATAGTATATATAATATATATAGTGTATATAGTGTATAAAGTTTATATAGTATATGTAGTGTATATAGTGTGTAAAGTGTATATGGTATATATAATATATATAGTGTATATAGTGTATATAGTGTATAAAGTTTATATAGTGTATATATTGTATATAGTGTATGTAGTGTATATATTGTATATCCTGTATATAGTATATATAGTATATATAGTGTATGTAATATATATAGCGTATGTATAGCGTTTGTCACAACACGCTTCCAAAAGGAGACGTACTCTGTTTGTGTGTACGTTTGTGTTCCAGGTAGTTTTTAGATTTCAAAATTCCGAGCATTTTGCCCTGAACGATGACAATAGGGTCTCAGGCCTCAGGCTGGACCCCTAAAAATAATAATGATAATAATAATGTACTCATCTATATTTATATTCATACCAAGCAATACCTACTACAATACTCAATTAAATACTATCAATAGAGTACCTACAGTATATTAGAATATCAATACATTCAATATATTTATAGGGGTCAATACTTCCATACTGCCAGTCCCCCCTTAGCTCTTAGACTTTTTTTTAAATTTAATTATCTTTATCTGGTGCATAGAGCACATTTTGTATATTCTGTATATTATTGTATATATTTTTGACTGTTAAGGAATATTTTTCTATGCTATGTATTTGCACCACACAGCATGCAGCTATCACCAAGACGAACCCCTTGTATATGAAGATGTACAGTACTTGATCGAATCAACAGGTTCTGATTCTGTGTGTTGGGCTGCAACTACGATTTTGTTGAAAACATGTATTTTTTCCAATATCACTCTACATTTTCCACGGCCCGTAATTGTTTGTGTATTTTAACTTGTAAAACAAGCAGCACTAGAATAGAGTTAGGACTTTTTAAAGACGACTCCATTATTTTCACCTTTGCCTAATCGTCCGTCGGACGGGGCTCACGTTTCCTTTTCTTCGCTGCCAAATCCAACGCGGGGCAGACCGCTGACCGGGTCCTTTTTGACGCCGCTGGAAACAGAGAAATTTGGGATCATGGGATTGTGCGCACGCAGTGGGACCGGGCCCGGCAATTAGACCCCCGGCACCCCACCAACCCACACTCCGCTCCGACCGCTAAGACACTTTGGAGACAGGCGAGTCTTCCGGAGTCTCCCGTGCTGAGATGCGGTTCATTTCACGGCTGTTATCGCAAGTCACCGCACAAAAAGTGGAAGATAATAGGGCTCCCAAAATGGGCAAAAATAATGAACGGGGGGGGGGACGAGGACGCTGCTGTATTATGCAAGAGATAATAATTTATTATAATGGACTGGAATGGGCCTCTATGTGCATAGCCAGCTTATTTGAGCTTGAAAGCCGACAGAACGTTGCAAAAGAAGGCTTTAACAAATGACCATTTTTTGCATCTCACAGCTCTTTTTTTGTTTAGTGGGATTTTTGCTACTACACAAAGTAATGAAAATGATATCATGTGCATGACATCACGGGGCATGTTTCAAAGGTTAGCCGTATTTCACCCCCCCCCCCCCCCACTCCCCCGTTTCCCACAGACATGAAATGAAGCGATGACGGTGACCTTCGCTGGTTGTTGTTTTGCTGGTGAAGGTGACCCGTGCCTCTGTCTTTTCCTCCCCCCGTCGTAGTTCCTGTGCTTGAAGAACATCAGGACCTTTCTGGCGGCGTGCGGCGACGTATTCGGAATGAAGAAAAGCGAGCTGTTCGAGGCTTTCGACCTGTTCGACGTCAGGGATTTCGGAAAGGTAAGGCGCGGCAAAATCCAGACACCAAGCCCTGCAGCACACGGAGCGTAATCACCCGTGTGTTCATATACGACGTGTGGACGCGTGTGTCCGTGTACCTATAGATGTGTTTCATTCCCTGTCGTCTTCCATATGTGAAAGGCTCCGAAGGTGAGAATTACTGTTTCCGCGCTTGTAGAAATTCTTGTTTCCTCAACAGAGCAGTCCCCGGGGCCTTAATGCACTATTTCCTCCGCTAGGGAACTTCTGGATGTTATTTATAATGTAAGAGAAAGAGCTGTTCTGTGTTGCAGCCGATTTAAATGATAATGACTTTAAATGATAATGACTGATCTTGATGGGACTGCTAGTGCAGTCCCATCAATAAAGATCAGTCCATTCACAGAGCTCTGTTATGGTTTGAACCTCGATCCCGCCGGACGGCTAATGGCTGTGATGGTATGTGGTGAGTCCTTGATTTACACCGAGCCTCGAGAGACATTGAAGCCATTATCTTAAATTTTGAGTTTTCTCCAAGTTTTCTTTTTTTTTTTTTCACGATTTGGGAGCGAGGGAAAGGACGGAAAAGAGGCGCAGGCCCACGAGGCACAGGACCTCTTTTAAAATGGGGTCAGGCGCTTATGGACGAGGCCGTACTGAGGTGATGCGCTCCAACCGCCCAGCCAGTGAGATCACTTTTAACCTGCACTCGTATCCCTTTGACTTTCCGTCGGAACGCTCTTGTTTTTCTGCCGTGCCGCCCCCTCCGACGGCCCTGCTGTCGCCCGCAGGAAGTCCTCGGGAGGTTTAATTAGAAATCCCAGCCTCGCAGCATGAGAGGCGGCGACGCCGTCCTCCGCCGCCCTCGCACCGCCCTCGCGCCGCGCCTCTGAGTCATCGGGGTGGTGCGTTCTGTCGCTTCGTGTGTGTGTGTGTGTGTGTGTGTGTGAGTGCGCGCGCGTTTGGGTTGGTGCTCGTATCGCCGTGTGAGAAGGTGAGGCGCAGATGCCTCCCCTAAAACTAAAACTTACCTGGCGAAAGCACGCCACCGCGGGGAGGGCGCATTAAAATTTCAAACGCGCGGGTTTGAATGTTGTTGCGACCAGCACAAAACAAAAGCGGGACGCTGGTTCCACAGGGTTTGCACCGCCGTGCAAACGCTGACATTTATATCCAGTTAAATTGTATCTATGAGTGAAATTCACACAGAGAGAATGACCCTATATCCCTATTCTCGCCCAGCGTTGAATTTGAAAGACCATTCAATAGAGAGAGAGAGCAAAAGCAGTATCTCGCATTTATAAAATGTTAATACATCCACGCCCCCCTCCATTCTGTCAGTCACTTGTGACTGGGCTCCTTACGCCGATGAATTAAGCCATTTATAATTAAAAGCCGTTCGGACTGCTGGCAGAGTTCACGCGTTCCGCTCCCAAGCAATGGAGCCAATTCCAGGCATACTCCATCCAGCATCAACAGAACCTCCTTGAATGTGAATATGCAAATAGATTTGCTATTACTTGCCCTGCCAAACAAAACAAAAAAAAGAACGGAAGAAAATATTGTGGGACGGGGAGATTTTACAATACATGTTATGTGGCATCGCAACGCACTATTGAATAAGCTTAAAAACCAAGTGACAAGTTTACACAACACATACCCATTAGGATTTCTGGCCTACTCAAGCACTGAGTGTTTGTGTATTTATCTGTTATGGCGTACCCTCTGTACCTCGTACCTCTAGTAAGTGAGGATAGTCTTTAACCCCCAGCCGCTCTGGATGGATGGATGGATGGATGGATGGATGGATGGATGGATGGATGGCCAAACCAGAGTCTTTCAAAAATACATTGTAGAGGACTGGGACTACATCATAGTGCTGGTATGATATTATATGACATCGTGTGCCTGCAAGAAGTTGTAGGCACACGATGAAAAGTAAATTTCACACATGATGAAAAGTACATTTCTTCATGCTGCTGTTCAGGCTTGGACACAAGACCTTTCTTCCTGGCACTGTCCAGCAAATGCCCCTTTTTAACGAACCAAAAGAAGCAGAGAGAGGATTACTGTACTCGTGTAGCAACACAAATGTTTTATCTTCTTCTAAAAGTCAATGGAACTCAGCTTTCGATCTTGTGACGCTGGCTCCACCGACAAAGGGAGAATGGGGCTTTGTCTCCCCCAACTCCTATTCCCAATCATAGTTAATCTACTTTACATTGATTCGTCGTCGTCTGAATCTTATTTCCCCGTCGGTGCCGAACCTTTAACTTTCAAATGTCCAACGACAGGGGTTTATTTTCAAGCGTGACAACGCGCAATTCGACCCCTTAATTTTCTTGCATCGATTTCCATTGGATCAGTCTGCGCCATTATGGATGACGCACTTTGGCGGAATCCCACGTTGGCGGAGTGGAATCTAATGTCCCTGAAATGAGAGCGCAGAGCGAGCTCGCCCGATGATCTCCGGACGGCTCGCTTCTACGGAGAGGCTTACGGAGCAAGAAAACAGGGCGAGGGTGGGGGTAGCCGCCGCTCACCTGCGGATAACCTCTCGTTGTCTTTGGCCTCTTAAAAAAATAGAGCCAAGCTATGGAGCCACACCCGAGGACTTGTGGAGCTCCTCAAGGAACACGGCCCTGCGGCTTGCAAACAGAGGATTCGATGGCGGTTGATCTTCAGAACACGTCTTGGCCCCCGACGGAGGTGGGGGGCGCGACGTAGGTTGACGATAACTTTGTCGCCTCCCTCTGACCAAGAGCCTTTCGGGCGTTCGCCGCGCCTCGCCGGGACGTCGGGCTCCGTTCGGCATCCGGGCTTCCGAGAGCCCCGTGTGCGGCTGCCGGAGTCGGACCCTTGGCCCCCGCGTCGCACCGCGACAAACACAAAACACACACACACAACAGCCCGGAGCCCTGGCTCCCCGACGAGGAAAACATCTGGTTCGCACATCTGTCTTGTAGACACATTTAAAGGGTGGGGGTGAGGTGGTGGTGGGTGGTGGGGGAGTGTGGAGACGGAAGACCTGGCTTCACAGGGCTTAAACAAGCACCCCCTCCCCAACCTCCTCCCACACACTCACACACATGACAGGGTGAGAGAAAGGTGTTTTTTTTTTTTTTGAAAGCTTTCCAAAGGAGGGGGAGGCTGCTTCTCCTTCGAGCCCCCTCGTATCTGCCACTGACAGTCACACAAGTGTGCGACGCTCGTTTTCGGGGGAGAAGACTCCGAGGACGCTCTAAGCCGTCGCTAAGCGGGGCGGCCAGATGCGGTCGGGGAGGCGTCACGTGTGAGTGCGCGGGACGCGGCCGTTGTCTCGGGTTGTGACTTCCAGTTATCTCGCCATCAAATCAAAGCTGTACAGGCGGCCGATGTGTCGGAAAAATAGACAATGTAATCGTCGGACTATTCTGGGCGAAAGATTGAATGACGCATGGTCTCACTTCCAGTTTATTGCTATTTCCAGTCGGGAGATATCATCTGATTTTAAACAGTCGACCGCCAGCGTGCTGACAGAGGCTGTGCACTCTGTACTTATTGAGTAAGAATTATTCTCGTGGAATGTGCTGCGCTGTGAACTCCGACTGCAGTGATCTACAGGCATTCATCACGTTTCCGATGACAGCGGTGCGTCAGAAACGCAATTAGCTGAATTGCAGTGATCTGCCCGAATGCTCTCGGGGATATGATGTGGATTCTCCCGAAATACAAATCGAGGGACCTTCACCTTAATTCGTCAGATATCACTCGAAAACAGACCTGAGTGTGTGTAGAAAGTTACTTCCCATCAAAGCCCCTTCTGCCGTGAACGTCAAACAATGCAACCCCACTGCCGGGCTGGGGGTCCGATTTGAAGGAGCCAATCAGTACCCATAATGCATCTGGCTGAACTGAACCCCCTTGCCCCGTGACCCCTCTATCACCCACTTAGACCCACCCGCACAATTCGTCACCTCTGGCCTTTGAAGCGGGCTGAAGCTTCCCCTTATGCTAAGTGCACACCGCGCACGCGGACGACACCGGCGCGGGTGCTGGAAACATGCTGCCGGGACCAGGGCTCCCAGCCGCGTTGAGGAACGGAAAGCAAAAGCGGGAACGCAGGAGCCAACGCTTCTTTGTGAGGAGGAAAAGCAAATTAACCTGAAATGATGGTATTTAAGTATCCAACTATTTCTGTTTTACACACGACCACATGCGGGCTCTACATCCTCCTATAGCCTCCGCATGGCTATATAAAATGTATTAAATGTATTTCTTGGAGTTTCCCAGAAACTCGTTTCGGGAACAAATAAGTTCTCAACAAATACGTTGAGCATAAATATCAATAAAGCACAACACATGCCATTTATTTTTAGCCTTGGCCTATATAACTTCACTCGTATTACTCCTATTGACAGCCTCGTACATAAATAATAAGCGGGGGGGGATGCTATTCAGAAGAGGGATAGAGAAAGTGATGAGGAAGGAGGGAGAGGGAGGGAGAGAGAGGGAGGGCTGAGGGCGATGAGAGGAGAGGAGCAGGTATCGATCATGGTCTTCCTCTCCGGTTGACGATGATGGAATAACCCGTGGAAACTCGCTCAGGGGCCAGATGGGGCTTCCCGACTGCACCACCGCCCCACCCTCTCCTGCTTCCATCCATTTCACCCCCCCCCCCCCCGCCCCCACCCATCCACAGTTTTTTTTTGTCTGTCTTTCTAATGTCTATTGTTCCCCCCGTGTCTCTCTCTCTCCCTCCAACGCCCTTGAGCAGTGCTCTTTTAAGCAGATGCGTGTGGTCAGATATCAGATGACGGTCCAGGGCTAATGGACACTCTGAGCTGTGGGTGCTCCTCTGTGCGGCTGCAGCTCAGGGCTGCTTCTCTTAAACTCGGCTTATTGTTCCCCAAAGCGTTAATGTTTGTGTTTGACATCGCCGGTGGGCATTAAGTGGGATTATGCGACGAGGACGCGAGGCGGCACGACTCCTCTGTCATTTAACTGGAAAATGACCAAATCAGCACTACCATCACCATGTTGATATGGTCTGACCAGGACCGGCTCTTAGAACTCCACACTTTTATGCCAAAGGCTAAGTATTAAAAGGTGCGTGTGTCGGTATCGGACATTTTCAGATGTTACCCAGGCCTAAGCAGGAGAGGACCTGACGCGTCTGTGCTAACAGCCGAGGCGCCGGGGGGTGAGCAGTATTATTTTTATAATCGGTAACGGCTTCCTCTTTATCAGGAGAAGGCAGAACAGAATTGGGCCAAGTTGAAAGAGGATTCTGGGTTTGAAAACAAGGGGCTGTCGCGGCGGAGTCACGGAGGAGCGGGGCACAGCGGGCTTGATTAATATCAGAAGATACAAAACTGACTCGCGCAAAAAGCGGTGTGTGGAAGAGAGAGAGAGAGAGAGAGAGAGAGGGAGAAAGGGAGAGAGGGAGGGTAAGATGTCGGCAGAACGAGCAGAACGGCAGAGCAGAGTCAGCTCCCGTCGGGGGTCTGATGGAGACCACGTCCGCTGTCGGACTTTGGTGCCGGAAGCAGGGGTGGGGGGTGACGGACCTCAGTGTCTAAGCTTTCGTTTCTCCCCTCGGATTCTGTTAATGGGGATGTGAGCCAGTGAACAGCTTCTGCTTTTTCGATAGCGGGGCAGGTACACACATCACCACGTGCTTTGACAGATCCTCTAAATGTAGAACTTCATGGGACCGCCGGACGGCTTGGGCGTTTCAAGCCATAATTGTGGTAGATTGTCGTCTAATTAATGAGCTGATTTCGTTCCACTGATTTTGTAATTTTCCATCGATTGCCTGTGGGTAAAATCGGTAAAGGAGGGCGATGATGGTCACGAGACACATCTAAAAGCGAAACACGTCGGGCTGCTCGCAGATGCTCCTCAGGTTCGGCGGTGGAGATTTGCCCCGCGGCTTATCCGCCGCGTCAGGATTCTGCCGTCGTCTCCACCGCCATGCTGTGTTCTGGACTCCTTTCCTTTTTGCCTTCAGCTCTCCCAGCAAAGCGGCGTCTGCACGTTTGGAGATGCTCGACCGAGGTTTCGCAGAATGCATGTATGTATTCAGGGAATTCAGTCGGCGCGCAGCGGTATAATCCCAAGGCGCCGCAGAACAGCGGTCGCCGTAACAGGCTGTTCTGCGCTCCAGTCCGGAAGAGTCTTCCGCAAACGAGGGGGAAGCGGCGTCGCGCTCCGCTGGTGCAATCATTTCTGAATGCGTTTCGTAGGCGAGTGGATATGTAAATGCATACACCCCAACAACTCAGAGGCGTCATACGGACGGTAATTTGCCGTTATACGGCCGGCTTCATGACATCTGCTTCCTCTGGAATCTAAGAGCACTCCACATATCAATGGTCGGAGCATGAACGCGTAACACCCGAGCGCACGTCCGCGCTTCCACGTTGGAAGGGCGCGCGGCGGGGAAAGCGCGACGCAACTCGGGGGCCAACATGCCTCAGCCATGCCGCCTGCCGGCTGGCCGGGAGATGGCCGGTCTCCTCTCCCTGTGTGTTTTCCGTTTGTCAAACTTTGAACGGGGGCCGACGCCCGTTTGATCTCCGTGGGAGCCGATTCGCTCTCGCGCCGCGGAGGCGTCTCTTGAGGCCGGAGGCCGAAAGCATCAGCGTGGGTTGTATGTTGCGTCCTCAAGCCGCGGGGCTTCTGAGCTCCCGCTTTGTAGCTCAGGTGCCGTGTGGCCCCTGGTGGTTTTTCTTTTTGCTCTGGGAGTTGGGCATGCGGCTGGTCCCGGTGAGGGCAGTTAAATCATCAAGGGGGAGCCCAGATTGCAAAAGCTCGATACGTGGCGAGGACGGGAGTGTTAATCCCGCTTTAATTCACACTCGTCTTGTGTGTCTGGGGTGTGACCTCGTAGGGGAGGCTCCCCGGGGGACTGACTCATCTCAGGTCCCAGGGAGCAAGCAGGAAATGGGAAGAGGAAATGGCCCGAAACTCACCGTGACTCCACAGTGAGCTTGCATTTCAGAGCGGGGGGAACGGGCCACTTTATCTCTTCCCCTGGTGTGACTGGAGGCATTAGAGTGCAGTTTACTATAGGTGTGTGCGTCCGTAGTCAGCCATTAATATGGAGAGAGCGAGGCGGCGGGCGAGGGGCGTACTTGCGGTCGGACTTCCCCCTGTTTGATTCCTCGGCCCCTCTCTGCGTGCCGTCCCTTTGAGGGCCCCGTCGAGTACCGGTGCCTCCTGTGACCGAGCCCCGAGTGTGTGCGGGGGTTCAAAGTTTTTATGTGTCTGTTAGACGGAGACAGAGAAACACTATGTGTCTGTCTGTGCCTGCGTGCGCAGTCAACCTCCCCTGTCCCACGTCAGTTCAAAGGCAACCTCCCCGTGGAGTGCGGGGCCACATAAACCTGCAGGTAGTCCGCCTCGGGGGCCCGTAGCAAAACATCTACAGCGTGAACGTGCCTGTGAGCCGAACTGAGAACTGACTGTTTCCGAGTTCTTATTTTTATGGTTTGCGGATTAAACTGTGCATCTGCTTTTTTTTTATATCTGCATTTGGCAACCCAACACTTTCCCCCTCTGCTTCTTCTCACTCTCCCTGGCCGTGACCGTAACGGGCCGTTATCTCTCGTGCAAGGCGATAAACCTGGCAAACGCCACGCGGGCGGCAGTGATTCGGCTTCGGGGACCCGGGGTGGCGAGATGGGAAGATGCCGAGCTGTGGAGGCTACCTGGGCTGCCCGGAGACACGCCGGCGTTTTAATTATAGACCGCTGCTGAGCCCCGGACCGGTGGGCCGGAAGATGTGAGGCTACTCACCGGGCACTAGATCAAAGTACTACAGAGACTTCTACGCATCACACTTCAGGCCCGTGTGCCAAACTACCGCCGCCACCCGTGATGCCCTACTTTCGGAGATTTGACAGCGACCGCTTGGAACTACCCCGGAGGTGTGTGTGTGTGCGCGCGTGTGTGTGTGTGTCGAGGGGAGACCCCGGCTGTTGATTGAGAGCAGTTTTAGGTAAAACGTTGAGTTTCACAGGGAGATTATGTCCAGTGGGGTCGGTCGGAAAAAAAAAAAAAAGCCACAACCCAACCCTCCCTAACTGCATTCTGCTCGGTGACGGCTCTGTGAGGGGCCCATTGGGATTCAGAGCAGCATTTGCCTACGGTGAGTGCTCTGTTCCAGATGGGCAGCCATGTGTTGAGATGCGGCCATGTTTTTTTTATTTTCTTTTTTTCCTCTAATTTTTTCTCTCCTCAGTCCGCCATATCTACCCCCCCCAACCCCCTTCCTCCTCCTCCTCCTCCTCCTCCTCCTCCTCTTCTTTCCCCCCCTGGCTTCAGATAGAGCGCAGAGAGAGGCTGAGAGAGGGAGAGAGCGAGAGAGAATGAGGGATTTCATTTTCAACAAGTGGGGAAAAAAACACAGCAAGAATAAAACAAGCCATCTTGCCATCTTGGAAGCATTTGAAAAAAAACACGGCTCTTAATCTTTCATGAGCTGCCAGAGGCATCTCCAGTCATATTTCAGACATTTTTCCTGAACCACTGGAGAAACAAAATAGGATTTGTGTGTGTGTTATATATATAAATATATATATATATATATATATATATATTTAAAATGGGTAATTGAAGTGGAGAGTGAAGCTCCCTCTCAGTCAGCAGAGTGTGTGTTTCAGTGAAGAGCCCTTTTCCAGATGTAAAGAGGTTGAATGGAGAGAGAGAGAGAGAGAGAGAGAGTGTGGGGGTGAGGGGTGGGGGCAGATTGGTCTTTCCTCTGCATGGCTTCCCAGCGGTGGTGGGTGGAGTGGGTGGATGCGCTGTCAGTCAGAGCGTCGGCAGCGCAAAAAGCTGATCTCCAGCCGCTGCACTCTTTAAAAAAAAAAAAAGAAGAAGAAGAAAAGCTGCGCAAACCTCCGTTGGTATAAACCAAACAGCAGCCTCGTTTCTGGAGAACAGCTGTTTATAGCTGAAATCAGGTGGGTGGTTTGGAAACAAACAAGAGTGCGAGTAATAATACATATATATATATATATAACTCTAACCCCAAACTGTCTTTTTACCCAAGCTTTGATAAAAAATATACATACAGTATACATATATATATATATATATATATGTATATTTTTATCAAAGCTTGGGTAAAAAGACAGTTTGTGGTTAGAGTTTTAAAAAAATGACTAAATTCTCTGAATGCTCATTTACATATGAGGCAAGGTTTGTTTTTAGAACATGGCGGCAGATGTGACATTAGATGAAATGAGGCATAGTTAATGGATTTCTAGTTTGAATCATTTCGTTCAACACAATTTGAAACAGTCACCCAGTCCGCCGGAAATAAAGAAAACCAAAAACGTTCCTGATCATTTCTGCTGTGTATTTGTGGTTCTGTGTGCGGTGCCAGCTACAATAAAGGTTTTTTTTTAGTTTTAAAAGAGCCCTCTCTGAGGAGTCCTTTACTTGGTCAACTCATTTACAATACAAGTTGGATTAGTAGCAGCAATAGTTACACAATATGTTACAATATTACACAGTGTATTTCTCCAAGTAGCTACCAAATGTAATATTTAATAATGATTTATTTAATATATGAGGAACATGAAAAACCATGTCCGTTCCGCATGCACGTTATGTGAACGCTTACGTTGTGCCACGTCATGCATGGAACGCTCCCCCGCTGTATCGGTATCAGTATCGCTGATCTGGCCCTGGTATTACTTGGTATTGGATTGAAACCAAATTTTCCAGTATCGCCCATGACTGCCTCGCAGCCATTTAGAGACCGATTTAGGAACCATCATTTTGACTGTGTGACGCCTGCTGCGTAAGATTAAAAAATCAAGGCGGAACTAATCTGGATGAAAAGGCAAAAATAACTTTGCAAAAGACTTTTGCTGCTTTAATGGTCGAAGCGCTGCAAAAAAAACATAAAAAACAACTGGCGTTCCAGTAAAGTAAATGATGTACATTGACACTCTCACAGCTTGTGCGCATATTGACAACGTATTGAAGGCTTCGGTCAAAGTTAGGGTTACAAATTTAGTTTATTCCGGACTAGGTTCAGTGTAGTTCTGTCAGACAACCCGACGGCGCCACACGGCCTATTTAAGCAGCCAATTCCTCCCGTCCTACCTGTTTTGCACCGCCCGCCTGTTTTGCTCCGCCCGCCTGTTTTGCTCCGCCCGCCTGTTTTGCTCTATCCAACGGGGGATTCAAGCTCATCACTCCTACATTTCTACCTCATTCAGAGCGCCTACGTTTGCTGTGCACCTCCATGGGAGTGATGAGCAATCACTAATAAATAAATGCATAATAATGCATAATTATGCATATGCAATGCATCATAAATAAACAACATTTCCTCAGAGTTGGTTTTATTTTCATGGGTCATACTGTTGAGAAATCGGTTTTGGATACAGTAGCCCCACACGGCCCTGACAGAACTGGACTGATTTAGGAAGAGTTTTCTCTCCCCGAACGGCCGTCATGGGGTTTGAATAAACGAGGCTGTCCGTGTTCGCTGCCAGGCGGCGCCTGGCCATGTTACTGAGCATCCATGTTCATGTTCGACCCAATTAAAACAAAAACATGGGAATAGCATCAAGGTTAACACAAGAAAGGTTCTAATAATAGCAGCTGAAGTTGATCAGTCAAACCTTTTATCTTATATCCCCAAACAATCACTTCATAACCATTTACAGGGATCGTCTATGTTGTGTAGAGAATGGCTGGTTGTCATTTTAACGATTCAACCGTCTTTTATACACGATTGTATAAAACTGAGTCTTTGTTTTCTTATCGTGCTTTAAAAAAAAAAAAAAGAAATAGAAATAATAAAAATCATAGTCCAAAGCACAAACGGACGCCAAACATGACACGGCATTCTCAAAGATTTTACGCGGCTCTGCGAAAAACCAAGTCGTCGCTGAGCTAAATGGGAGCTTGTTCCATTTCATCCCCCTTTGGAAAAACGCGTATCTAATCGGGTCGTGTTGTGAGGCGGTGAATTATTTAGACGCCAGTCACTAAGTGGAACCCCGAATGCGTCACGCACAGTACACCTCTCTACCGCGTACGCTCCGCGTGCGGGGAGATGTGCAAGGAGCCGTCTTTAGCAATTTCCACGGGGGCTCCTCTGGGAGGGCTGGACGGCTCCGCCCGTTGACGGCGCGTGTACGGCGTCAACACGGAGGGGCTGTTTTCTGCCTGGAGGGAGGACTGCATCCGCCACTGGATCATCAGGTGGAAAACAGTAAACGCACTAACACGAAACGCTTCGGCATAAAGTATACTTATCGACGGCGCTTTCCAGGATCTTATGGATGTAGGGCTACGTCAGGTATAAATGTATTATACATTTATGTTTAATACTAATCCTACGAGTGTGTCAAAATATAAATAGGATAAATCAAGAAATTGTGAATGCGTGACTTTTTCTTTATTTCTTCCTGAGGCAGCGATCTCTATTCATCATCATGATAACGTAATAAACGTCTCGCGCATGGCCGTCATTTTTGAGTGAATTTGAGGAATTGTTCTCAGCAGTGATAGAAGCCCACAATGCAAGCGCCGGCGAGTGTTTGACCGTCTCTGATCTCGCCGGGCGACGAAACGGACGCTGTCATGTTTATCGCTGTTCAATGTGGGATCGGATTCATGACACGCCAGCTCTTCGACTGAGCGCTCCGCCTTGGCGCCGCTACCCCCGCCGGAACCCAGAGCGGCGTGACTCGGACACGAGGATGAAAGGGCGGCCCCCGACGAGCTGCTGGAGCCACCCGGCCGAGACTCATGTTTACCCGTGTTTAGCGCGGTGGCCGTCTCTCCTACCACGAGCGTATCGGGTTTACGTATGTGTTATGTGTAATATATCCCACACCAAAAATATTTGCTTTTTTCATCCTGTCTCACGAGAAATCCAAACAACCCTGCTTTTATTTGAAAGAATATTCTGGACCTAATTAGCACGTTTCCACAACTAGTATCTTCGGCCTTTTGGAGATCACCAGCTGATCCCCGACGTTTGTCCAGATGTTGCGCTTCTTATATCGTCAAGCAGCATAAAAAAAATCCACATTAAGCGTCAATTGAAACACTCCCCGGCTGTGAAAGCGGCGGGATTTGTAGGATTTCCCCAAATTCTACTGGCCCCACGCGGGTTCCCTGGGGCACGCCTGAACGGAATTTGAAAGCGCACTTATGAGCAACAGCCGCACGGACCGCCAGCCCCCCCTATTTTATTTATTTTTTTGTAGCGCCGAAAAAATAAAAATAAAAACGACCCAGCCTAGTTCTTATGCTGGATTACAATATCTGGCGAGTCTTTCAACTGTCCAAAAAAAACCCAAAAAACGAGCCCTCAAGGAACCAAATTCTTCGCGATCGTCTGAAGGGCTTTAAAAGCGGAGCTCATATGTTTCAGCCCAGAGTCTACTCACGGGCGGCCTGAATACCCCCGCTGTTTGATTCTTTTTCATCCTCGGTAAAACCTAGCGATAGTATTTCATCAAAGGGGCGGAATTGGATATATCTGTCAGCGTAACGAAACAATGGAGACTGCCAAGCGGGCGAGGTAAGAGAGTGGGCGGCTCGCACTGCGCGGCGGGGCTCCCACTCCCTCTCAGCGCCACGGCCGCGACGGCGCGTTCGGCCCGGGGACACACAGCGGCAGCAGGTCCCCGGACGATGCGGACGATTCGTAAGATATCCAAGCGCCCGAGGGTTACAGCGGGAAAACGTCTGAGAGGGCACCGGTGTCGATCTCACAAGATGGGCCGACGCACGCACGGACTGGGGGCTTGTGAGTGCAGTTTCCACCCACATGCCTGAAATGTGTGTGTTGTGTACGATGGACTTCCAGACTTTCAGGCTTCTACCAAAATAAGATAGAACTTCACTCACCACGTACTGTACGCACCTTTTCTCCAGACCCATGTGGTTCGTGTGGGTAGGTGTATGGGTGTGTGTGTGTGTGTGTGTGTGTGTGTGTGTGTGTGTGTGTGTGTGTGTGTGTGTGTGTGTGTGTGTGTGTGTGTGTGTGTGTGGGCGTCATACGCTGCAGAGGCCTGTCTGAATGTAGCCCCGCCTCCCTCAACACACCTGGTAAAGACACGAGGAGCTCATGTTGTCACTGACCTGGAACTGACTGGAGCGGGAAGCAAAGTTGTTAAACTGTTAAAAAATAAATAAATAAATAGATATAAATAAATAAATAAATAATAATAATAATAATAATAATAATAATAATAATAATAATAATAATAATAATGTGATAATAAAATGTAAATAAAAAATAAAAAAGTAAAAAAAAGTCCACTTTATTAAATGAGTGGGGGGGGGGGGCAGCTTCTTAGCTTTTTCACTATAATAAATTCAAGGCAGAATTCTGGCTTGAACAGTATACGTGGAGCTGGCTGAGTGTGTGTGTGTGTGTGTGTGAGTGGGTGTCTGTTTCCACAGGGTTGGCTTTGACCATTTGTCCGGTGTAAATGTATGTTTACACACGTCTGTGCGCGTCACACACGGGGTCAATTAAGAAACAGGGTCAGCGGATTCAGACTATGTGTGAAATTTAGCCTCAGAGTTATCTTTGCTTGTCAGCAAGGAAAGAATGTGTCACATCTGATGTGGCTACGTTGAAGCCTGCTGGCTACTGTGTGTGTGTGTGCGGTGTGTCTGTGTGTGTGTGTGTGTGTGTGTGTGTGTGTGTGTGTGTGTGAACGCATGACGCGTGGGAGTGTGTGAGTTATATGCACTCCCTTGGATCTCTGCATAAAACATGGAGTCTGGGAGTGTGGGTGGGGTGTTCAGGGAATCTGCTTTGAATTTATTTGAGTGTGAATACAGGTACGTGTGGAAATGTTGTTTGTGTGTGTGTGTGTGTATGTGTGTGTGTGTGTGTGTGTGTTTGCGTGTGAGTGCGTGTTTACCTGGCCGTCCCCAGCAGCAGTGGACGTGCATGCGATCTTCCCTAACAGTGATGATGCCCTTGTTCTTTGACCCCTTGCCTTTCAGGTGGGGTGAAGATATAAGCCCATCACACCTTAGAGAGGGACTGACAGACACTGGGAGAGAGAGAGAGAGAGACATGGCGAGTGTGTTAACGTGAACATTAGTATAACCAATATTATAATATGAGCCCCATCCTCCACTCCACTCCTCCACTAAGTGCTAGGACGAGGCTGTTTGTGTGGAACTTCCATATCTGCCGCATCATATCAACATCATATCCCTTACAGAGGAAGCAGCGACTACTTTGTAGCGTCAAGCACCGTGGAAGCAGCGTATTACTCCTATAATCACCCCACCCCAGTCCTCCGCATTGCACACGTAAATGTAAAAACGCAGCCGTGTGTCAACTGTCGTCACCGACCTCATGACAAGCATCTGCACAATAACATCTGCACAATAACATCTGCGCAATAGCATCTGCACAATAACATCTGCGCAATAGCATCTGCACAATAACATCTGCACAATAACATCTGCACAATAGCATCTGCACAATAACATCTGCACAATAACATCTGCGCAATAGCATCTGCACAACAACATCTGCACAATAACATCTGCGCAATAACATCTGCGCAATCCAAATTATGTCTCCACAACCAAGTGTTGTTCTCACCTTGGGGGTCACTTCCACAAGGGGTGATAAAGGGCAACAGACCATCACTAGTGGCGAATGACCCGAATGACCCATCCACCCCTCCATCCATCCATCCACCCACCCATCCAGCCATCCACCCACCCATCCACCCACCCATCCATCGATCCACCCATCCACCCATCCATCCATCCATCCACCCACCCACCCATCCACCCATCCATCCACCCACCCACCCATCCATCCATCCATCAATCCATCCATCTACCCAATCCATCCATCCATCCATCCATCCAGCCACCCATCCATCCACCCATCCACCCATCCATTCATCCATGCACCCATCTACCCATCCATCCATCCATCCACCCAACCACCTACGCATTCAACCACCCATCCATCCATCCATCCACCCATCCACCCACTCATCCATCCATCCACCCACCCATCTACCCATCCACCCACCTATCCATCCATCCATCCATCCATCCACCTACCCATCCATCCACCCATCCATCCACCCATCCATCCACCCATCCACCCTAACTACCTCAGCGCTCCACACGCACCAATAAACTCAGAGACAGCCGAGCCATTTCTCCACTCAACACCTCATTCCAAACGTACGCAAACACACTCACTTGCACACACACGTACAGTACACACACATCAACTCACCAACTCCCATTGTAGGCGCAGCAAAGTACTTTCAACCATTTTTAATGTATCTTATGTTTGAATGTTGGATGACCAATTGTGCATAGTGCACAGTATTACACTTTGTTCATTGAAGAGCTTGTAAATATATATATCTATATCTATATATAGATTTATATATAGATATATATACCCTTATAGACATATAACTCTCACTTAATGCTCTCAGAAATACCGACCTTCAGAAGGGGAAACAGAGTGGAGGTCACTCGGGAGAGGGAGAATGGAAAAAGATAGAGATGGAGGGACAAATATCACTGACCTCGCTGGTTTTGGCCGGACTGTCCTTAACCTTCCTGCCGGCGGTGCCACGTTTGGAATTAAATTGAATTAACACTGAATCAAAAGTGAAAGTGAAAGAGAGAGAGGAGAGGGGGGTTGAGAGAGAGAGAGAGAGAGAGAGAGCGACGTTCTGGGGGTCAGATGACTCGAGGTGGGAAGGCTACCAAAAGGAGTGAAATTGTTGCTCAAGTGTGTGAGAGGGAGGACCGGGTTGATTGAAAGCTGCTCGTAAACGGAATGGAAGCAGACGGAACAGAAAATGCCGGCGGACGTGCGCTGTGTTTCGATTGGCTGGATGTCAGCGTGCGCCCGTGCGCTATATCCTAAACACACTAATTATGTATTAGGGGCGCTAATGAGCCATGGTAGTGATTGCCAAACATTATCGCCCTTTCTTTCCTGCTCTCTCTCTTTATCTCTAGTCTCTTTCTCTCTTTCTGTCATTTTCTTTTGCAGCCAATCAGGTCTTCATTGTCGTCTTTATGAGCATGGAGCCGTCTCTCCGGCTGCACCTGCTCGCATGTTGCACGCTAAAGTGTGCACGTGACCGAAGCTCACAATACAACATACCCATGTAGGCAGGCAGTCGGCAACTAATGTGCAAAGTGTGAACACAGGCCTACCCTGGTTACGCACCTGCACCAGCCCCTGTCAATGAGCACACAAACACACACACGCACACACACACACACACACACACACACACACACACACACACACACACACACACACACACACACACACACACACACAGAAACAGACACACAGAAACACAGAAACACACACACACACACATATGCACAGGAGTGTTGCATACACACACACACACACACACATGCACACACACACACACACACACACACACAAAAACACATACATAAAGAAATACATATACATTTACATATAAACAGGAACACGTGTGTGTGTATATATATATATATATATATATATATATATATATATATATATATATATATATGTGCATGTGTTGTAGTGCGGTCATGTGACAAATAAGGTTCTTAATACTTAAAGAAATACATAAACATCAACATATAAACAGGAACGCACATAGACACACACATACATAAAGAAATACATATATATATAAACAGGAACGCACACATAGGTACATGTAGATATACAGTACACACACATCAACAGACACACACACACACACACAAACCTGTACACACACACACAAACAAAAGTACACAGATATGCACAGAAACAGACACACACACACACACAGACAAACCTGCACACACACACACACACACACAAACAAAAGTACACAGATATGCACAGAAACAGACACACACACACACACACACACACACACAGACGTACACGGCTACGACAGCTGCTCTCAGCCCCTTTCATCTTGCCAGACGCATCCCTCATCCTGCGTTTAATTACTCTGGACTCCATCCCATTGGATCTGTACAGTGCGTGCGTATGTGAGTGTGTGTGTGTGTGTGTGTGTGTGTGTGTGTGTGTGTGTGTGTATGTGTGTGTGTGTGGGGGTTAGTATACTGATTACATTTTCTTCTCTGCCTCGGACATCTTCCCCAGCACCTGCAGCCCCTCCCTCTCCTCTACAGTTTTGAAAATGTGACTTTCGTTTCGCTCCGGACCCCAAGGATTGTTCGACCTATGAACCGGCAGAAGAGGCGTCCTCTCAGAGGTACCACAGACACTGGCAGTGACAACGTCCTGAGGAAAGGCGGGCCAGCCGCGTTCTCATTTTTTGAAATGCGTCAAAACCAACATGACAAATGTTCTGCTCGTCAAGCGCCGGGGACCGGCGGTTTGCAGACGGAGGAGGCGCCGAGAAACAAAACAAAAGAAAAGATTAAAAATAAAAGAGAGAGAGAGAGAGAGAGAGAGAGAGAGAGAGAGAGAGAGAGAGAGGCCGCCACACGTCTCCGACTTCCAACACGGGCGTGGTGTGATCGCGGTGAGTCATCGTTTCCCCCCTCACGGAGTCACAAAAGGCTTTGATTTCCGAGGGGGGGGGGGTCACCGCCCCGCGTCGCTGCAAGGGGCCCCGCTCCTGGAAGCCCGGAAGGAGCGTGACTCATAGCAAGCCCCCCCTGGCGCTCCGGGCCCCTGGACGTCACGTCTCTCAGCGGGAGGAGCGAGTACAAAGAGAGCCCCGCTGATGGACGAGGGTGACGGAGGATGTGGAGCGGTGGGGTTTTCGGGGGGGCGGGCGGAGGGTTAAATAGGTCGGCGGGGAAAGAAAAATGCAACTGGCATTCGCGGCGAATGAACACGGCGGACGCACAGGCCCATGCCCTCCGGGAACAACGGCGTGGGGACCTGGGGCTCCACGGGAGGTCACGTGAGGGTAGGCATGCACCCGGCTTCCTGTCTGCGCCACTGTACACCCCGCCCACCCGTCCCACCCCACCCCACCCCACCGCTTCCCTTCGGGGTATTAATAATTAATCAGACCAACAATCGAGTGGAGGTTAAAGGACTACACCTAAACAGAGCAGCCCTGTTGCTAGGGCGGAGGCGGTGGGGGAACAAGCCCCCGGTGGTATCGGGCGGGGGGGTCGACCCTCTCCGATGACTCCCCTGAGATCCCTCCCTCCAGACCCGACTCTCCACCGTTTAATGGCTTCATTCCGGCCCATATGAGCTCCCGGTGCCAACGGGGGCCGACTTTTGAGGATGTGAAACGTCGAGTCGCGTTGACTTTTAATGGGAGACGCGCCGACGGGCGGGGTCGGTTTGCGGCTCGACGGGCCGCGACCGGGCGACCCGCCGATCGGCGTCGGATACACACCATTCTGTGCCGCTCAAATGTGCGCGCACGTGCCGCGCTGTGGCTCACGTCATGCATGTCATGACGGGCACGACGTCACGGGCTGACGCACGCACTGACATGCCGTCGGCGTGGAAGCCCTTCACTGTGAGTGAGTAATATTATCTCTGTCATTCTTTTGTCCTCGTCGATTTGGCCAATCACAAACAAACACTCCACCAAATAATGATTGGTGGGTCCGGCCGTATAAAAAAATAAAAAATAAAAATGCGTAGCGGCGAGAGCAGCAACTTCACTGTTTGTGAACGGCGACGGCCGACGGATTTGGCGACTTATACAGAACCGTCAGGGAGCTGCAGCTCCTCCCGTCCGTCCCTCCGTCCTTTCCCTCCGCTTCCTTAAAAGTGCGCTCCGCCCTTCACTTCCTTCCCCAACGGGGCGTCTCCCACCGTCGCCCTCCACTGTCTGGTCCCCGTCACCAACCGACAACCAAATCAATCCTCTGGATTCTGCCGCAACACTCCGCGGCGAATCATTTGTGTTTCAACATTAAAGTGGAAATCCGCGTGATTATTCAGTAAAATGAAGCCCATAGTTGATCCTCTATTCAGCTGGTTCCTTTGAAGAGTCAACCCTTCACCGTCTTTTTTTTTTTTTTTTTGGCAGGGCAATTCTCTGGAAGTGGGCGTGGTGTCCAAGTCATTTTGGGCTGCGGTCGGGGTTAAAAATGTGACCCCATGCGGGCAGGGTTGCCTTTCGACCGCCGGGGGCCGGGTGGGACCCCCCTCGCAGGACGGATCGTTACTGTGGAATCATTATCGTGGCGTTGACAGGAATCATTATTGTGGCGCTGGCGGGTGGGGTCTCAAGAACCGGAACCAGCTCCGACCTCGCCCGACCCCCGGGTCGCGTTGCATGCGATATGTACACCATCGCATCACGTTCCACTGGTGTCACCCAACGCCCATGCGACCGCCCACAGTATTACTATGGGATGCCCATCCTCCCTCCCTCCCTCTCCCTCCCTCTCCTCCGTCCATCTGTTTGTTTTCTGCCTACGGTGCGTGGGCTACGGTGCAGCGGGCGGCGGCTTTATTGGTTGTGGCTGGGGGTGGTGCAAGAGAAACTGTCCTGTGATCAGTATTGATCCTCAACGGCGTACTGCGTTCAAGGGCAAATGTATCTGCAGTGTGTGCGCGTGTGCATGTGTGAGAGAGAGCGAGGGAGGAGGAAAAAACATACTAGTACGTACAGTACATGCGTGACATGCCAGTCTGTGTTTTCATTGGTTTGTAGATGAAAAGCAAAAAGCAAAAACAGGACAGTCCACGTTTAAAGAGCTTTTGGGCGAGGGTGGTGCCGCTGGGTGACAACATGGCCGCCCCATCGGGTTTGACCACGATGAATAAGCGAAGCAGGTGACTGAATGGGGCTTAATCGAGCAGGGAGGCGGGCGGGGTCAAGGGCATCGTCGTGAGCGAGCGTGAAATTGCATGTCTCGCACGCGCACACACACACACACACACACACACACACACACACACACACACACACACACACACACACACACACACACACACACACACACACACACACACAGTAGTAAAATCAATGAATACATTTTGTTGTTCCATATGTTGGTTATATTCCACCAGAATAAATTTTTACTCGTATTGTAAATATGCAACAATTCAGATTCAAGTGTTTATGGAGTGACGAACTGGCTTTTTGGAACGTTTGAACATACTGTACGTTGAACCACGCTGCCTTTCAAATCCAACGAATAGATATCATTTAATTGAACCCTTTTGTATGCGAGATGCGATATATATATATATATATATATATATATATGTGTATATGTGTATATATGTATATATATATATATACTGTATATATACATATACTACCATATTTCTATATATTTCTATATATATATAGTATATATACTGTATATATACTGTATATATACATATACTAACATATATATGTATATATACTGTATATATACATATACTACCATTTATATATATATATATATGCCTGTGAAATTCCCATCACAATGTTATGGCTTAGTATTTTCAATGATTTGGTATTCTGTGGCGCTTTACTGCTCTCTTGGAGTACTGCTTTAGAATGTTGCCCTCTTGTGTTCCGTTGTGGGAAATACAGCTTCAAGAAACAGTAAAGGTAGAAAATGTACCTTCTATTGTGGATCAATTTTCACTCGTATTGTTAACCCGGTGTATCGTCTACACTTATTTAGAACCCTCTGAAAATTGAAGTTGTGTTTCTCCTTCTCCTTTGTCTTCCGCAGGTTATGGACACGCTGTCCAAACTCTCCCACACGGCGATAGCACAGCAAGCAGGAATCAGGTAACGTCTGCTTCACTTTTCACTTGGATTCACTCTGAAAATGAAGTAACATCTCATTTCTGTTTACCTCTTTATTCAAACCGCATCTATCTTTTTGAGATGGTTTACTCCCAAAGTGCAGTGTAAACTTTCACTAAGCGTGAGTGCTCTCCGACGCGGTGACACCAGACCCGGCGATGATGTCACGTCTCGGTTGAAACCGACGGGACGCTCGGGTCTGACGTCACGCGTGGGTTCAGCGACGCGACCGCGTCAGACCTTCAGCCTGATCTCAGCCCCCGTGTTTTCCACAATGAGATCCACCTTACCTGTACTAGTGAGCAGGATTTACCTCTTGTTGATCTACCTCCACCTCCCCCACCTGCTCTACCTCCTCCTCCTCCTCCTCTGCCTCCTCTTCCTCCTCTACCTCCTCCATCTCCCCTACCCCCTCTACCTCCTCTACCTCCTCCATCTCCTCCACCTCCTCTACCTCCTCCTCTACCTCCTCTACCTCCTCCACCTCCCCTACCCCCTCTACCTCCTCTACCTCCTCTTCCTCCTCCTTCTCCTCTACCTCCTCCACCTTTTCTACCTCGTCCAACTCCTCCACCTCCTCTACCTCCTCCACCCCCTCTATGTCCTCCACATCCTCTACCTCCTCTACCTCCATTACCTCCATTACCTCCTCCACCTCCTCCATCTCCTCTACTCCCTCTACCTCCTCCACCTCCTCCACCTCCTCCTCCTCCTCTACCTCCTCTATCTCCTCCTCCTCGGGCCTCCTCTTCTTCCTCTACCTCCTCCATCTCCCCTACCCCCTCTACCTCCTCTACCCCCTCCACCTCCTCCACCTCCTCCTCCACCTCCTCCACCTCCTCCTCCTCCTCTACCTCCTCTACCTCCTCCTCCTCTGCCTCCTCTTCCTCCTCTTCTTCCTCTACCTCCTCCATCTCCCCTACCCCCTCTACCTCCTCTACCTCCTCCTCCTCTGCCTCCTCTTCCTCCTCTACCTCCTCCACCTCCTCCATCTCCTCTACGTCCTCCACCTCCTCCATCTCCTCTACCTCCTCCACCTCCTCTACCTCCTCCACCTCCTCCACCTCCTCCACCAAAACAGGCCCTTCCCGACCGAGGAGAGTGTCGAGGACGAGGACATCTACAACCACCTGGAGGACCTCATAGAGTACGTCCTCCTCCTCCTCCTCCTCCTTCTTCTTTCCACTCCCTGTTCTCATCCAATCATTTCACTTTTG
Organism: Zeus faber; assembly: GCF_960531495.2. Taxonomy (NCBI): domain Eukaryota; kingdom Metazoa; phylum Chordata; class Actinopteri; order Zeiformes; family Zeidae; genus Zeus; species Zeus faber. The sequence continues at coordinate 8,393,822 of NC_137206.1, read as the reverse complement.
GTTTTTTATCTGACACAATGCATTGATTTTATCCTCCAGTTCATCCACTTAATTGTGGATGAAAACGATTTAAAACGGGAGTCTGTCATTGTGTCATTCCTTGGCCTCACATCTGAAAACCGCTGCCACGGCCGATGCCAGATCTTCAGAGATTTAAAGCCTGAAGCTCATTCGTTTTTTTCGCCCCGACAGGCAAAATTTACTGACAAAAAACAAAACAAAACAGTGGTTTCCAAAAAACCGCCCGTTTGAGCTGAGATGTGAGATGTGAGTTTGAGATGTGATTTTCAAATCAATCAAAAATCGCCAGCGTTTGATCTCGAAAGTGAATTATTCAATAAAAGCGATACTATATATATATATATATATATATATATATATATGTATGTATATGTATATAAAAAAAAAGAAACGTCCAAAACATCCAAAGGACGCTTCAAAAGGCTTACTTGACGATACACTGCGCGCGCACACGCACGTGTACACACACTCGAGCAGCACGACAGGTCAGGGCAGGGCAGGTCTCACTGCAGGTTGAGACGTGGGCAGTCAGAACGCGACACGCGAGCTCTCAGGCCGCGCCGCCCGCGTTCGGAATTCAAATGCTGCTTCTACCCAGATGCCCTCTCATGATTATTTTTTTTTTTTAACATAAGTGTGAATACTGTCTGTTCCCAGACCGAACAAGATATTCATTAAAAAGAAAAAAAAAAAAATCTGATGAAAAACACGTAACACCAGAAGGACTGGTGCGAGGATGTTGAGGCATGTGTGTGTGGAGCCGAACATTCCGTCCGTGAAGAAAGGTTCCAGATTCAGTGGAAGAGGATTATTTATTTTTTATTTTTTTGCCAAACTGAAGAAAGAAAAAAAAAAATTGTCTTTGAGATTAAAGAAAAACATCTACAGGGTTTCAGGGTTTTTCATCCTCACTTTCATTAAAAATGCATCTCACTGCGTGTGTGTGTGTGTGCGCGTGTGTGTGTCTACTGTACATGTACGCGCGCTTATTTCCAACGTACCTTCCAGCGAGAATGCCGTCGAGGACGGGGAGGACCTGTACGACTGCGTCTACGACGACGACGAGGAGGAAGGGGAGATCTACGAGGGCCTGATGAAGACGGACGCCATCCCTCCGCCCGTCAGTTTCGCCTCCCTTGCAGTGTGTCATTTTCAGCCACCAGAGGGAGGGCTAGTCTATCTCCACCAGCGCACATCGACCGAACACGCGCCGTGTCCGTGTAAAAAGAAGGACGGCTTTTCAAAAACTTTCAATGGGACCCCCGCTACGCCCTCGGGGGTTGACTACGTAGCAAAGTAGCCTTCATCACAATGCATTGCGGGATATACTTGTCGGCATAGTGTCCAATTGTTTTGATACCAAGATATTTCCCCAGATGTAATATTTCATCCCGGTGGTACTTCTCGCGTACTCTTTGATGCTGTGGTTTTGGTCAATGTCTGGCTCTTATGCGATTTCGGTGGGAATCCAGCGAGAGTCTTGGCTTCCGAGATAGCTCCCCACTCTCGAATTTCAGAAATTCCAAGGACTTGCGATACCATGCAACCTTTTAACGGTGAGACGGATGGCAAATTTCACACAAACATCAGCTCCGCACCTTAAACTTGCATGGACCAGTGAAGTGACCGGTTAGTTGCCATACCCTCACCACGGGTTCAATGGTCCCCCACTTAAGAAAGTACAGTAGTATAGTCAATAACAACAACAAAAATCACACTCTTGTATAGTTACTGTAGCTTTGAAAAAAAAAATTGACTTTGCCATTTGCAAATTCAGGCCGCGGCGCACTCAACGGGGATGTGGCAAAATTTGGCTGCCCAGGGCTCGTCTTCACCAAATGCCTTGTTTATTCGTTGCAGAAGCACGTGGAGACAGACATCAGGAGCTGCTGTCTCGCAGAGATCAGGCAGACGGAGGAGAAGTACACGGAAACCCTGGAGTCCATAGAAAAGGTACTTTCACTTGACTGCCAGTTTTATACCATGTTTGAGGGAAATACGGCATATATACCAAATCAGGGAGAAAACGGAAATTGTCCATGATCGATGTACAATGACATAAATACAAATAAATAACAAACAAGAAAGAAAATAAGACATAAAAACACAGCGTTTCCTAATTATCCTCAATAGGTTGTCACAACTGACATATGATGGAGTCGGCAGGATCAGACCACGTGTACCATCTTGAACAAAAAGTCCTTCATTCTATTTGGAATGATATATTTGAGGTAAAAATAAAATAGTGTTCCAATTTTTTTCTATTAAAATAAATCAGATTGGTATTTACCAAATCACTAAAAGTACGACCGCCCTTGGGTATTGTAGCGATTATTTGGTTTATTTACAATTATTACGTTGTAGTATCGCAGTGTCAAAAACACAGCAGACCACAGTAGACTGCATAATGTAGTGAAGGAGTAGCACAGTAAAGCATTGTATAATATAGTATTGTATAATCCTTTATTATTGTGTAATATTTTATAATAATATACAGGAGTATACACATTTAAAAGATAAAGGACCAAATCTATTTCCTCATTAGGCCAGGAGGAACAACCAATAAATGCATTCAGCCCAAAACTCTTATACGCGGAGACAAAAACTTTGATATTAGAATGTTTTTCTCATCAGACGCTTGAAATGCGCCCGAGCCGGCCGCCTGCGTCCTGCGAGACCGGGGGGGGGGGGGGTTGACTGGGGTTTTTTCTCGCTGACGGCAGCTTGTTTTTGTCTGCAACATGGCGGCGTGATAAAGCCCCCGACAAAGAAATGACTTTTACGCTCGTCCACTCCAGAGGGGCCTCCCTCGCTTCCTCCTTTTCAGTATCAACCCCTCTCTATCTCTCGCTCCCTGGATTGTCCCTGGCCATCTCCGCCGCCCACGCCCACTTCCGGTCGCACGTCTCGTCGACACGTTCTCCCTCTTTTTCATGACCTTTCTCCCTCTCTCTCTCCCTCTCTCTCCCTCTCTCTCTCTCCCTCTCTCCCTCTCTCTCGCTCTCTCGCTCTCTCTCCCGCAGCACTTCATGATACCCCTCACCGTGTTCCTGTCCACGGCCGAGACGGAGAGGGTGTTTGTGAATATTTCGGTGAGCCCGAACATTGGCTGTCTAACCCAGTGACCCTGAAGAGGGGGGATGGGGATGGATGGATGGATGGATGATGGGTGGATGGATGGGTGGATGATGGACGGATGGATGAGTAAAAAAATAAAGCATTTTGTCTTATTTTTAAGTGCCTTAAGTGCATCTGCGTTACAATGATCCCGAGGGTGAAATAGGCGTCAAAAAATGTCGACGTCAGAAATATCATCGCCAATGAACCTACTTACGTCATACACCAGGAACACACGCCCTTTTATCTTAAATACGTGCATATCAGTTCTTCTAACCCTGTAGGTTATAAAGCTTCACACGCTCGTGTGCTTTGTTGGTCCTGCAGGACCTCGTGAAAGTCCACAAAAGTCTTCTGCTGGAAGTCCAGGACTCGGTGCAACACAAAAGTGCCCAGAACCTTTACCAGATCTTCATCACTTTCAAAGAGAGGTAGATACACGCCCGCACGCACGCACGCCCGCACACATGCCCGCACGCCTGCCCGCACGCCCGCACGCACGCACGCCCGCACACATGCCCGCACGCCCGCCCGCACGCCCGCACGCACGCACGCACGCACGCCCGCACACATGCCCGCACGCCCGCCCGCACGCCCGCACGCACGCACGCACGCACGCCCGCACACATGCCCGCACGCCCACCCGCACGCACGCACGCCCGCCCGCACGCACGCCCGCACACATGCCCGCACGCACGCCTGCGCGCACGCCTGCACGCACCCCCATATGCATGCCCACCCGCACGCCCACACGCACGCCTGCACGCACGCCCATATGCATGCCCGCCCGCACGCCCACACGCACGCCTGCACGCACGCCCATATGCATGCCCGCCCGCACGCCCACACGCACGCCTGCACGCACGCCTGCACGCACGCCCATATGCATGCCCGCCCGCACGCCCGAACGCACGCCTGCACGCACGCCCATATGCATGCCCGCCCGCACGCCTGCACGCACGCCCGCACGCACGCCTGCACGCACGCCTGCACGCACGCCCACACGCACGCCTGCCCATACGCATGCACGCACTCACGCCCGCACGCACGGACGCACTCATTCCACCCTTTGCTTGGCTCCTCTACACTTTTTGATTTTTTGCTCGTCTGTTCCAGGTTGTTGATCTATGGGAAATACTGTAGCCATGTGGAATCGGCCATCGCTGCCCTAGACAGCATCTGCAA